>NC_077243.1:47599285-48208214 GCF_947179165.1 Solanum dulcamara
TGATCTCAAGGCGTTAATTATAATTGAAGTCCCTTTATATGGGATATTAGATGAGGAAACCTCACGGAACCTTACTACTTCCTTGTCATATAACTTCACCTAGTTCTAGCGGCACAGGTGGTCTTGCTTGGAAGCAAATGAGCTGATTCGTTAGCCTACTCACAATAACCCATATAGCACCCTACTCCTACAGAGTACAAAATAGGTTCATAATGACGTTGATAATTTGGGAACCTATAGCCTCATATAGTCCTTCTTGACTCTTTTCAGAACTTTAACTGGCATTCAATCTTTTGGGTCCTGCTTTTTCGCCCTTAGAGTTGGCTACCAAGTGGTGTCGAAATTCCCTCGCCCACTGGCCCATATAGCCATTCTGTGGTTTCCCTCTTATTAACTAGCTCTATGTTGACGAGTTGTGGCATTCGAGTGATCGTCAATTAGCAATTAGCTAATCCTTCTTGTTTTGCTTAAGCCCTTGTTACAATTTCCTTAACGTATCTTATAATACTCTGGGTACATAATCTCATATCGTTTCTCCGTCACTAGTTCAGATTCTTCCATCTCGCGTGATCACACCAGCACTAACGCATTAAGTTCCATCAGAATATTGAAGTTAAGCGTGTTGGGGCGAGAGTAATATCGGGATGGGTGACCTCCATGGGAAGTCTTCATGTCGCGTTTCATTGTAACCTTTTCCATGAGGTGCGGGCACTCAACTTAGCTCCAGATTTACCTCAGCGCTGTCTCGCGAGTCTTTTTGTTTTGCCCTGTCCTTTCGTCTGTTATCTTGCATCTAGTATCGGTGTAGACCTTTAGCTCCACGATCCTTTATTCACTTTGTATTCGCCTTATTTTCTACCACAGGAGGCTTTCTATTCCTTTTTCTTTGGTTATTTATCTATCGCAACATCATTTGCGACTAACTCTATAACCAACATTTTGGCTTTTGTTCTAGCATACTGTCGTTATCCTTTGTAGTGTCTCTTGAATTATTCGATATCCTTTCATTGGTACATTCTTCTGTTTTTATACGCAGCCGCCTTCTAGTGTTATGTTGTTCAGGGTCTCGTCACAAACTTCTTAACGCTACCTTATGTAGCATTCCGGCTTCCATCCAATTATTGGTAACTTCTGGACCTTTCCAACTTGGTTTAGCAAGATATCTTATCGAAGTTTAGATGTCTATCTCACATTTATTGCTATATCAATTGCCTCCTCCTACCTTTGCCATTTTTTAATTAACTTCCCCCCTTTAGGGGGTACCCGCACTTTCCTCTGTTTGTACTTTGTTCTACGTCTCTATGTCCAGTCTAAACTTTTGTCCAATTCCTTTCACCAATCTATTTGGTACCGCATCATGTCTTCATTTATCTGCATGTTTATAATCTGACTATCCGCGTACGGAGCCTTGATTAAATTACGAAGCGACGAGAACCTTTCCATATCTAACGTGATGTCTTATCTACTAATCAGTACTTGACCAATGTGACCCAGGGAATAACTCGTCCAAGGCCACCTTCTACTTTTTCTTTTTTCCAAGAATTACTTAGCACCTGTAGTTGTTCCAATCCCAATTAGGTAGTGCTAGTATTCCGACGATAACTATTCCAGGTTTTCTCGAAGTAGTGGTTTTGTCCCAATCTATATCCTTTGCTTCTTGGGGCGAATAGAAGTTACGTCATTTGTTCCTTAAGTTTTCCATCCCCGTCCCTTAAGGATTCCACTATTTTTGGGGCGACGTTGCGTACACGCGTCATTTCTTTGTATCTTAAGCCCCATGCTCTTACTCCATTCTCAATGCAGGCCTTTAACTTAGGCAACGCGTACGAAGTGCGTCTTACTAGTGGTTCCAATTTATCCCTGCATACTCGTATCACACTATTCAGTTCATACTTATATATCCCTTTTTTAATTCGTATTCGCATTCAGTTCCTGACATCTCTTTGTGGTGCTTCTGTTCGAAGCTCCTTCCCCAATTAGTCGGTGGAGAACTATAAACGGTTATCATAAATCATTTCCCAATCATTGTTGGAAGAAATCAAAACCTCTTAAACATCACAGTACTTCTTTTAGTACTTAACATACCTGGTCTCCTTCTGAGTTTATCCTCGAGTTATGAACAACTCGTCTAATTTACAATTAGGAGTTGAGGGCTTGGTATTTTTTTCAAAAGAGTGAAACTCATTCGCGGGACATCTTATCCTTCATTCTGAGCCCTCTATTTATATTCCTACAATACAAATACGGCTGGAGATACTGTAATCTGAACTTTACTACTTAATTAAGCTTTTGTTCCTCCGAAATAAAATTCTTCAAATAAAAAGGGTGCCCCTTGTCAGCGACCTGAAGGATACCTCTTACAGCTTTAGTAAAACACAGTAGGGGTACTTGGTATCAATTCCTCAGACATCTCAAAAATCTATGTTTTATTCCCTGTTCCTTGTTCTGGGAAAATTTAGGCAGAGTTTCCTCTATATTTCTTACTTATCCCAAAACCTGCACGCAGAAAATATCAACAATTCCTCACAGGGCCAACATATATATATACATATCACATCACAGCCGCACAGGGCTTTCAATATCATCTTATATCGCAGCCACACAGGGCTTTCAACGTCAACAATAATATAAAAATACTGGACTTACCTCATATGTCCCACTTCAAACTGCATCTGTTGCACTTTCTGTCTGCTTTTCTTTCAGGTTTTAACTTTATATTTCAATACCTTACCCGATGGATATCTTCCGTGGCTTTACTTTACTTACCTGCATGCTTCATAATTTTCCATGTCGTCAATTACTTCCTTCTGTTGGTGTCGTCCTTCCGTTAAGATCCAATGTTAGCATAAGGAATTTTCCTATGACTTGGATCTATAGCACGATCTCAGATGTAGAAGAAAAGTAACATCCTAAATATCCTGTATCCTCCTGTTTATAGATGTGGCACGCAACACACCGATAAACAAGACTCTACTAGACACGGTCTACAGATAATCCGAGGACGAACTGCTCTGATACCACTTCTGTCATGACCTAACCCCGTAGGCCGCGACTGGGGTCCGATCTAGACCCCCCCGTATACATATCTATCAGCCGTGGTCACATTAAACTGTAAATAAACAATATCATATAACAAAGCCCCATTGGGTGATAACATTTCCATAAACCTATAGCCCTTTTCGTTTGTACCACAACACAATAGGGCACGCAAGCCGGCAAGACTGCCATAACATAATAACATATATCATATATCATGTAGACCCAGCTGAATCAAACTGACATACACAACACACATATACATGTCTGCAGACCTCTAAACATATAAATGACAACATATGGCGGGACAGGGCCCCCGCCGTACCCCTAAATGGATGAAATAATTTTTATACATCCGTGGACAGTATCAAAACTAGGCCCCGATACAATGGAGCCTCTTCCAACTGAGCTGCATGGAATCCTAAGCTGACGGACTCCTAAAATCTGTATCTGTACCTAAGGGCATAAACGCAGCCCCCCGAGAAAGGGAGTCAGTACGATATATGTACTGAGTATGTAAAACATAATATAATACAACTGGAAGAATATCTGAGATAGCGAAACAGGGGATAAGATATCAATTCAGAAACCTGTACCTGTACTTTCTGAATTACAAAAACATGCATGTTCGAGTCATATCATATAGCCGGCACTTTCGGGGGTCCGGTGAATCATCTCTGTAAAACCATCATGGCCCCAATGCCATCACATCATTATTACAACACATCATCATATATCTATACACGTATCCTGACCCTCTATTGAGGGACTCAGGGAATAATGCAGTGAACTGTGCACGAGAACATATCCTGGCCCGGGACTCAGGGAAAGAAGCGTTACAATATACACGAGTAGAGTAGTGAGTAACTATATGCAATTTAAATCATTATCAGAGACTCGACAGAATAAGAAAGTAAAGCTTTTGTTTGAGGACCCGAGTAACGGTGTAGTCATCTCGAGTGTCCTCTAAATGCCATTATGGGCTGTCTCAAAAGTAATCTCGGGGACCCTAGACATGTAATATGTAGGGCCAAATCATTTATGGAATCAAAACAGTTAATCTCGTATAGTCTTTAAGACTTGGAGCTGTACCTTTGGTACCTTTTTAACATATACCAGTTTCCAGGGAAATAGTTTGACTACTGTAGGAGTTCAATATGCAGAAGTAAATAAGAGATGTTTGAGAATAGAGTTACCCTAGAGCTCAGATCATATTCAACTTACAACTAAGACAAAGGCATGCCCAAAAGAAGAAAGAGAATAAGCTTTATGTAGTCTGTACTTCCCTTCAGGGGATCTGCATACACATATTTCGTACTCGGACCATCATAGGGCTCGGTGAATCATTATGGCATCATAATCTGATTTTTGTATCAAATACGTGTCAAGGAAAATGAGAGATAGCTTTTCACACACTACTGTTTAACACGTAGAAGCCTTACTAGGCAATACTCAATCCTTACAGAAATTCCAAAACTAAGCAGTGGATAGGGGTTATGAGGCCTACTTGGAGTTTTGGGAATGGAATTATCCCCACATTCCACACACAATTCACTTAAGGCTAAAACTTGCCAAAAGGAAAGAAAAATAGCTGTACGAACTTATACCAAAACATGCAAAGAGAAAGCTTTACATACCTTGTCTGAATTATTACTTATCCTGCTTGCCTCGCCGTCCTTTGAAACTATTCAACATGAAAGTAGTATGAATATCAATGCCTTTTACTTTCCAGCACCCTAGGTTACATCTTAGTATTAATGGAATCTATTTCCTTAGTCGTTTCCCCGACTAGTTTTGTTATTCGCTAAGGCGTCGACGAATATTGGGCAGCACCTCCCCTGTAATGTGCCCTATCCAAATTTCCAATTAGGTCCCTAAGACCTACAGACAACCAACAACAACAACCTGCAGCAATTCATACCAACAATATACAACATAAATTCCAAACGACTTATTCAAAAATACGATATCAAAATAGGGCGTCTAGCCTTTATTTTGTGACGCCTTTAGTTATACGTAACGAGGGGTCATGTGGCTTCAACCAGAAGCACCCTAACCCACATTAGGACATATTCAGGCCCTGCAATAAGAAGCTACACCCCTGCAGCAGCAACTCACAAGACGACACTTTATTTCGATGACAATTCACTTCTAGCGACTCCAATTTAGTTTATTCCGAACGTCAAGTGTTCCAATGATATTTACACACTTACAGCCACCTATAGGGCGGGTAAAATGCTCCATAATAACACCATAAAGCTCAAAGTTAAAGATAAAAGCCTTACCTTACGTTAAACTTGTCAAACTCGCCAAAACTATCCAAAATGTGAAATCTGGACAGCTTACTATTTTACCTTGTCGCTTCGTTTCGAAGGGGTAATGGAGGGAAACAGGATTTACGTCCTTTATGAAAGTTATATACATGTGTCTTAGGGTCGCAAAGAATTTTGAATAATCCCTACATCAATTTTGTACAAAACGATATGACCAAAATACTCACAGCAGTCCGTGTAGGATTTCCAAAACCAAATCTGGGCAGTACCTCCTCTACACTTCATCACCCTTTTTCGAGATGCTAAAAGTAAAAATGGATTTTGGAGTCTAAATTAAAGTTATAGACCCATGAAATACCTTTCCAAAACATATTGAATCACCCGAAACGAAGCTATAAACAAGAAGTTATACCAATATTACTAACCATTGTCCCTTCCCAAAACGGGTTTGTTAACTAGCGTTTTCTCTTATTTTCTCTTCCAAATTCCAATTGCAAAGCTGGAGTTTTAGTTCCATGAAGGTCTTAAAATACATATATACGTATCCACGTACTTAAGGTACACCGTATATAATTAATTCACGGAAGAAAATTGGAAAACTAACCTTTAAACTTCAAGAACCATGGCTGCCTCTCTATTTTTCTCCCTCACGTTTTTTTTTCTATGTTGGCTGATGTTTTGATGGATAACTGAAGTATATGATACATATCAACATATATATGTGGCTTTAGGGTGTGACATGTGTCAACCCCAAGAGGTGACACGTGTCCAGCCCCTATTGGGCCACCGCACCTACCTGTTCAAGGAGGGGCTGCCACCTGGCAGTGGGGCCCACCTCCCCCAAGCAGGTGGTTCACCTGCCTGCTTAGGTGCTGCCACGTGTCACCCTCCCATTGGCTGCCCTGCGAAATTGTTTTTCTTCCTCGTGGGTTCGTAATCTCATTCGTAATCTCGTCTCACTTTAAGAGCCTATGAAACCCTTGCTACATAAGCTTGGTATGTAATCAAGTAACTCACATATGTAAGACTTTTAACTTAATATTTTACGTAGATAAGTCAAGTCCTACGACTCGTTACTTGGCCTCCAACTCCTCCCGACTTCTCTTGACCCTATTTCCAACCTTCCCTACCACGGGGTGTCACATTCTCCCTTCTTAGAGTTGTTCAATAGGGTCGTAACTTAAGTAGCTAACATACTAGCTTCTAAGTAACTTAAGGGACCTTCCGAGTTCAAAGATGTGGGGTGTAACATTCAACCACTTTCTCACTAGGCTTTACTTATTTCCATAACAATCCTCATTATTTTTACATCATATCTTGTTCATATTCCACCCCATAATATAACATTTCTTAACCCTTTTCACAATTCTTACTATGGGTTACTTACCCTTCTTAGTTAGTCTTATCCTTATATCTCACAAGTTGTCTTATTAATACTTCATATCTATCACAATTCTGTTTCCCTTGTACTCTTATCTTAATCATACTTTTACTTCTTTTAACTATAGCTCATCATAGTCTATACCTGTGTATAAACTCAGTCGATGCCTTAATATATCATTCTATCTAGATCTACTAGTCTTTTCTAAATCATATTCTTAGGATCACATGTCTTTTCTAACTTCATTTTACCATACCAGTATCGACCTCTTAGTTTCTATTGCCATCAATTCCACAATTAACTTATTTCTTGAGGTCAGCCATACTCATGGTTTAGCCAAATCTCATCCTTATTATGGGAACGACCTTTCAAGACATACTACATCCCTGTATCTCATTTTTTTTTATTTCCAAGAAAATTTGGGCAGAGTTTCCTCTGTATTTCTTACTATCTCAAACCTGCAAGCAGAAAATACCAACAGTGCCTCATAGGGCTAACATATATAAATATATATATATGATCATACCATATCATATCATACTCATACAGGGTGCCCACAATCAACAGTATGAAAATGGACTTACCTCGTACGTCCACTAGAACTGCACTTATTACACTTTCTGTCTACTCTTCCTTTCAATTTACAACTTTACATTTCAATTCTACTTCAATACCTTACCCAACAAATATCTTTCGTGCCTTTGCTTTCCTGCCTGCCTTATGACTTCCAAAATCATTATTTACTTCCTTCTATTAATGTCGTCCTTCTGTTAAAATCCAAAGTTAGTATACGGAGTTTTTCTATGACTCAGATCTATCGCATGATCTTCAATATAAAAGAAAAGTAACATCCTAAATGTCCTGTAGCCTCCTATATATAGGTGTGATGCGTAACACACCGATAAACAAGACTTTACTAGATACGATCTGTAGACACTCCAAGGACGAACTGCTCTGATACCACTTCTATCACGACCCAACCCCGTAGGCTGTGACAGGTGTCCAAGATGGACACTTGCGTATACCCCAACTAACTATAAGTAAACCTATCACATGACTATGCATTAGCACAACCTATCTCTTGAAGGGTCACAACTTATTATTTAGGCAATATAACACATAAGCCAATAAGGCTATCATAGCATGTGGGGTCATCCCCCTATATACACGCGAGCCGACAAGGGTGCCATGATGAAAGAAATGTCCCAAAATATGAGTCATATGGACATAATCGAACACACATATATAAACAACCCACACACATGTCTACAGACCTCTAAGAGTATTAATGATAACATATGATTGGACAGGGCCCCCGTCGTACCTTTGAATGAATAATATACACATCAAAGGGTAGTACCAAAAGCTAGGCTCTGATACAATAGAGCTTTTCCCAAACCGCTATGTGGAATCCTAAGCTGGCGGATCCCCAAAATGCGCGTCTGTACCTACGAGCATGAAATGCAGTCCCCTGGAGAATAGGGGGTCAGTACGATATCTGTACTGAGTATATAAAACATAATATGTCATAAGTGAGACAACAATTGAAATAGGGATGCAGGCAACAAGTGTAATAGTTAACAAATCACTATTCCTGCACCTTATGAAATGAGGGTATGTACATCTTCCTCACATACCATACCTGGGCCGCTGTGGGACTCAGTGCTACAAGTATACTACTATATTTCATATGCATGTCTTTCTATCGTATACGACCCTTTAGTGATGAACCTGGTATGATTATTTCATCATATCATTGTATATCATGCCTGCCCGGCCCTTCATGGGATGCGGTTATGGATGGCTCTTTATGGGATGCAGTTGTGCCAGGCCCTTTATGGGATGCGGTAAATAATTATTTCATCATATATCATGCTTGTCCGTCCCTTCATGGGATGCTGTCATTCCCAACCCTTTATAGTATACGGTGAATAATTATTTCATCATACATCATGCCTGCCCGGCCCTTCATAGGATGCGGTCATGCCAGACCTTTTAGGGGACATGGTTAATCATTATTTCATCATACATAATGCCTGTCTGGCCCTTCATGGGATGCAGTTGTGCCTGGCCCTTTATGAGATGTGGTGAATAATTATTTCATTATTTATCATGCCTGCCCAGCCCTTCATAGGATATGGTGAAAGATGTACTAACGGCATGCACGAGTAGAGCAGTGAGAAACCATATAAAATTTAAATCATTATCTGAGACACCAATGAAGACATCAAGTGAACCATCACTTGAAAACCAGGGTAGGAATCACCTACAATTGGATCATCCTCTAAGACTTAATAACAAAATCATAATGAACTATCATTTGAGGATTAGAATAGTAATTATCTCAAGTATCCTCTAAATTCCCTTGGGGCCATATCAAATGGAGTCTCAGGAATCATAGACATATATTAAGAGAATGCCACATAGCTCATGTAACAAAAGACATAACTTATGCATTCAGAAACATAACTCATGCAATCAGAGACATAACTTATGCAATCAGAAAAATTTATCATTGTAGAGCCTTTACGAAGAGGGGATGGTATCTTTACTTACTATTTATTATATAAAAGGCTTGAGAATAGTATCTTAACTACTTTTAGACCTTTAATATTCAGAAGTGACTACGAGTCACGAGTTATATCCAGAACTTATAAATGGAGTCACCTCTAGATCCATGTCCTATATTACTTATAGTCCAGTCTTTCTAGAAGTAGGAAAAGACAAGCTTTACATGTACTACTTTTGATCACATGGAAGACTTGAAAGGTAGTAACTTGACTTATTACAGGAGTTCTAATCAGTAGGAAGTGAAAAAGAGTCTTAACTCATGCTCAGAGCTTTAATAATGGAATAAATCCCAATTTCACATAATAATACCTACATCTAAGACATGCCAAAAGAGAAGAAAGGGTAGCTTCACATACTCATCACTTCCTAACATATGGAAGGCTTGAGAAGCCCTAGTTCGATTACTGTAAGAGTGCTTTCATCAAAAAATAAATAAGGACCATGAATTATGCTTGGCATTTATGAGTAGATTTACCCTCAATCTCATATCATTCATTACTTAACTTGAAGATATGCCAAAAGAAATGAAGACATAAGCTTTACATACCTCTTATGGGTTACTCATAACCACATTCGCGTCATCTTCCTATGAACTTATTTAACATGAAAATAATACTCATATTAATAACCCTTGACTCTCCAGTTCCTACATTTGTATTCAAGTATCCATAGCAACCATTTCCTTGTTTGCCTTTCTTGACTAGTTGATAAGTTAGCTAAGAAGTTAACGGAAATCGGGCAACACCTCCCCTATAACTTGCCCTATCCAAACTTCTGTTTTAACCTCCAAACCTTAGCATCCATATTAACAAAAAAAACCAGAAGCTATACAACGTTGAATTACTATAATACAACGTAATACAAGTTCCAAACAACTCATCCAAAACTATGATATCAAAATAACAATTTCTATCTCTACAACAACCCAGTGAAATCCCACACGTGGGGTCTGGAACATTTTTCTATCTCTATTTTATAAAAACTTTAACCATAGGAATCGGAGGGTTATGTGGCTGAAATCAGAAGAACCCACAACCCTTTTACACCACGTTCCATCCCTGCAACACACAATTAAACCATCTCCAACCACAACACCACAATCGCAACAACACTACTCAATGTCAATTTAACTAGAACGACTCCAATTTAGTTTGTTTCTCACATCAAGTATAATTGTGAAATTTTCCTACTTTAAGCTTCTTTCAAAACATGTAACATACTCCATAACAACATCATTAACTCCAAATCGAAAGGAGGGATCTTACATCGCCAAAACTCACCTCAGAAGTTCCTTAATGCGGCTGAAATTGTGGTGGCTTCTTGTTATCCTTTTTGTGCCGATCCAAATAGAAAATTCACGTTATGAACACCTTACCTTAACCAAGGGATACCCTAAATAATGAATTCATAGAATGAAATATGAGGGCTTACCTTAAATTGGTCAAACCCGTGGCTACTCTCTCTTCTTCCTCTTAACTTTTCTTTCAACTTTGTCTCAAGTTTCTAAGTCTAAGGCTGAAGAAATGACGCCTTATTCATCATAATATACATATATATACCTTTATGTGATCTTGTAACACCTTAGATAATCAATTCACGGAGAAATATTGGAGGCTGACCTTCCTCTAGGTGCTGCCGTAGCTCCTCTCTTTTGTTGCTCAAATTCTCTCAATTTCTAAGTGTAAGATGAAGTAAAAATAAGAGAATAGTCATGTTTATACATATATATACCTCCATTTACAAGGTGAAACATGGAAGCCCCGAGGGGTGACACGTGACTTACCCCAAGTAGGTGCATCACCTACTTGTCACCTACTTTCTTCTTTTTGTAAGTTTGGAATTTCGTTTTTGCTCCTTTTTGTAGGTTCATAATCTCATCTCACATTAAGAATCTATGTAGTCCTTGTTACTCAAGATCGGAGTTACTCAGGTAGCTTAAGTATGTGAAGTATACAAAGTGGTAGCTTATGCAAGTAAGTCGAGTCCTATGACTCATTACTTAGATCCAACTACTTTAAAATTCTTATAACCCTATTTCCAATCTTCCCTACTATGGGGCATCACATTCTCCCTTCCTTAGAGTTATTAGATAACGTTGTAGAATATAGGGGTCACATGGAAACTTTTAATAAGCTTAAGAAGATGTTCCAAGGTACAAAAGAATGGGGTATAACAATAGACTTCCCCCCTTTAGAATATTCGCCCTCGAATATTAACTCATCTTATAGGGTCTTATGAGGATTTCGGGAGTTCTCTATAACCGTTGTCTTCCAATCCATTTAGGATTTTAGATAAACTTTGGATATAGGGAACAAGTACGGATACCTCTTATAGATCTCTCGTTTGGCTTCCCAGGTCATTGCCTCTCTAGTTTGTGTTTTGCTATAATATTTTGATGGAGGCCATGTCCATTATTCGCAACCTCCTAGTTTGCTGATCCAAGATGGTGATAGGTTGCTCCTCATAGGATAACTCCTTTATTGTGTGGACTTCATCCACGGAGGATATTCTAGAAGGGTTCACTTATATAGTTGCGGAGCATTGACATGTGGAAAAGTGGATGTACTATTTTGAAACCACATAGTAGGGCCAACTCATAGGAAACTTTGACTATTCTACAAATGGTCTGATAAGGACCAAGGTATCTTGGGCAAGGTTTCCCTTTCTTTCCAAATATTATTACCCCTCATCCTGGGTGACACCTTTAAGAACACCCAATTATCAAATTGAACTGTAAATGGCGATGTCGATTATCTGTATAGAATTTTTGCCGACTCTGGGCTGCTAATTAATAGCTTGCTTGACTATGTCAGGGCCTTTTAGTCTCTGAACAAATTGGGGGGACTTACATATTTTACCATATAATGTCTTATACGGGGCCATCTGGATACTGGAATGGTAGCCATTCTTATAGGCAAACTTGATAAGTGGTAGGCGATCATCCCAGCTACCCTTGAAGTCAACAATACAGGCCCGTAACATATCTTCTAGCATTTAGATAGTATGTTCAGTCTGTCCAGTAGTTCAAGGGGAAAATGTGGTACTAAGTGTTAGGACCCAAACCCGTAGGCCGCGACTAGGGTCCGACCTAGATCCTCCGTATACATATCTATCAGCTGTGGTCACATCGAATTATAAATATGCCATGCATATGAATCAAGTATAGTAAAACCAGACTACAATAACATGATACGTACATGAGAAACCCCATGGGTCATAACATTTCATATGTCTGTAGCTTTTTTCATTTGTATCATAACATGAAAGGGCATGCAAGCCAACAAGGCTGTCATAACATAACAACCCATACAATATATCGTATAGACCTAGCTGAACCAAATTGACATATACAACCCACATATACATATCTGCAGACCTCTAAAAATATTAACGACAACATATGGCAGGACAGGGCCCCCGCAGTACCCTTGAATAGACAAAACAATTTTACACATCAATGGTCAGTATCAAAAACTAGGCTTCAATACAATGGTGCCTCTTCCAACTGAACTGAGCAGAATCCTAAGTTGACGGACTCCCAAAACCCGTACCTGTACCTGCGGGCATGAAATGCAGCCCCCCAAAGAAAGGGGGTCAATACGATATATGTACTGAGTATGTAAAACATAACATAATACAACTGGAGGTATATCCGAAATAAAGAAGCAGGGGAATAAATTATCAAATTAGAAGCCTATACCTGTACTCTGTGAATTACAAAAGCATGCATGTTCGAATTATATCATATAGCCGGCCCTTTCGAGGGTCTGATGAATCACCTCTGTAAAACCATCATGGCACTATTGCAGTAAATTCCCCCATAATTTAGAAGTTAAGCGTGCTTGGGCGAGAGTAATACTAGGATGGGTGACCTCCCTGGGAAGTCCTCGTGTCGCATTTAATGGTAATCCTTGCAATAATGTGCGGGGCACTCAACTTAGCCCAAGATTTATCTTAGCGTCATCTCACTAGTCTTTGCATGTTGCCTTTCCCTTTTCTCTGTTATCTTGCAACCGGTATAGGGGTAGATCTTTAGTTCCACTACGACCATGTCCCTTTTTGGTCATTTTGGTTTAACTCCTCCTATTGTATTCCCCCCTTTACGTATGCACCCATTCATTGGGGTTGGCTACTGAGTAGCGCTAAAGTTCGTTCATATAGTGACCTTTAGAGCCACTTTGAGTTTTGTCTATCATTAGCTGGCATAGTATTAAAGGAATTTGACATATAAGCTTGCTAATCCTATAGTAACCAGCTAGTCCTGTCCGTCTTATTTAAACCATTTCACAATTTTTTCCTTACCCCCGCTTGTAATCTTCTTGACATATTTTCGTGTCATTCTTTACCTTTACAAGGATATGAGAAGGTTTTCAACTTAACCTGAGAGATATCTTAGCGTTGTTTCACTCGTCCCACCTTATCGCACTTATTTCTTTTCCCCAACTCACTCTGTGTTCGTCTCATTTTCTACCACATGGGGCCTTCTATTCCTTTTTCTTTAGTTATTTATCTATCGCAACATCATTTGCGACTAACTCTATAGCCAATATTTTGGCTTTTGGTCTAGCATGTTGTCATTATCCTTCGTAATGTCTCTTGAGTTATTCGATATCTTTTCATGGTTACACTCTTCTATTTTTATAAACAGCCGCCTTCTAGTGTTATGTTGTTCAAGGTCTTGTCACAAACTTCTTAACGCTGCCTTATGTAGCATTCTAGCTTCTATACAATTATTAATGGCTTCCGGACCTTTCTAACTTGGTTCGGCAAGATATTTTATTGAAGTTTAGACGTCCATCTCAAATATATTTCAATATCAATTGCCTCCTTCTACTTTTGCATTTTCTCATTAACTTCCCCCCTTTAGAGGGTACTCGTACTTTCATCTACTTGTACCTTGCTCTATGTCTCTATGTCCAATCTCAATTTCGTCCAATCGCTTTCTCCAATCTACTTGGTACTGCATCAGGTCCCTATCTTCCTGTATATTTTACAGCCTGGTTATCCGCATACAAAATCTTGGCTAAATTATGAAACGACGAGAACCTTTCCATCCATAGTGTGATACCTCATCTATTACTAAGTAATGGGACCCATGGGACTACTCATCTGAGGCCACATTCTACTTATCTTCATCAAAAATTAATTAGTACTTGTAGTTGTTCTAATTTCAATTAGGCAGTACTAGTATTCCGACGATAACTATTCTAGGTTTTCTTGAAGTAGTGGCTTTGTCCCAACCTATATCCTTTATTTCTTGGGATGAACGTAAGTTGCACCATTTATTCCCTAATTCTGCCGTCTTTGTCTTTTAAGGGTTCCACTATTTTTGGGGTGACGTTGTGTACACGCGTTATTCCTTTATATCTTAAGATCCATACCCTTACCGCATACTCAACGCAGGCTTTTAACTTAGTTAGCATCTACCAAGGGCGCCTTATTAGCGGTCTCACTTTATCCCTGTATACTTGTATCACACTATTCAATTCATACTTATATATCCCCTTTTTAGTTCGTACTCACATTCAGTTCCTGACATCTCTTTGAGGTGCTTCTGTTAGTATTTCTCCCTCCAGTTAGTTGGTGGAGAACTAACAAACAGTTATCATAAACCATTTTCCAACCATTGTTGGAAGAAACTAGAATCTCTTAAACATCACAGTACTTCTGTTAATACTTGACCTACCTAGTCTCCCTCTGAGTTTATCCTCGAGTTATGAACAACTTATCTAATTTACAATTAGGAGTTGGGGGCTTGGTACTTTCAAAATGATTAAAGCTCAATTATAAGACATCTTACCCTTCAACCTGAGTTTCTCTTTTTTTTTCTACAACATAATTACGGCTGGAGATACTGTGGTCTAAACTGTACTGCTCAGACAGACTTTTGTTTCTCCGAAATAAATTTCCCAAAGTAAAAAGGGTATCCCTTATTGATGACATGAAGATTACCTCTTACAGCTTTAATTTGGCATAATATGGGTACTCGGTATCAATTTCCAAGACATGTTATAAAGCTATGTTTTATTCCCTTTTTCTTATTTTGGGAAAATTTCGGCAGAGTTTCCTCTATGTTTCTTACTTATCCCAAACCTACACGCAGAAAATACAAACAATGCCTCACAGGTCCAATATATATATATATATATATATATATATATGTAATGGACTTACCTCGTATGTCCAACTTCGAACTGCATCTGTTGCACTTCCTGTCTACTTTTCCCTTTAGTTTTTGACTTTACATTTCAATTATATATCAATACCTTACCCAATAGATATCTCTCGTGCCTTTACTTACCTGCGTGCTTTGTGACTTCCAATATCGTTAGGCACTTCCTTCCGTCGATGTCGTCCTTCTATTAAGATCCAAGGTTAGTATAAGGAATTTTCCTATTACTCGGATCTATAACACGATCTCAGATATGAAAGAGAGGTAACATCCTAAATGTCCTGTAGCTTCCAGTTTATGGATATGGCATGCAACACATCGATAATCATGACTCTACTAGACATGGTTTGCAGACACTCCAAGGATGAACTGCTCTGATACAACTTCTGTCACGACCCAACCCCATAGGCCGCGGCTGGGGTCCGACCTGGACCCTCCGTATACATATCTATCAATTATGGTCACATCGAATTATAAACATGCCATGCATATGAATCAAGTATAGTCAAACCGGACTACAATAACATGATACGTACATGAGAACCCCCATGGGTCATAACATTTCATATATTTGTAGCCTCTTTCATTTGTATCATAACATGAAAGGGCATGCAACCCAACAAGGCTGTCATTACATAACAACCCGTCCAATATATCGTATAGACCGAGATGAACCAAACTGACATATACAACCCATATATACATATTTGCAGACATCTAAAAATATTAACGACAACATATGGCAGGACAGGGCACCCACCGTACCCTTGAATAGACAAAACAATTTTACACATCAATGGTCAGTATCAAAAACTAGGCTCCGATACAATGGAGCCTCCTCCAGCTGAGCTAAGAAGAATCCTAAGCTGACAGACTTCCAAAACCTGTACCTGTACCTGCGGTCATGAAATACAGCCCCCCGAAGAAAGAGGGTCAGTACGGTATATGTACTGAGTATGTAAAACGTAACATAATACAACTGGTGGTATACCCAAAATAAAGAAGCATGGGAATAAATTATCAAATTAGAAGCATGTACCTGTACTTTGTGAATTACAAAAGCATGCATGTTCAAATCATATCATATAGCCGGCCCTTTTAGGGGTCCAGTGAATCACCACTGTAAAACCATCATGGCACCAGTACCATCACCACCTTATTATAACATATCATCATGTACCTGTACTTTGTGAATTACAAAAGCATGCATGTTCAAATCATATCATATAGCCGGCCCTTTCAGGGGTCCAGTGAATCACCTCTGCAAAACCATCATGGCACCAGTGCCATCACCACCTTATTACAACATATCATCATATATATACATACTTACCCGGCCCTCTAGTGAGGGGCTCGGTGGAAAATGCAGTGAATTGTGCATGATAACGTACCCGGCCTGGGACTCGGTGAAAGAAGGGTTACAGTATACATGAGTAGAGTAGTGAGTAACTATATGCAATATAAATCATTATCAGAGACTTGACAAAATAAGAAAGTTAAGCTTTTATTTGAGGACCCCAGTAACGGTGTAGTCATCTCGAGTATCCTCTAAATGCTATTATGAGCTGTCTCAAAAGTAATCTCGGGGACCCTAGACATGTATTAACATAGGGCCAAATCATTTATGGACTCAAAACACTTAGTATCATATAGTCTTTAAGACTTGGAGCCAATACATTTGGTACCTCTTTAACATATAGAAGTTTCCAGGGAAATAGTTCAACTATTATAGGAGTTCGATGTTCAAAAGTAAATAAGAGATGCTAAGAATGGAATTACCCTGGAACTCATATCATTTTTAACTTACAACTAAGACATGCCAGAAGAAGAAAGAGAATAAACTCTATATAGTCTGTACTTTGCTTCCTGTGGTCATCATGTGTATATTTCGTACCCAGCCCAACCTAGGGCTCAGTGAACAATCATGGCATCATAACCTCATTTTCAGGTCAAGTACATATCAAGAGAAGGAAGAGATAGTTTTCCACACACTACTTTCTAACATGTAGAAGCCTTTATAGGCAATACTCAATTCTTGCAGGAGTTCCAATACTAAGCAGTGGACAGGGATTATAAGGCATACTTGGAGTTATGGGAATAGAATTATCCCCACATTTCATCCACAATCCACCTAAGGCTAAGACATGCCAATAGGAAAGAAAGATAGATGTACGTACTTATACCAAAACATGCCAAGAGAAAGCTTTACATACCTCATACGAGTCCCTCTTCATCATGTGTGCCTCATCATCCTTTGAACCTATTCAACATGGAAGTAATACGAATATAAACCACTCTTCACTCTCCAGCAACTTCAGTTGCACCTTAGTATTCATGGAATCTATTTTCTTGTTCATTTCCTCGACTAGTTCTTTAATTAGTTAAGGCATTAACGAAAATTGGGCAGCACCTCCCCTATAACGTGCCCTATCCAAATTTCCAATTAGATCCCTAAACACTACAGACAACAAACAACAACAACCTGCAGCATATGTTAAAGCAGTTCACCTCAACAATATACAACATAAACTCCAAACGACTCGTTCGGAATTACGATATCAAAATAGGGTGTCTAGCCTTTACTTTTTAACACCTTTAATTATATGAAAAGAGGGGTCGTGTGGATGAAAAAATCAGCACCCACACCCCTTTTAGAAAAAATTTAGGCCCTGCAAAAAAAAACCACACACCTGCAGCAGTACACCACAAGCACAACACTTTACTTCAACGACAATTCAACCATAGCGACTCCAATTTAGTTTATTTCAAACGTCAAGTATTCCTATGCCATTTTCACATTTCCAGACACCTATAGGCGTTTAAAACACTCCATAAAAACACCATAAAGTCCAAATTAAAATAAGAAACCTTACCTTACCCGAAATTGGCCAAAACTCACCAAAACTGAATCTCGGAACTTCTTGCTGGGCTGAATTGGGGCGGACTGTTTATGTTCTTTTTCCGCTGCCCCAAATTGGAATTTTATGTTATAAAACATCATTATATAAATGAGGTATACCTTAAATAATTAATTCACAGAATAAAACTCGAAGGCGTACCTTAAAGGGGCCAAACCCGTAGCCCTCCTCTTTGCCCCTCTAGCATTTTCCTCTTGTTCTTTCACCCTCTTCTAGGTATAAAGCTGAAGAATTAATTCTGTAGACATCGTAAGATACATATATACATCTCAATGTGGTTGAGTAACACAGTAGATAATTAATTCACGGAGAATAATTTAAGAACTTACCTTTAATTCTTAAAAACCATGGCTGCCTTGTTCTTTGTTCCTCACATTTTTCCTCTTCTTTTGTTTGCTGGAGTTTTAGCTCCAAATAGAATAAGAATGACTTAGTATTCATCCAAATACACATATATAAACCTCTTTAGGAGGTGCCACATGGCAGCTCCCTAGGTTGATACGTGGCAGCCTCCTAGGGTGCCACCTCAACCCCTGTGGCCAATCACATGCTGCCATATGGCAATAGGGGTCCACCACAAGTAGGTGAGTCACTTGATTGCTTGTCACCTTCTTGCTTCACATTTGTAAGTTCAAAAACTATTTTTGTTCCCTTTCGTAGGATCGTCATCTCATCTCATTTCAAGAGCCTATGTAATCCGTGCTTTGCAAGCTTGGTATATAATCAAGTGGTTTAAGTGTATAATACTTCTAAATTAGTGTCTTACATAGGTAAATCAAGTCTTACGATTCCCTTCTTAGCCTCCAATTCCTTCCGGATTCTTATGACTCTCTTTCTAACCTTCTTTACTATGGGGTATCACATTCTCCCCTCCTTAGAGTCATTTGATAGTGTCTAGATAGTGGGTATCTCTTGGCCACTTTCAAGAAGACCAGGAACACGTTTTAAGGTTCAAAAGTGCGGGGTGTAACACTAAGAACCACCTGTGTTCACATTGAGACTCACTCGTCCCATCTTGCCATTCTTCTTTCTCTGTATTTATTTACTCTTTGATCTTTTTATCCCCTATCATAGGAGATTTTCCACTCCTTACCATATATCGCAATTTCATTTGTGAACGACTCTATAGCCTACATCTTGGCCTTTTATTTAGCATAGCATCTCTATCCCTCATAATATTCCTCGATTTATGCCATACCATTCTCTTGTTATACTCTTTCCTTTTTATACTCACCCATATTCTAGCATTATGTCATCCAAGGTCTTGCCAAAAACTTCTTAACACCGCCTTAAATACCTTCTGACTTCTTATCCAATTATTTCTGGCTTCCAGATCTTACCAACTTATTTCCGCAAGGGATCTTAGTTGGATTTTAAGCATCCATATGAAATATATTGTAGGGTCAGTCATTTCCATCTTGCATCTGCATTTGCATTCCTCGTACTTGCTTCCCCCTTATGGGTATACTTATACCGCTACCCATTTACACCTTACTCTATGCCCTTATTTCCAATCTTTTTCCCCTAATCTATTGGGTACTATACCATATCCATATATTTCTTCATCATTTATAACTTGACTCTATATGTATGAAACCTTGACTAAATCACGAAATGATGAGAACTTTTCCATACATAGTGCAACATCTCATCTATTAATCTATGCTTGAGTAATGGACCTATGGAACAACTCATCCAAGGCCACATTCTACTTATCTTCCTCAAAAGTTAATTAGAACTTGTAGTCGTTCTAATTTCAATTAGGCAGCACCAGTATTCTGACAATAATTGTCCAAGGTTCTCTTGATGTAGTATGTTTATCCCAACCTATATCCTTTGTTTCTTGGGATGAATGTATATTGCACCATTTATTTCTTAAGTTTACCGTCTTTGTCTCTTAAGGATTCCACTAATTTTGGGGCGACATTGTGTGCACGCACCATCCCTATATATCTTATGACCCTTGCCCTTACTGTGTACCCAACACTGGCTTTTAATTTTCTCAACAACATACCAAGTTTGCCTCAATCAGGGCCTTACCTTATAACCATGTAGTCGTACTGCACTTTTAAGTTCATAATTGTAAGTTCCCCTTTCATTCCGTACTTGTGTTTATTTAATCATATCGATCTTGGGTGCTTCCGTTAAATTTCCCTTATCATTTTTCCCATCTATGTCTATCTTTTATTCTGCACACGCGGGATCTTATACTACCACTGTATCATTCGGAACACATTACTTCCACATAATCTTTTTTCTCATTTCCAAAACGTATTTTCTCCCTCCATCTTTATTCGTATCATATCGATCATTCCCTAGCACCCATTTTATCGCGTTGCTCATCCTTTTACAGCTTGGTCTTTCATAGTTCCATTACTTTTAGCATTTGTATCTTCGGCTACACACCTCATGACTTATTGTTACACTGTTATCTCGCTTTCTTCTTGTTTACATAATATATTCCGGAAGAAAATTGATAATATACCTATAACCACATTTGGTGATGCCTCCTGGCCTCGTCTACTAGCAAGGGAGTATATCCAATTTGAAGGGCCACTGAATCTGGAAGCTCCTCCATGGCCTCTACCATGGCCTGCTAGTATCTACCGACTCTGCCCCTAGGGCGCACAACTACAGAAGAAGAAGGACCGATAACTGACCAGGTAGGCTAGACTGCGCTCCCCGGCCTACCCCTTGATGGGCATTCCCTCATAACATGTCCCTGAAAGCCATAAGCAAAACAAACGTCGATGGCAAAATAGCATTCTACAAAATAAAACCTACCACAATGAGAACATTGGGGCAAAGATAGCCTCGATTGATGCGAACTCCTATTCTTCTATGAGCCTGAAACCCTAGACTCTAACCGGCTCCTAAATACACTGTGCTATCAAATCCCCTACCTAAGAACTATAGGGGTGTACTCCATGCGGGCTGGGAAGGGTATCTACCAAACTGTTAAGGCTGCCCGCCTTGAAATCCACCATAATAACCAGCTGATTTTGTCCTCTTATGTTGGCCTCTGTCAGAATCTCTCTCGGGCTGACATCCTCTGTGCTGTTCTTCCACCCCTTGTGCGTACGTCTGTACCCGGGCGATATCCATGCCTAGCTGAGAAGCCATGGCTATACAACTATTAATTAAGTAATGGTCCAACCCCATCACATAGCGATGCACTCTATCAGCCATATCAGCTACTATAGTGGGCGCATGCCTTGCCAATGAATCAAACTCCAGTCTATAGTCTTTAATGCTCCTACCATTCTGCCTTAATTATTAGAATTTATTAATTTTGGCTTGTTTCATTTCTAGAGGTAGAAAATGGCAAAAGAAAGCTTTCGCGAGCTCATCCCAGACTATTGGAGGAGCACCATCGCCCCTCGATAATTCCCAGGACCCATACCAATTAACGGCTACGTCACGTAGCCGATATAAAGCCAATTCGACCGACTCCATCTCCGAGGCCCTGATTATTCACAATGTATGCTACTTCTATCGAATGAACTCTTGTGGATCCTCCACAAGTCTCGACCCATGAAACTCCGGAGGGTTATAGGCTAGGAAGTCATGAACCCTTAAACTATCTTGTCTATTTATATCATCTGCTCCTAACCCATGCCTTCGATCCTGCCCTGCCATTATCTTAGTCAATAATTGCACTGCATCTCTCATGGCCCTATCTTTCAGCCCTGGCTATGTAACTGGAGGCTCAGGCATTGGAGCTTTAAGATCGATCGCTGTAGCTGTTCTAAGCTCCTCTTGAGGTGGCGGCATAGTAGGGCTCGCCGATTGTAGCATAATCCCCGGCATAGACTGGGCATGAGCCCTAGTAACCCTCAGGATCTGACTAGTTTCCCCCACTATAGACTTGTCCTTCTGGGCAGTTGTTGCTTCCCTTAGAGACATCACTGTAAATATAATAATATGTTAATGAGAGATCATCCTAACAACATAGCTCTATCGCACGATGTAAGATAGAAAAGAGGCATAGCATCCTAAATGCCCTGTAGCCTCCTGCTTATAGATATCGTGCATAACACACCGATAAACAAGACTCTACTAGACACGGTATGTAGACACTCCAAGGATGAACTGCTCTGATACCACTTCTGTCATGACCTAACCCTGTAGGCCGCGACTAGGGTCCGATTTGGACCTCCGTATACATACCTATCCGCTGTAGTCAAATCGAGCTATGCACAAAGTGATACTACTTACAAAATCCTAATGAGTTAAAACTTTTTTTTGTGTACATGTGGCCCCTTCCATTCGAACCATATCATGAAAGGGCACGCAAGCCGACAAGGCTGCTGTAACATAAAAATATTTACAACATGCCGTATAGGAACAATCAAAATGAACTCACAAACAACCTACATACATATGTTTACAGACCTCTAAGAATAGTAACAACAACATATGGCAGGACAAGGCCCTGCTGTACCCCTGAATATATAAATATATACATAGAAGGTCTAATACCTAAAGGCTTGGCTCCGATTCAATGGAGCTCCTCCTAAATTGGCCGAGTGGAACCCTAAGCTGGCGGATCCCCAAAGTGTGTGTCTGCACCTACGGGCATGAAACGCATCCCCCTGAAGAAAGTAGGGTCAGTACGATATATGTACTGAGTATATAAAGCATAACAACACATAACTGAGATATCAACTGAAATAGGGGTGTAGGAAACAAGTATGACAGTTAAGAGGTCACTATACCTGCATCCTATAAAAAAAGGGCATTATATCACCCTCACATATCACTCCCGGCCCACCGTAGGACTCAGTGTTACCAGACTAATGTATATGGCATTATACCATCGTATACGACATCGTTTCATACCTTACAAGTACATTATTATGTTTTCATATGTATGCTTGTCTATTATATCTGGCCCTTTAGTGAGGGACTCGGTGAAGGGAGTAGTGCATATATATATCATACCGTTACCCTCTCATACCATCATATCTTATCATACCGTACCCATCCTATTATGGGTCTCGGTGTTATAATCATATCATCATATACCATACCCGGTCCACTAGGAGACTCAGTGTCATAATCATCATATACCGTATCCGGCCCTTTATGGGACTCGGTATTATTATCATATACCGTACCCGACCCTTTATGGAACTCGGTGTCATTATCATATACCATACCCGACCCTTTATGAGACTCAGTGTCATTATCAACCACGCACAGGTGGATCATTATCTGAAACTTAATAAGGTAGTCATACAGACTATCATTCGTGGATCAAGATAATAATCATCTCAAGTGCCCTTTGAGTGCCCCTAGGGCTATATTAAGTGAAGTCTCAGGAGTTGTAGACATATTTTAGGGTAATGCCAACTGGCTTAACGAAATCAGAGACATCTGTCATCACACAGTCCCTAGGAATGGGAGCTTATATCCCCACTACTAATCGACATATAGACGATTCAGGGAAGGTAGCTCAACTACGATGAGAGTTTTCCCGCCAATGAGTGAATAAGAGACATATAGCGTATTCAGAACTTGGGAATAGGAGCTTCAGTATCAAGAAGTGAATAAGACTAGTTCTTTAATTAGTTTAGACGTTAACGAAAATTGGGCAGCTCCTCCCCTATTACATACCCTATACGAATTTCGAATTACATCCCTAATCACTACAGACAACCAAAAACAATACCCTGCAGCATATATACACATAAAACATGGAAACATTACACAACACAAGCTCCAAACCACTTGCTGAAAATTACAATATCAAAATAGAGTTTCTAGTCTTTACTTCGCAAAGCCTTTAATTATACAAAATGAGGGGTCATGTGGCTAAAACCAAAAGCACCCACACCCCCTTTAGAACAAATTTAGGCCCTGCAACAAACCTCTATACATCTGCAGCAGTACACCACAAGCACAACACTTCGACGAATATTCAACTATAGTGACTCCAATTTAGTTTGTTTTGAACGTCAAGCATTTCTATGATGTTTTCACATTCCCAGCCACTTAAACAACATATAATACACTTTATAAGAACACTATATACCCCAATTTGAAGGGAAAGGTCTCACCTTACCTAAAAATGGCCAAAGCTTGCCAAAGCTGCATCTCAGAAACTTCTTGGTATGCTGAATTCGGGCGGACTATTTGTGTCCCTTTTACACTGACCCAAATTGGAATTTTATGTTATCAAACATCATTATATAACCATGGTATACCTTAAATAATTAATTCACAGAACGAAACTCGGGTCTTACCTTTCTTGGCCTCAAACCCGTAGCCCCTCTACCTTGGCCCTTTAAGTTTTTCCTTTAACTTTATTTTAAGTTTCTAAGCATAGGGTTAAAGAAACGACTCCTTATTCATCATAATATACATATATATACATATATACATCTCCACATGCTTGAGGAACATCGTATATTATTAATTCACGGAGGAAAACATTGGAAAACATACCTTGAACTCTTTCAAGCCATGGCTGCCTCCTTCTCTTCTCTCACATTTTTCTCTATTTTGGCCGAGTTTTTTTTGGATAGAAACTAAAATTAAATTTCACTTAACACATATATATATATATATACCTTTTTAGAAGGTGCCACATGGCACCCCCTTAAGGTAATACGTGGTAGCCTCCTAGGGTGCCACCTCAACCCATGCGGCCAATCACATGGTGCCATATGGTAGTGGGGTCCACCCCAAGCTGTTGCGTCACCTACTTGACCCTAATTATATGCATCACCTTCTTTTCCAAGTAGGTTCATCACCTACTTGCTTGGAGTAGGCGCATCATTTCCTTATTTCTCTTTCATGAGCTTATAATATCGTCTTACTTCAAGAGACTATGCACTCCTTGCTACTTATGCTCGACGTATACTGATGTAGCTTAAGTGTGTAGGACTTCTAAGTTAGTACCTTATGCAAGAAAGTCGAGTTCCATGATTTTTTAGTTGGCCTCCAACTCGTTTCAAATACTTATAACTCTATTTCAAACCTTCACTATCACGGGGCATCACATCCTCCCTTCCTTAGAGTTATTTGGTAATGTGATAGATAATAGGGATCACATGGCGATTTTCAAGAAGCTTAAGAACACGTCTCAAGGTACAGAAGTATGGGATATAACAATTACCAATGAAATTCTTTATGAATTCTAAGAGGCTTGGGTGAGGTATCTCCGGGTGTCCCATTTGCTGTGTCACGTCTAGGCCCTAAGCTTGGGTCATGACACTTGCAGATTCTACTCAAACAATATGAAATTTATTTTGTTTGTCTTCCTCACTTATATGGGTGTCCCACCAATCTTTTAGCCCACATGTAAACCTTGCTACTAGTACAAGGGTAGTAAGCTGATCTAAGCAATTATACGAGGTTCTTTAAGAGTGGCAACCATTATCATCTGCTGTAATATTTATATAATATTATATTCAAAACAACCATCCAAGTTTCATTCATAGATGTTATTGGCATTGTAGTTGTTTTGCCTGATATTGGACATTTTTTCTAAGGCTACATAAGGATAGGTAGATCTAGGGTAATAATGTTTTTATGGCTTACGCCAATTGGAAAATTTCTCTTTAATAGGGGAAACCTCTAAAGAAACTTCTTCTTCTTCTGGCTGACCATCAAACGAGATATATTCTTGAAGAATAGTGATAGTTGCAGAGGCTTTAGAAGAAATTTGTCATTGGGTATCAGGGACAAGAGTTTTCTCAATTTCTAAGATCCTTCTTTGGAGGTCAAAAAGTTGAGGGGAATGTCTTGAGTATTTGGTTTGGAGTTCCTTAGAAAATTTTGTATGGATTTCATGAGGTTTAGACAGAGGAACTGAAGATGTGGAGGCCTATATTTGTTTTTAAGGAGCAGGTGGTGTTGATGACGGTCTTGAAACTAGATATTCACCAAGTGCTTGTAATTATTTTTTGTATAATTATTTTGTTCAAAAATGTTTTTGATATCCTATTTGTTAATAGCTTCATTGTCAGTTTTATTTTTGAAAGGGACATCAACAATAGAGTTATCAACATATGTTGTTTGAAATCCTTGTGACGGAGGGAGCTTGAAAGTGATCTCTGCACTATTGCATATTTTCCAAACTTTTGAAACATTAGCTAATTTAGAAAAAGGAACATCTAACTAGTGATAATCAGCATAGGCTTCAAAACATTCAAAGAAATTATTTTTTTTTGTACAGAGTTTAAAATTTTATAATAAATTTCTTGAAGGCTTTTTCTTTCGTCATTTTGAAAGTGCTTAAAAACCATGTTCTTTTAAAATATTTCTCAGTGAGTAAAAATTTTTCTAAAGTGTCTCTTTGTCAATTTGAAAATCTTGCATCAAAACTGTTAGTTCACCACCTAGAAATAAGTGGGTAGGGGATTGGGTTAACCATCATTAACCTCAGTTGCAGAAGGAGTTTCCACTGAATATGTGGCTTAAGGGATTCTTGATTCAAAGTTGACCATCTCCATTCTAGAGGGGAAAGGGAAACTGAGTTTCTTCGTGTTTGAATTTCAAATTTTGCGTAATAGACAGTAGAGGCTCTTTGTCTTATAGATATTTGGAAAGAGATGGCTACATCTACACTCAAAAATTGTTGGATATGAGAAATAATAGTATTCTCTGGTTTTTGTACTGATGTTGCATCTTGTAGCACCCAATTTTATGGTAGGTTTATCTAATTCCAAGAAATAGGCCTTCACACTGATAAGTCAGATCTTTGCAGATCTATTTGGAAAAGAATTGCTTTACCTTTATTTAAGATTTTCATGGATCTAGTATTGAATGCTGAACTCATAGCCTTGTATTGAATCTTATAGATAATGGATACAAGGAGAAATCCAAATTTGGTCCTGTAATTGGATGTCTTGACATTTAGGGTTACAATATCTAAGTTATTCCTATCTCTAAGAGACACTGTAAAATTTGGAAAGTAGTCAAAATTAATTGGACCACTACAAGGTTGGTTTCTGCCATACCTAGGAGGGAGTCATTGAAGTCTAAGAACATTGAATTTGTAAGACAAAGGAGAAGTGAGGTGTCTAGACCTTCTCTAGAGAGTGACATAGCAGTAATTTGAACTAACCTGAAGTGGAGATAGTTGTACTTTCGTCTATATTATTCTATAGACTTTGGATTTAGAAGCTTGATATCCTTGTGATCTGACTCAAGAGGAATAGTTTGTTCAATGGTCGAAATATGATTGTCAAAGACCATTTTGAAGATTTGTTAATTGCAGACTGGGGTGTTTAGGGATTTTCCAATCATCAATTGGTTTCTCAAAATCGGATAGCTAATCTCTTCTTTGATCTTGGAGTTGGAAGAACATGAGGTAGATTAAGAAGTAGAAAAGGTTTTAGAGGAAGAGGAGAAGATGGAAGAACGCCATAACAAGATCTGCAAGAAAATAGTAATAACTTTAATGCTTCCTATATTTGGATCAAGAGACCATTAGGTTCCATAAAGAAAAATATTAAAGTATTTAACTCAATAATATACAGAAGAGTCAGATTTGATAGTTAAATAAATGTATTTCTATTTTATTTTATACTTAAAGTTTAGATCAGTCTTGTTCTAATAAATTATTCACTTAGATGATCCAAAGGTTATGAATAACCATCAATAAGTCCACTAAGTCTTTTTCGGAATTCATCCATCATTGCTTACGGATACTACCTACTGTGTATATCTAAAAAGATCACAGTACAATCCTTACTTAGAACCTCTTATCACAATATAGATCTAACCAACTCATACAAATTGTTCCAAGCTTACTGTCACAACCATGACTAGGGACAAGCCATGACACAACGATCAGGAACTCGAAGGATCCCAACTAAGCCTCTTAGCATACATAGCATTCATAAGGTAAGACAAAACAATATAAAAGTAAGTGGAGAAATCATCTCAAACATGGAAGTCAAATATATAAATGAAATAAAATCTCAAATCATATGTCCGAACGGACAACATCAACTCATTTTCAAAACACGCCTCTGTCATACTAGCATAGGTGGGGCCATAAAATGCTAGCTCCCCAATCAAGAAAACAGCATCTCAAAATGAAAACATAGTCTACAAGTAGCAAGATAATACAAGCCTTATAGATAGTCCCCAAAGCCTGAGGACATACCAAATCAAGTGAACCAGTATTCTATCTAGCCACAAGAGTGTGTAGGGTGATCGCCAAGCCCTACATTATAACATAATGTAGGCAAACAAAAGTATGAGTTAGTACTTTGAATGTACTAAATATGTGAGCAATGCAATACATGACATAAAAATAATGACGTATGATCAATGTTAGAGCATAAAATAAGTAAACTATTTATACGCGATAGTGAATCAAGAGTAAGGCTAATGTCATTTAAAACCAAAATAAAATCTTATGAAAATAAATTATACAACGCATGGACAGTCATGAGTCATAATGAGGAATCATTAGAGAGTTTATAAGTTCTTAAAAAGTAGTAAGAATCTTAAATCATATTGAGAGTCATAAAACCATGGGTGAGAGAACATGCTTCACTTTTGAGAGATATAGTAATCATAGTAAGAAAACATTATGAGGGAGGCCTTGTACCTTTGTGAGGGCGACCGTTAACCACCATCAACCATGTTATTTATAACATCGAGTCTCAATATTTATCCATACATCGGATAAAAGGGAGAAACTACTTGCCAAGGTAGACTCCTATATGCCTAACTGGATCTACTATGCTACATGAAGGATCGATACTCAACTACGGGTAACACGTAAAGGAATTGAGACTCTACTACAGTTGATCCTTTATCCTATGGTGAAATGTAGTTATGGGATAATGGTATCTTACTACAGGTCTCTTGCCTCGACTACGGGAGAGAGTTTCATCCCAAAGTCCACTCGATGCTAGGTAAAACCTTCACAAAATAAACAGATCACAAGTCATATAGTCAATAATCATGTGGGAGGGGCCATATCTACTACCCTTCCACCATTCAAAAAGCATAATTATTGAATAGCTCCTTATTATTATCTCAAGTAACGTGAGTATAGACCTTTCATCATAACATATCTTTATTCGTAAAACATCTTTAAGGCCTTAACCCACCCTATCATTAATTTGCTTGAAACATCATTCATAACCTCCTAAAAACATCTTTAAACTCATTCATAAAGCTTGTCAAACATTTATAATGCTTTCGTTGGATATCAACTAAAATTCGAGATCATAGCTTATACTTGTGAATTTGGGTAAAACATGCATACATGATCAATTGGTTTGAAAATCATAGAGTTTTAATGAAAACATGCATGACCATATACTTCATATCAATCCACACATATTTCATAAAGTTGACATCAATTTGAAACATAATTGAATGTACCAATAATCCATATCATAACCCTACATATCAATGTAGGAAATTTAGAGAAAAATATTGAAATTATCCTTTATACTCTTCACCAATATTCCATAAGTCTCAAACATCATTTATAAAGCCTTATTTGAAAAATCCTTTGAAACTAATCATAGTTCATGAAAATCACTATTTAAAATAGCATTTATGCGTGAGCACTTATAAAACAACTTGAAATTATGAAATTAAGGTAGAATCATGCTTAAAATAATCATTGAAGTCAAGTAAAAATGTAATTGAAACAGCCCAAAGTAATATCATAAATTTGGGTTAGAGAACAATTGAAATTGAAGAGATCTTTTATGGAGCACCTTGGGACTCCATGGTGAAAGTTACCCATGGATCAAATACCACATACCTTGGTGAAATCAGCTCAGAAATTGAGGAAGCTATTTTCTCTTGAAACCCTAGCTTGAGTGTGTGAGAGAACCTTAAGAGAATTAATTGATCTTGCCTTAGAGAAATTTAGGAGAATGAATTAGAATAGGAGGGGAAATTGAAGGTATGGATGTTTATAGGTTCTGAACTTGGCCATAAAAGTGTCTAGATACATTGAACTAAAATGAGGAAAAGACCACAATACCCATCATTAAACTATGATTCATACCCTATGAGTTAGTTTCTACGAGGCATACAAACTCTTTTGACTAGTCAACTTGAGTCGTCATGCAGGTCTGAGATATCCCTAAATTTTGAGCCTCTAAAGTTGGTTCTACAAATCATCCTTACGAGTCATCAATTCCACTACAGGTCAAAGACCCAACTCGTCAAACCCCACTGATAATTGGCCAAAAATCATTCTTTAAGACTTTCTTTATTAGTCTTTGTTAGGACTCATCGACTTGCTTACGACTCATCTTGTTGAGTCATAGGATCTCTTCTGAGATTCCTGAAATTGCTGAGCCTCTGATCCTTTCTTATGGGTCCCTTTTACGATATGCCAAGGTGTCTATGAGTCATCAACTTGACTCGTAGACCCTTCTTCTCCCTCAGTTTCTTTCCTTTATGTAGTACCCTCCCTATGAGTCACTCCTACGACTCATAGAAGTGCCTACAACTAGTAGGTTGAGTGGTAAACTCGAGGCCAATTCAAAGTTTCTTGAAATTGTCCTTCGTTTTGACTTTTCAACTTCCAGGGTCTTACAATATCCCCCCCTTTAGGAACATTCATCCTCGAATGAGATACAACTAGCATAGAAAGGACATAGAAAAAGGACTAGCAACTCATCATGAATGTAATGACACATTAAAATGCATAGAACATGAGATTTTCATCTTTCATATAAAAAACAACTAAAGATCAATTTCATGAACATGCATGCATATGAAAACATGAGAATAACTAAAACTCGAGAATTCATAAGAATAGACATGAGAAGCTAACATTTCAACTAGCACAAAAACTCAAAAAACTAGGGTCATCAAGTCAATCATGGCATAATGAATACGAAACCAATCCATACCAACAATTTCATAATTAAAGGAAGGTCATAACATACCAGATAAAGCAGCCTGAGCCATCTCCCTTCCTCTTGTAGTAGACACCAGATAATCCCTTATTTTATGTCCCATATCACCACAGATATAGCAACCCTCCTTATTGGCCATGCATTCTCCTTGGTGAGTCCTACCACACCTTTCACAAGGGGGAAGTGTACGTCCTTCTTTATTAGTCCTAGGCACTGAGGCATTAGCAAAAGATGAATCACTATTGGTTCGAGCCCTCTTAGACTTACCCTTAGACCTCTCTTTTAACTTCTCTTCTTCTATTTTCTCAATACGAGTCATGATTCTAGAGATTATATCTCCCTTATTAACATTTCCTTCTTGAACTCCTTGGATACCAAGTCCAAAACTTCCAAAATAAACTTGTTCATCCGAGTTCTAGGTTCGGCAACTATAAACGGGGAATACATTGATAATTGGGTGAACTTGAGAGCATACTCCCTCAAACTCATTCTTCCTTGCTTGAAGTTAATAAACTCTTGTATCTTATCCTCCCTCAATTCCAATGTGAAAAGGATATCAAGAAATGTAACTTCGAAATTTTCCCAACTAATTAGACCTTCATTAACTCTCTCGAATTTCCATTAAGTATACCAAACTTGAGCAATACTCTTGAGTAGGTAGGCCGCCAAATTCTCTTTCTCCTCCAAAGTAACTCCCATAATATCCACTATATTAAACACCTCATCAATGAACTCTTAGGAATCTTCATAAACATTTAAACCATGGAACTCGTAAGGGTTCATTCTTGCAAAATCTCTTATCCTAGAGGCTGGAGTACGAGCATTAGGAGGGGAAACAACCCCTTGATTGGCCAAAACATAAGCTAGAATCATAATAGCAATCCGGAATTCCATATTGGCCACTTGGTAGGGAAGGAGACAATTTTCTTGAGGGACTTGTATATTTGGAGGCATTTTTTGAAAGTCACAAAGATCAATCGTTAAGAAAAGAACCTTAATGCATAACTCTATTCCACGACATAGATCATGAAAGAAGTGAAACATTTTCTTATACACCTCACACCCCTCTATTAATAGGTATGGCAGGCTTTACACCGACGAATAAGACTCTACTCGATGCGGCATGTTATACACCCTAGGACACTTGAACCTTGTGCTCTTATACTATGTTTGTCATGACCCGAACTAAGGCCTAGCCATGACATTGCAATCAGAAACCCAAAGGACCCCATCTAAGCCTTTTAGCATACATCACATTTATAAGGTAAGATAAAAATATATTAAAAGCAAGCGGAAGAATAATCTCAAACACGAAAGTCAAGTATAGAAATGAAATGAAATCTCAAGTCATATGTCAAAATGAACTACATCAACTGTATGTCTAGTGAGCCTCTAGCATAATAGCATAGGTGGGGCCATGGAACAAGACACTAGCTCCCTATTTAAGAAAACAACATCTCAAAATGTAAACATAGTCTATAATTATCAAGAAAATACAAGCTCAATAGGTAGTCCCTGAAACCTGAGGACATACCTAATCAAGTGAACGAGTCTTCTATCTAGCCACGAGAGTATGTAGGGTGATCTCCAAGCCCTATATTATAACACAATGTAGGCAAACAAAAGTATAAGTTAGTACTTTGAATGTACTAAGTATGTGAGCAATACAATACATGACGTATGATCAATGCTAGAGCACAAAATAAGTAAACCATTTATATGCGATAGTGAATCAAGAGTAAGGCTAATGTCATTTAAAACCAAAATAAAATCTTATGAAGAGAAATTGTACAAAGCATGGATAGTCATGAGTCATAATGAGGAATCATAAAAGACATTATAAGTTCATAGGTAGTAGTAAGGATTTTAAATCATATCAAGATTCATAAAACCATGGATGAGAGAACATGCTTCACTTATGAGAGATATAGTAATCATAGTAAGAAATACCTTAAACTTATGAGAGGGGCCTTGTACCTTTGTGAGGGTGACCATTAACCGATATAAACCATGTGAATTATAACTTGGATTCCTAAAGATTACCCATACATCATAGGAAAGGGGGAGACTACATACTAAGGTAGACTCTTATATGCCTAAGTGGATCCATTAAGCTACATGAAGGATCGAGCCTCAACTATGGGTGACCTTTAAAGGAATCGAGCCTCTACTATGGGTGATCCTTTATCCTATGGTAGTATGTAGTTATATGACAATGGGATCTTAGTACGGGTCTCTTGCCTTAACTACGAGAGAGAGTGACTATCCCAAGGTCCACTTGGTTCTAGGTAAGCTCTTCATAGAATAAACAAAATCACAAGTCATAAAGTCAATCATCATGTAGGAGGGGTCATATCTACTACCTGTACATCATTCATAAAGCATAATCAATGTATAGCTCCTTAATCTTATCTCATGTCACGTGAGTATAGACCTTTCATCATTATATATCTTTATTCATAAAATATCTTTAGGGACTTAACTCACCGTATCATTAACTTGCTTGAAACATTATAAAAACATCATTCACCTTATCAAATATTTATAAAGCTTTCGTTGGATATAACTTAAAATTCGAGATCATAGCTTATACTTGTAAATTTGGATAAAACATGCATACATGATCAATTGGTTTGAAAATCATGGAGTTTTAGTGAAACCATGCATGACCATATACTTCATATCAATCCACACATATTTCATAAAGATGACATCAATTTGAAACATAATTAGATGTACCAATAATCAATATCATAACCCTACATATCAATGTAGAAAATTTATAAAAAATCATTAAAATCATCATTTATACTCTTTATCAAGATTTCATAAGTCTCAAACATCATTTATAAAGTCATCATTGAAAAACCCTTTGAAACTAATCATAGTTCATGAAAACCACTATTGAAAATAGCATTTATGCATGGGCAATTATAAAAACATCTTGAAATAATGCAATTAATGTAGAATCATGCTTAAAATAATCATTGAAGTCAGGTAACTATATAATTGAAATAGCCCAATGCAATATCATAAATCTAGGATTAGAGAACAATTAAAATTAAAGAGATCTTTTATGGAACACCTTGTGACTACATGGGTGAAATGTAACCATGGATCAAATCCCACAAACCTTGGTGAAATCAACTCGAAAATTGAGGAAGAAACCGATTGCTATTGAAACTCTAGCTTGAGTGTGTGAGAGATCCTTGGAAGAATTGATTGATCTTGCCTTAGAGAAATTTTAGGAGAATAAATTAGAATAGAAGGGGAATTTGAAGGGTTAGGTATTCATAGGTTTTGAACATAGCCATAAAAGTGTCTAGATACATTGAACCGAAATTAGGAAAATACCACAATACCCTTCATTAAACTTAGATTTGGACCCTACAATTTGGTTTCTACGAGTCGTACAAACTTCTATGACTCGTGAACTTGAGTTGTCCTGCAGGTCTGAGAAATCCCCAAATTTTGAGCCTCTGAAATTTCTTCTACGACTCATCCTTACGAGTCATTAATTCCTCTACAGGTTGTAGACCCAACTCGTCAAACCCCCCTGAAACTTGGCCCAAAATCATACTTCAGGACTTCCTCTATAAGTCTTTGTTATGACTCATTGACTTGCCTATGACTCGCCCTGTTGGGTCGTATGATCTCTTTTGAGATTCCTAAAATTCTTGAGTGTTTGATTATTTCTTGCGTGTCCCATTTACGATTCATCAAGGTGTGTATGAGTCATCAACTTGTTCATAGAACCTTCCTCTCCCTCAGCTTCTTTCATTTACTTAATACCCTCCCTATGAGTCACTCCTATGACTCGTAGGATTGCCTACGACTCGTAGGTTGAGTCATATACTCGAGGCCAGTTCAAATTTTATGGAAATCTTTCTTCGTTTTGACTTTTCAACTTCCGAGGTCTTACACTTACATGGTTTAAATTACAGATCTGAAAGTACCGTATAAAAGTAAGCTAAACACATAAATAATAATCTTTACTTCCCCCATCAATTTTATACAAAATACATGACTCTTCCATATATTATTGAGTTAAAGACTTGAATATTTTTTATGGAACCAAATAGAATCTTGATGTAAGGACATGAAGAAATTAAAGTGATTAGTGTTTTTCTAACTATTTTATTGCAGATCCTGCTATGGAGTTCTTCCATCCCCTCTCCTCTTCTTCTAAAGAAGAGATTAAATTCTCCAATTTGGACCAATCTATTAATGACTTGAAAATCCCTAAATAACCCAGTCTGCAGTTTACAAATCTTCAAAATGGTGTTTGACGATTATTTTTTGACCGTTGAACAAACTATTCCTCTTGAGTCATATCACAATGAATAGAAAGATATTGCATATATCAAAGGGAGATCAAACTCTCTTCCAGATTTCCTTATTAGAGAATGCTTGTAAGAAAGGTAAAAAGAGTAGAAAAAAGAAGGCAATAGAGGTTTCAGATTCTTCACAATTTCCAACCCTCACTCTATCGAGTGAAAACAAATTAGCGCTATTACAACAACAAGAAAATTGAAAATAACAAGATGCTACCGAGCAGCAAACAAAATTAGTTTCTTCCAAGAAACCTTCAAAAGTAGCAGTTGGCCCAAGCCACCCCAAATATCAAACTCCGGCGTATTATGCCATGAAAGGAATTTCAACATTATATCTCCTAGAAAATGCAACTCTAATTTCCATTTCTAGTCCAAAGAAGTGGGCTGACCTAGTTGAGGAACAAGAGCAAAATAGTCAACTGGCTCAAAACATTTCCATGCCCATGAACAAAGGAATATTTTCAAAACTGGTACTTGATCATAGGCTTCAAAGATACTACAACTCTAACAAGTCAAGATTGAAGAGAATTGATGAACCAATGCATCTTCTTCGAAAAATATGTATTTTGATGCGGTGGTCCAAAGCTACACATCTTCTTCTTCTTGTTCAGTGGTGGCTAGCAGCAACACCAAAAAGGATGTAGAGACAGAAAGCCCCATAGAATTTTCTTTTAATTTTTCATAAGACACAAGCACTGTACATTATGTACCAAACAAGACACTTTCTCCAAACAAAGGTTCCTCCCCTGATGAACCTACATATTTCCAAAATGACAAAATTTATCCACTAATCCAAATTGAGCTCGAACTTTGGCACTCAATCTCCCAAGAGGTGCCTAAGAAAATGCTTAGCCCTTCTATTAATTTTGTTCAAAACACTACCTTCTTTACCAAAAACATTCTATGAATTTATTCTCACGGACATAAGATCTTGCTTATTCATGCCCCACAAAAACAAACAAACCCAAACATTTGTTATCCATACCCCGGTGTGGATTAACAAAATAATCTCACCCAAAAAATGGGGAACACATCCAGCCAACTATAAAAAATAGCTTTTCCAACCATTCGAACCCCAAAATTACAACAATTTTGACTACATAACATCATGGATGAATGTGTTTACCTTCCAAAATGACAACAACAAATATTCTTGGTTTCTCCTATGGTGAAACAACCAACCCCTAACTTTACTCAATGGTTTCTGCATTAATGGTGGCCAGCTTATGATGATAAAGCTGAAGTCCTTTCCACCTAGTTCGTAAGGGATATGAATATTTTTTCCAAAGACATTTTAGTGAGCAACATGTCCTTGCTCATGCAATCTTTCCATAGGTTCCATGACCCATGGATTTACTTGCAGAAATTTGACTTTCATAAATCGGAAGGACATAAAGGGCTCCCATAGTTATCCCTCCTAGGCCATACTAAATGGTATAAAGGTTGAAACCCCTCAAAAGCTTATCCAGTGGAGTTGAAAAAATGTTTCTTGCAATATCTGAAGTATCTGGCCCCATGAGATACCACTCAAATAAAATTTCCACAATAAAATCCATTTTAGCTTTCTAGCTGTCTAGCTCAAGCAATAAAGGAGATTTTATAAAGCAAATGGAAAAATTCTCCAACAAATTAAAGTTAAATTCCCTAGCCATCAATCGCAGGCGTCGGAAAAATCTTAGTCGAAAGACAAAGAAAAAAAACCCTAAAATTCACACTGACATCAGCAATGAAACTATCAAAATATCACCAGAACTGATGTCAGGTATGAAATCATCAGAAAATTATTAAGAGCGACACTACAGCTTCACTATAGCGACACTGTAGCTTCACTGTATCACTCTCACTGTAGCAATTTTTTGGCTATAAATAGCCCCCTCCATTTCATTTGTAGATCGTCCTTTTCTTATATATAAGCTTTCTCTCTCTCAAGGAAGACATGGTTAGAGCTTGGTCCTTTTTCTTGTAATACTTTAAAGTTTATTTGATAGTTATCTCAAAGTTCAATTTTTATTACCTTTTAATTTTTTGGTTTGTCTTTTTCATTTTGTTGTATATAGTTGGCCTAGAAACCTACCCATAATGAATGCACTTAAAATTTATGTAAGACCCCAAAAGTTGGAAAGTCCTAAAATGAGAAACAAAGGATGAAATTTCACAAAAATGCAGATAACTAGCACTAGGTGATGACTACAAAGGCCATCACGGGCCGTGGTATGCACCACCTCGTGGTGAGCCACTGTGGTAGAGATTCTGAAACTCAATCTTATAGGGAAGGGACCATGACGAGGGACCAAATACCATGGTGAGCACTAAGGACTATAGTGCCCTCCGTGGTGGCCTTCCCCTAAGGCTCTCAAGAAACTTTCCAAGGCAGGGAAAAAGAATGACCACAACGAGCCATGCAAGTATTCAATGACCTTAGTGTTTTAAGTAGTGGTCACTCCTATAGGCCCTCCTGCAGGTCCTGCACCATGTTCACGGTTCACGGATCGTGATGCCCTCCATGGACTGTGAAAGTCTCCGTGGATGAAGTACTTACATTCTCCATGCAAACCCCAAGATTTTCCCTCTAATTCAGTTATCATGTAACACCACCATAGGCCATGGTGAGGATCACGAACTATGATGCGTCCTCCGTGCAGCTGAGTTCGGCAAATTTTAAGAGGGGTATTTTGGTCTTTTCTTGTGTTTTTTCAGGAAAGTGAGGTCATTTTGGGGACTGAATCTAACCTATCTATGTGAACCTAAGACTTTCCCAACTCATTATTCTTATTCAAACTCTAACTCAAAACCCTAACTTCTCAAGGTCTTCTTCTTCACCAAGAAAAGCTAGGGTTTCATTCCAAGATCTTCAAGCTTGAATTGGGATTTATTCCCCAAGGTATGTGGGTCTCATTCATGGATTACTCCCCCATGGAGCCCAAGTATTTTTCTAAAACCTAATATCCCATTTCAAATTGTGGATTTTATGGGTTTTCATATTATGAATTAAAATATATGGAATATTGAATATTGGAAGTCTATTTACCTATCCTAGCTTAAATTGACTCTTAATTTCATGAAATGGTTGATTTACCAAATGTCTTTATATGAAGGCATGAAAGGGTTTTAAGATGTATTGGTGGATTGTTTTAAAAATGCCTTAATTGATGCATTTTATTACTCTCATGCATGCTAGCATTGATTTAAATACTTTTAAAGTTGATTGAAATAGAACCCACCTAGTTTTACTATATTCTCAATAAATATAGTCTGGAAGGTTTATGATTCTAAATGAATATTTAGTAAAGCAATGTTTATGATCCAAGGAGTCTTATGAAATGAAAAAATTATTAAATGATTATAAAATGATGGATTCTACATGTGAAAGGTCAATTCTCACTTGTGTGAATCAAAGAAAAAATTTAATGAGCTATTCCATTGAATGTGTTTTAATGATCAAAATCTATGAAAATGATTGTGTTTTTATGCTATATAGATTATTTCGTGGGATTAACTAAGCACCGAATGGGAAATTGAGGTGGGAATCCTAGTAGCAACCCCTTGTCTCATTAACAATGTGCCAATATATAAGCCCTAGTAGGCTTACGCTAGTGAATCCACAAATAGCCCTAAATGTTAACAAAATGAATGAAATTGACGGAGCTCTACTCGGCAAGTAGTCTCTCAGGCCAATGTAGGGGGTTAGGTAGGATTTCATGTAATAGCTTGCATGATCTTAAATGTCAGTTGTAGTCATCTTCCCATAAAATGAATATTTCAAACGTTATTCATGTTGATTGCTCAATAATGCATCTACTCATGTACTTTGACTTATAATGCGTTAATGATTTTTACTGAATTGCATACCTATATACTTAGTATTACGACCCGACCTAGATCCTAGTCATAACACAGCGATTAAAATCCCGAAAGTCTCCAATCAAGCCTCTTGTACATATCATAAGCATACATAAGGTAAAGTAAAAGCGGAAATATCATAAGAGAGTCTAAAACATGAATAGTAAATGAAGAATGTCACATGACAATATAGACTCGAAATATTTATCCTACTAGATGCCTCTACATATGAGTATAGGCGGGGGCTAAGACATATTCCTAGCTCACCCTAAATATGAAACATAACAAAAAGTCTTTGCAACAATAACCAACTCGATGACTAGTCTCTGATAAATGAGGACTCACCACAAACACCGCCCGATAGAAAAGCTTAACTAGCCACGTGGACGAATATGATCTTCAACCTCAACCCCTATATTATGAGACAATGTAGGCAAAAAGTATGCATTAATATATTGGAATGTACTAAGTATGTAGGCAATGCAATGAATAGAAAACCATGTTTGTACAAATGATCATTTTAAATAGCATGATTGGAGAAGTAGTAAAAATCATAAGTAGTCTTTAAGAAGGATCAATGCATAATAAACCATAAGAGTATCATATAAAGTAAAAGATAGTATAAGTCATTCAGAATATGAAAAGGACCATACATATGTGGGATAGGAACCATAACCAACAATAAGACTATGCGAGCTATACCATGGAATCCCAATGTTACCCCTATATCAGAGGAAAGGGGGAGACTACTTGCCAATATAGACTCCTACATACCTAAGTGGATCCACTAAGAGGTTATGTGAATCGGGTACTCACTCCTAGTTCTTAGACTCGGGTACTCATCTCCAAGCCTTGATATTTTGGGTACTCACCTCTTAGTGATTTGGGTATTCGCCTCTAATCCCTTTGTTCTTACGATTGCATGTAGTTCAAGAGATATGAGGTTTCTACTAGGGATTTTAGTAGGGCCCCCACCTCAAGTCCCCTCGGTGCTAAGTCAAATCCTATAGAATATATATATAGCATAGAAATTATAATTGACATATAGCATAGTCATGATCATAGGTTTGAAAATTATAGAGTAGCTCATTTTCATAACATAAGTGCAATGTGGGTATTGCCCTTCCACATTACCAATCATACATACATAGTTCATATCATTAGGCCTTAAGGCATCACATTAGGCCCTAAGTCACCCTTTCCATAATTTGCATGAAAATCATCATTCAAAACATACTTATAGTCCATGATTACAGTTAAAATACATAATCATAATTCATACTTGCAAATTCATGATCATAGATTATACTTGAAATTAGAGTAAGACATGAAATCATGATCAATTGACTTGAAAATCATGAAATTGACTTGAAAACATGCATGATCATAAACTTTCTTTCAGCCGATACATAATTTATATACATAATATCATTAAGAAGTATAATTGAAAATATTCATATTTTACATCATGAACCCTAGCAATCAAAATAGGAGAACTCATAGAAAACTCTTCAATTCAATGCAATAACCATCAATTTATATCAAAATAGACTCATGATCATACTTTGAATCATAATTCATGCAATTGGAATAGATATCATAAAACCCATAAAATACCATATTTTAATTTGATAGAAAACTTGAGAAATTGAATGGGCTTTATGGATGAAGAATCCATGAATCAAGACCACATACCTTAAGTGAGAACAACAATTAATTTAGAAGAACTTGAGAGTTTTGATGGAGAACTTGAGTGAATTTACTTGAAGTCTTCAATGGAGCCCTTGAGAGTCTTTTATAGAGAGAGAAATATTTGAGTAGGTGAATGAATATAATTAGAGGTTTGGGTTAATTTATAGAGTGAATTAGGTCCTAAAAACGTCTAGGTTCATTAGATAATAATTTAGGAAATGTCTAAAATGCCCTTATTAAAAATCCAACTAGGCCAGAAAACCCTTGCCAGGTCTGCGACGCGGACTTGGCGCGGACATTTCTGTTTTATGTAGTTTCTTGATAAATCTATCTTTCAATCTACGGGTCCTAAAAATCCATCGAGACTATTTTCCTTTAGGTTTTGACCCCCTGATCAGTATTCCGAACTTGGATTTTCCAAAAAGATTAAGGATAATGCATTACATGAGTGTCCTAATCTTAAGGCATTCTTAAAGAATAACGCATACTCTTTTGCCTATATGACATCACCATGTAGGGACCGGCGTTCCTCCTCATTTTCCTCCATGTGGCTAGTAGAGATCGTTGAAGGCTACTTTTAGGTGAGTTATATGTTTTGAGAACAATAGTCATTTATCTTTCTAGCTTTTTAAATGTTGATACTTCTAGACACTTCATTTTTCCTTTTAGGTTATATTGATTGAGGATGAGCTTGAGACATGTCTTAGCTCCCGCCAAGTCTATGATATAAAGGTAATGTTGGACATGTATAAGTAAGGTTTGAGTAATTTTGTTCTCATTTAAATGATTCCCTTAGTCCCGCTTTTCCCTCTTTATTTTTGCTTATTGTCAAATGTCATTACCTATGAAAATCTAAATGAATACTAAGAGGCTTGGATGAACCACCTCTGGGTGTCTTATTCTCCGTGTCACATCTAAGAAATAGGCTTAAGCCGTGATAAACTTGGTATCTAAACTTGAGGTTTTGAATGGTCAACATAATCCAGCGTACTATGTCAAATATGGTCTTGTTCATGGCTGTGAAGTATGCCACAACTATAAATAGGAGACTATGGACATTTAGAAAATTTTTCCCTTCTTTTATGATTCATGTTGTTCCCTAAAGTCATCCTAAGATTTTCTCTAACTAACGACCATTTTATATGCCATAGATCATGCCTCCAAGAAAAGTGCCTCCACTTAGAGTAAGGATTGATGATGAGGACCAAGCTCCTCCGGTTCTTGAAGCTCTACATCATGAAGAAGGAGTGACACATGTGGAATTTTGAAACATTATCACTTTGTTGGCCCAAGCCATAGCCAACCAAACTAACCAAGGCATTGGTCCTCCTCCTCAAGTGCCTACTCTATCTTTTATGATTCGGGACTTCAAAAGAATGAATCCACTCGAGTTTGACAGTTCCAAGGTAGATAAGGACCCTATGGAGTTCATTGAGGAAGTTTATCAAATTATAGCTATTATGGGAGTGCCTCCAAATGAGAAGGCCGAGCTAGTGACCTATTAACTAAAGGGTGTGGCAAGGGTATGGTATGAGCAATGGGTTGTTAAAAGGGGTAAAGAAATAGGACCCATAAAATGGGAAGAGTCCAAGGATGCCTTCCTAGATCGTTTCTTTCCTTTGGAGATAAGGGAGGCAAGGATTCAAGAGTTCATCAATGTTCACCAAGGAAGCATGACTGTTAGGGAATATGCCCTCAAATTCACTAAATTATCTAAGTATGCTGCTTTCATGGTCTCCAATCTAAGGGCAAGGATGAGTAAATTCATCTTTAGTGTATCTAGTTTGGTATCAAAGGAATGCAAGACGGCCATGTTGGTCAAATAGATGGACATATCCCAACTCATGACATATGCAGAACAAATTGAGGATGAAAAGTGGAAGGAGAGTTCAAGAGGATCAACAAGGCTAGAGTTGATGGAGGAGGGTTCAATCCTTAAAGGTCCAGTTATGGTGGTAGTGGAAAGGGCCAAGGTGGGAAATGATTTGTAGGGGAAGCTTCCACCAATACTCCTCCTCCAAGGTTCAACAATGACAAGGTTCCTAATCCAATGGTTCCAAGGAAGAATGTTGGTGCTCAAGCCTTCCCCGCTTGCAAGAAGTTTGGGAGGACTCATAAAAGAAAATGGTTAGCCGATTCCAATACATGTTTCAACTATGATAAATCAGGTTATCAAGCTAAAGATTGTCGAGGTAGTAGTGGTAGACCTCAAGGACAAATTACTCATAGTCAACAAGCTCAAGGAAATAGCCAATGCACCAACCGCTTTTATGCCTTGCATGGGAGATGAGGTTGAGGAAGCACCCAATGTTGTTACCGGTATGTTAAAGGTACTTTCTTTCTATGTTTATGCATTATTGGATTCGGATGTTAATTTATCCTTTGTTACTCCATTTCTTGCAAATAGGTTTGATGTGTTACCCAAAATATTATTAGAACCTTATTTGGTGTCTACCTCCATTGGTGAGTCGGTTGTTGCTAGAAAGGTCTATAAAAGTTTTCCCATGTCTATCTTGTGTAAAATTGTTCCTTCTGATATCATTGAGCTTGACATGGTAGATTTTGATGTTATTCTTGGGATGGATTAGTTGCATGCATCTTAGCTTCTATAGACTGTAGAACCTGTAGAGTCAAGTTTCAAGTACCAAATGAGTCTACTCTAGAATGGAAGGGTTATGATTCGGTGGTGAAGGTTAGGTTCCTTTCTTGTCTCAAGGTCTGAAAGTTGATTGCTAAGGGTTACATCTATCATATTGTGAGGGTTAGGTATATTGATTCCAAAATTCCTTCTCTTGATTCGGTTCCCATGGTTAATGAGTTTCCCAATGACCTTCCCAATATCCCTCTCAAAAAGGAAGTTGATTTTGACATCGATCTTCTCCCCGATACCCAACCTATCTATATTCCTCCCTACCGAATGGACCTAATGAAATTAAAGGAGTTAAAGGAACAATTAAAATACTTGTTAGAAAAAAGGTTCATAAGACAAAGTATTTCACCATGGGGTGCTCCCGTGTTGTTTGTAAGAAAGAAGGATGGGTCACTTCGTATGTGCATAGATTACTGTCAATTGAACAAGGTGACTATTAAGAACAAGTATCCAATCCCCAGGATAGATAGTTTGTTTGATCAATTGCAAGGGGCAAGCCATTTTACTAAGATCGATCTTCGATCCAACTATTATCAACTAAGGGTAAGGGACTGTGACATTCCCAAGATGGCATTTTGAACAAGGTATGGTTAATTTAAGTTTGTAGTAATGTTGTTTGGGTTGATGAATGTGCCGGTGGTGTTTATGAATCCCATGAACAGGGTGTTCAAGCCCTACCTTGATACTTTTTTGGTGGTCTTCACTAACGATATTTTGATTCTCTCGGGGTGAGAAAAAACATAAGATTCATTTGAGAATAGTGATTCCAACCTTGAGGGATAGGAAATTGTTTGCCAAGTTTAGTAAATTTGAGTTTTGGTTGAAAGAGGTGGCATTTCTTGGTCACATAGTGTCCGGTGATGGGATCAAGATTGACCCTAAGAAAGCGGAAGTGGTAAGGAATTGGCCTAGACCATTGTCTCCTTTAGACATTAAGAGTTTATTTAGGTCTAGTTGGGTATTGTAGAAGGTTCGTTGAAGGGTTCTCTTTCATCTCATCTCCTATGATGAAATCGACTCAAAAGAAGGAAAAGTTCCTATGGACAAATGAGTGTGAGAAGAGTTTCCAAACTTTGAAAGATCGACTTACCTCTACACATATCTTGACTTTATTAGAAGGGTTAGAAAGTTTTGTGGTATACTGCAATGCTTAAAGGGTTGGTTTGGGTTGTGTCTTGATGCAAAACAATACAGTTATAGCTTATGCTTCTAGGCAATTGATGGTACATGAGCGTAACTACCCTACCCATGATCTTAAGTTAGCATTCATTGTATTTTCTTTAAATATTTGGCGATACTACCTCTATGGGGTACATGTGGATGTGTTTATCAGTAACAAAAGTCTTCAATACGTGTTCACTCAAAAAGACCTCAATATAAGGAAAATAAGGTATCTAGAACTCCTCAAGAACTATATAATAAGTGTGCATTATCATTCGGGTAAATCTAATATGGTTGCCAATGCACTTAGTAGGATATCTATGGGGAGTGTGGCATATGTCAATGAAGGGAAGAAAGAGTGAAAGAAAAGAAAGCAAAAGTCTTTTCACAAGAGGGAGATAGGGTACTTCACTACCGAAGTTGGTTATGTGTTCCAGATGAGGATGGCCTAATGAGTTTGATCTTGAAGGAGGATCATAATTCTTCATACTCTATTCATCTAGGTTTGACTAAAATGTACCGAAACTTAAAAGAGTTTTATTGGTAGAGTGGCATGAAGAAGGACATACCGAGGTTTTTAGCTAAATGCCCAAATTACCAACAAGTTAAAGCAAAAAATCAAAGGCTGGGTGGCCTAGCACAAGACATCGAAATCCTCACTTAGAAGTGGGAAGATGTGAATATGGACTTTGTAGTGGGTTTGCCTCATACTCGGAAAGTTCATGGTTCAATTTGGGTGATTGTTGATAGAATGACTAAGTCGGCTCACTTTCTACCAGTCAAGGCTTCTTATAGTGTCGAGGATAATGCCAAGTTGTATATTTGGGAGTTGGTAAGGTTTCATGGTGTGCCATTGTCAATTATTTTAGATAGGGGTACCCAATTCACTTCTCACTTTTGGAGATTTTTTCAAAAGGGTCTTGGTACCAAGAAGAAGCTAAGTACCGCATTTTACCCTCAAACTGATGAGCAAGACAAGCAAAAAATTCAAACACTAGAGGATATGCTAAGAGATTGTGAGTTAGACCTCAAAGAGAGTTATGACTACCATTTACCGCTTATTGAATTTTCCTACAATAATAGTTACCACTCAAGTATTGAGATAGCGCCATTTGAGGCTTTGTATGGGAGATGATGTAGATCTCCGATTGGTTAGTTCAAAGTGGGTGAGATAACCTTGTTGGGTCCTGATTTTGTGCTTGACACTTTAGAGAAGGTGAGAGTCATTAGGGAAAGATTGAAGATTGCTCAAAGTTGCCAAAAGTCCTATTATGATACGAGGATAAAAGATCTTGAGTTTAATGTGGATGATTGTGTATACTTAAAGGTTTCACCCATAAAGGGTATAGTTCGATTTGCTAAGAAAGGGAAATTGATACCTAGGTAGGTAGGGCCTTATAGAATCTTGATACATGTTGGCAAGGTTGCTTATGAGTTGGACTTGCCTTTGGAAATGGCCATGGTTCATCTGGTGTTCCATGTATCTATGTTGAAGAAATGTGTGGTTGATCCTAGTTCTATTGTGCCATTGGAATTAGTATATGTTTACGAAAGCTTGACCTATGAAGAGGTTGCGGTTGAAATTTTAGACTAGCAAGTCAAGAGATTGAGGTACAAGGAAGCTGCATCCTTTAAAGTCCTTTAGAGAAATCAACAAGTTGAAAGTTCTACATGGGAAGTGGATGCACATATGATGAAGTGATTCCCTAATATCTTTCCTTCCATTCTTAGTTGAGGTATTTAATTCCTTCATGATCCAATCATCCCAAGTTATATGTTTCAGTTGTTCACATGGGTTCATATGCATTCATGTTCATGAAATGAGTTTTAAATTCATGTTTTATGTTGAGTATGAAAGTCTCATGGTTTATACCTTCGTATGTGTCATTGTATTTATGTTGGGATGCTAATCCTCATTTTGTGTCCTTTATATACAAATTAAATATCATTGGAGGAAGAAAATTCCCAAAGGGGAGATATTATAAGACTCTGAAAGTTGGAAAGACCTAAAGTGAGAAACAAAGGATGAAATTCCAAAAAAATGCAGAAACTAGAACTAGTAGATGACCACAAAGGCCATCACGGGTCGTGGTATGCACCACACCTCATGGTGATCCACCATGGTGAAGGTTCTAGAAACCAATCCTGTATGGAAGAGACCACGATGAGGGACCACGGACTGTGGTTCCCTCTGTGCTGACCCCTACCCTAAGGCCCTCAAGAAACTTTCCAAGGCAAGGACCACAAATGACCACTACGGGCCGTGTAACTCTTCACAAACCATGGTGTGCTCCGTGGTGGTCACTCCTATAGGCCTTACCATAGGTCCTACACCACATCCAAGGTTCATGGACCGTGATGCCCTCTACAGACCGTGAAGGTCTCTATAAAGGAAGTACTGAGACTCTTCCTACAAACCCCAAGATGTTTCTTGTAAGTCAGTTATCATGAAAAACCACCATGAGTCATGGTAATGATCACGGACCATGATGGGTAATCCGTGCAGCCGAGTCAGGCAAATTTTAAGATGGTTATTTTGGTTATTTTCTATGTTTTATCATCAAAGTGGGGTCATTTTGGGGACTGAATCTAACCTATCTAAGTGACCCTTTCCCAACTCATTATTCTCATTCAAACTCTAAGACTCAAAATCCTAACCTCTCAAGGTCTTCTTCTTCACCAAGAAAAGCTAGGGTTTCATTTCAAAATCTTCAAGCCTTTATTTTCAAGATTGCATTGGGATTTATTCCCCAAGGTATGTGGGTCTCATTCATGCGTTCCTCCCCCATAGAGACCAAGTATTTTTCTAAACCCTAATAGCTCATTTCTAATTGTGGATTTTATGGTGTTCATATTATGATTTCAAATGTATGGATTATTGAATACTGGAAATTTATTTACCTATCCTAGCTCATATTGGATCTTAATTTCATGAAATGGTTGATTTACCAAATGTCTTTATATGAAGGCATGAAAGGGTTTTAAGGTATAGTGGTGGGTTGTTATAAGAATGCTTTAATTGATGTATTTCATTACTCTCATGTATGATAGAATTGATTTAAATGCTTCAAAAGTCGATTGAAATAGAACCCACCTAAGTTTACTATGTTCTCAACGAATATGGTCTTGAAGGTTTATGATTCCAAATGAATGTTTATGAAAGCAATATTTATGATCCAAGGATTCTTATGAAATGAAAGAATGATTAAATGATTAACAAATGATGGATTCTACTTGTGAAATGACAATTCTCACTTGTTTGAATCCAAGAAAGGTTTTTAATGAGCTACTCCATTGAATGATATTTTAATGATCGCACGTAATGCAAATGATAATTTTTCTATGCTATATAGATTATTCCGTGGGATTGACTTAGCACCGAATGGGACATTGAAGTAGGATTCGGTAAGAGAATCCTAGTAGCAACCCCTTGTCTAATTAACTATGTGCCCATATAGGAGCCCTTGTAGGCTTAGGATAGTGGATCTACAAATAGCTCTAAATGTTAACGAAATGAATGAAGTTGACGGAGCTCTACCTAGAAAGTACTCTCCCCGGGCTAACATAGGCGTTTATGTTGAATTCCATGTAATAGCTCACATGGTCTTAAATGTTGATTGTAGTCATCTTCCCATAAAATGAATATTTCAAATGCTATTCATGTTGATTTCTCATGCATGCATCTACTCATGTACTTTTACTTATAATGCTTTAACATTTTTCATTAAATTGCATCCTATATATACTTAGTACATTCAAAGTACTAATGCATACTCTTTTGCCTACATGATATCACCATGTAGGGACCGATTTTCCTCTTCATTCTCCTCTGCATAGCTAGTAGAGATCGTTGAAGGCTACTTTTGGGTGAGTTCCCATATTTCGGGAACAATAGTCCTTTGTCTTTCTAGCTTATTAAATGTTGAGACTTCTAGACACTTTATTTTGACTTTTGTGTTAAATTGATTGAGGGTGAGCTAGGGACATGTCTTATCCCCCGCCAAGTATATGATTTAGAGGTAATGTTGGACATGTATAAGTAAGGTTTGACTAATTTGGTTCTCATTTAAATGCTTCCCTTAGTCCCATTTTTCCCTCTTTATTTTCTCTAATTGTCAAATCTTATTACCTATAAAAAGCTAAATGAATACTAAGAGGCTTGAGTGAGGCACCTCTGGGTGTCTCATTCATAATGTCGAATCTAAGTCCTAGGCTTGTGATTGGATGTTATCCTGGAGGGAATAAGTCAAGAAGATTATTATTGCACGGGTGAAAATTTTTGCTACAATGGGCTTGCATCTCCTTAAAGAGAGTGAGATATTGATGCATCATCTAGAAGAGATTTATTTTCTTCATTTTATTTTTCAATTGTAATTGTAATTTCACCAGTAATTTTAAAAAGATTCAATGGAAAGAATTGAAAGATCTGTGAATGTCAAAATGGGAGATCTTGGTCCAATGGCAACCATTTCAAGAGAATAAAGGGTAGAATATTTTTCTACTTAAGTCTTCTCAATGTTTTTTATGTGTTAACTGAGAAGAATCCTAATAAAGTAGACAATACCTCTATGAGTGACAATGAACTTATTTTTCTTCAAAAAATAAAGTGGAAAAGTATGATAATGATTCCTACAACTGTCGATATTATCTTCTTAATTGTTTATCCGTTAATTTCTATGATTATTATGATAGAACTTACTCTAGTGCAAAAAAATTGGAAAAGCATTGCAGAGTAAGTATGATACCAAAGAGGCTGGAGTGAAAAAATATGCATCTAGCAGATTGTTTTGTTTCCAAATGGTTTACAACAAATCAATAGTAGACCAAGCTCAAGACTCTATCATGACTGTAGGAGAGCTTAGGTAAGTAAATCAAAATTAGAGATAACCTTATTGTTTGTAGCATAATAGATAAACTTTCACCTTGGTGTAAGAAATTTCAAAAACATATGCATCACAAGAAAAAGGAGACCTTTCTTGAGACAATGATAATGTGAATCCGTATGAAAGAGGAGGCAAGGGGCCAAGATGCATTATTACAATTAGAAGAGAGAAACATCACAATGAAACTAAATTTTATTGCTACTCCTGTTTCTCACAAAAATAAATCTATGATTCCAAAGAAGAAAAATTTCAAGAAACATAATGGTAAACCTCCCAAGAAAAATAACGGTGGAAATATGTAAAACCTCAGAAGTTGGAAAGATGGAATGGGTGTGTTCGAAGAAAAATTTCACAGAAAATTTATAGGGGTTATATCCACAGGACCTTCACGGGCCGTTTAGAGTACCACTGCGCGTGAAAATCCCCCGTAAAGGAAGGCCTTAGGGACTATTCTGGGAAAGCCCTTCCACAAGCACCTCCACAGCTCATGGTGAGCACCACGCTTGGTTGTGGCTTCCGTACAAGACACAACCACCTCGATGCCTAAGTCCCTCCCCACCACGAACCCTTGAACTGTCCTTGGTGCACTTCACGACTCGTGAAGAGGGTCCATTCCATTATTTTTTCAAGGGGTTTTGGTCATTACCCATTTTTTTATATTAATAGTTGGACGGTTTTTGGCCTTTTTCCCATAAACTATAATTACCCAAAACCCCTCCTAAATTCATCATTTCCTCAATTACTTCCAAAACAAAAATCATCTCTCCAGAATTTCTCTCCCAAAGATTTATCTTCTTCCTCAAGTCAAGTTAGAGATCCATGATCAAGATCAAGTTTCCATTTCTAGAAGCTTGCATTTAGGCTTTGATTCTCAAGGTATGTGAGAATTCATCCATGGATCTTCTTCCATCCATGGAGTCCCAAAGGTTTTCTCAATTATCTCCTTTATGAAATTATCCTAACTTTAGTTTTTTAATGATTTTGTATTGGGTTCATTTAATTATGCTTTACTTCAATCCTAATGATCTTTTTATACTTTAATTGAGGATAATCACATGATTTCAAGAACTTTTACAATAACCCATGTATTATGACTACTTTATGACTATCAATTTTTGATTTAAGGTTATGCATGCATCATGAGCTTATGCAATATGATTTTAATGATATTTATTGATGTATTATGAATTATGTGTTTTCAATGAAGACAAAGGTTACTTCAAAGTAAATTATTCTATCATGAAGGTTTTCCATGATTTTATATGAACAAGCTTAGCATGATTTTGATGTATTAGATAAGTATCTTGATGAATACGTTATGATGTCATGATATGTTAAAGGAGTTATTCTTATGATTTTCAAGTATTTATGATGAACTTTGTATTATTAGATATTTACCATCTTCAAAGTTTATGGTATATTAAGTATGAAATTTTGTTGAGAGTTGACCTAACACCAAGTGGACCTTGGAATAGAGGTTCACCCATTAGTAGAAGCATGAGACATTATCAAAAATCTCACTGTCCCATAAATATGTGCCACCGTAGGAAGAAGGATCACCCACTAGTAGAGGCTTGATTCCTTAGAAAGGGTCACTCGATAGATGAGACTTAATTCCTTAGTAGCTTAATGGATCCATTTAGGCAATGTTATATGTCACGACCCAAGCCTAGGGCCTAGACGTGACATGGCGAATGAGGAATCCGAAAGTACCTCAAACAAGCCTCTTAGCATTCTTTTAGCCTTTCATAGGTAATGATGATAAATAAACAAGCGAAAATCATAATAGTAAATCTTCAACTTACATATGTCCAACAATACCTCTAACTATTAGATTTAATGGGGCTAAGACAAGTCCCTAGCTCACCCTCAATCATAATAGAAGAAATGTCAAAGTAAAATATCTTAACATATCATAAGCTAGAAAGATAAAGGAGTATTGTTCTCGAAACATGGGAACTCACCAAAAGTAGTATTCAATGAAATCTCAACTAGCCACGTGGAGGAGAACGAGGAGGAGCACTGTTCCCTATATGGTGATATCATATAGGCAAAAGAGTATGCGTTAGTACTTTGAATGTACTAAGTATGTAAGGATGTATGAACATTGAGGAAACATTATAACATTTATGTAATATGAAACATAATGTAATGCATGCATAATAAATCATATAGATATCCTTTCAAACATTTATTTTGTGGGAAAATAACCATAACCGACATTTAAGACCATGCGAACTATTACATGGAATCCAACATAACCCCCTACGTTGGCCGGGGAGACTACTTGCCAGGTAGAACTCCGTCAACTTCATTCATTTCTTTAACTTTAACTTTAAGGGCTATTTATGGATCCATTAGTCTAATCCTACAAGGTCTCCTATGTTGGCACATAGTTAATGAGACAAGGGGTTGCTACTAGGATTCCCTTACTGAATCCCACCTCAATGCCCCATTCGGTGCTAAGTCAATCCCACAGAATAGTTTAATACTTCAAAATATTCATAGCATATAGCTTGAGAATTCAAAATATCATATTCGGTGAAATAGCTCATTAAAATATTTGGTTATTCAAATATGCAAGAATTGTCCTTATTGCATAAAGAATCCATCATTCATATCATTTCATCATTCTTTTATTTCATAAGACTCCCTTTTGATAATAGATATTGTTTTCATAAATATTCATTTGGAGTCAAAACTTTCAAGCCAAACTTTATTCAAAACATAGTAAAACTAGGTGGGTTCAAATCATTTCAACTTGCAAACATGTGTGTAAATAAATATACATAAATACTTTGAAATCCATTAATTAAAAATCATGCTTTAAACAACCCACCATGAATTTCAAGAATCTTTAAATAGATAAATAGAGGAACCATCAATTAATACATATGAAATTATGTTGCATCAAAATAAAATAATAATCATTAGTTTAATCATGATTCATGATATTAAGAATAAATAAGAATTTCCCATAAGAAAATATTACTTGAAATCAAGAGACTTAATTGAAAGAGTTTTTGGATTACATGGATGGAAGAACCCATGGATAAACACTCACATAACTTAGAGTAAAGTTTAAAAAAAATAAACATAATTTATCATATAATCAAAATAATTTAGACACTAGAGTGGAAGGAATACTCTCATTGAAGCCTTACATACTTGGAATCTGAAGCTTTAGTCGGAATCGAAAGATTTAATAAACACTCTTGAGTCCTAGCTTTTCTTCTCGCCGGAATATTTTGTGTACTACTCGGAGTATATGAATCACCGGAATAGTATTTCTTCTACTAAGAACTAAAACTATATTTGAGAATATGTAAGGAAGTGTATAGAGAGAAGATTTGCTTGAGAAAGCTTGATGAATAAAATGAGGAAATAAGGTGGGTATTTATAGGTGGGAAAGAGGGACCTAACAATAAATAAAATAATTATAAAGAAAAACCTGAAAATTTAATGGAAAATTATGATATCATGGATGATGTTAATTGGAGGACAATTTATGTCATGAGTGATGTCAAATGTATCTAGATCTTTCCATGGTAGGTGAAATGAGTTATCTTTGACAGAATACTCCTTTTCGGAGCTGTGTTTGAACAAGATAAATTCATTATTAGGATTTAGTGTCTTCATAAGAATTGTAGATATAGAAGTCTAGTTTCTTTTCGTTCAAGAATCAACCAATTTGGAGTATCCTACAGTGAGATATGAATTTTCTTCTACAAATACTCTATTTCATCACAACACACTGTCTTACAATAATTAATTTATTTGACCTACTTAACCCGAAACATAAATTATGATCTTCACCAAAGTTGTAGGTAATGATCTTGTGGTTATTCATAAATTTGAATCACCTAATTTGGACAATACTATAAAAAGTTATGACCAAAATACAGAGGTTGTATCATTTTTAGGCGAGAATCGAAACATCGTATACAACATTTTTAGGGGATGTTACATTATGGTTCTTACTTTAGACAGTATACACCATCTCTTTTTGGTGTGCAACGAAAACACCAAACTTTATGTTATACCTTACATGATTTATGTTGGTTAAAGGTATCTCTCACAATGACTTTTAAATATCCCATATATGTGTATGCTATGTTATAAGATCTTATGAAGATTTTGTGATGCATTGACCTTATGACTATATCTTCAAATGTTCTCATATTTTACTCATGTTTTTAAGATATTGGTCATGCATCCCATTTTTATATTGACTATGTCCTATTATCATTGTTCATGCATGCATCTCACATACTTAGTACTTTCTACGTACTAACGCATAATATTTACCTACATTATTTCATAATATAGGGTCCTACGATCATCACGCACCTTTCACTCATGAATAGAGTTTGAACATTATTCTCCTATTGTTGGTGAGTCCTCATCATTTGAGGATGAGACATTTATCTTTTCATTGTTCCTTATGAATTTTATCTTTTATATTTGGGTGAGCTAGAAGTTTTTCTTATGCCTCCATCGATACTAGTAGAGGCATGTTAGTTGTTCATGGAGTCTATGTTGTCATGACTTGTCAGAGTTGCTTTCTCTCTTATCGAGTTATTCATGTTGAGAATTATTTCTGCATTTATGATTTAGTATTATTGCTTCATTTACCTAAGAGGCTTGGTTAGAGTCCTTCAAAATTCTAATAGAAGTGTCACACCTAGGGCCTAACTTGGGTCAACCAAGCACAAAATCAACAAGTTCAAGATAAGGTATCGTGCTTTGTCTGTGGCAAGGGTAGACATATTGCTTGATTTTGTAGATTTTGAAAATGTGGTCCTACACCTCAGACAAACGTTATCGATTGGTTAAAAATATACTCTTTTTGATGAGCCCAAAACCATCATGCTTGGTGATTCTCACACCACTCAAATGCTTGAAATGGGAGATGTCGAATTATTTTTTACTTTTGGAAGTTTATTAACTTTGAAAGATGTACTTTATACCCCTTTCATGAGAAAAAATTTATCGTCTGGTTTTCTTCTTAATAAAGTAGACTTCAAACAGAATATTGAATCTGATCAATATATAATTATGAAATAGTGATTTTTTGTGAGAAAGGGGTATGCTTGTGATGGGATGTCCAAACTGAATGTTGAAATGAAAAGGTTTCTACTTCTATTTTTATACTTTCTTCTACTAATTTTTGGAATTATCATTTATGTCATATTACTGATCGTTATGCGATTATCATGAGTAGTTTAGAATTAATCTTAGTGCTTAAAAAAATTGAAACTGTGAAGCTTGTAGTAAAGCTAAAATCACTAAAATGCGTAGTTTTCAAGTTGAGAAACAAAACTCATTTATTAGAATTAATTCACGCTGATATTTGTGAACTTGAAAAAAATTTAACCAGTGGAGGAAATATATATTTTATCACCTTTCTTGATGATTTTTCTAAGTTTACATATGTTTACTTAATTAAAAATAATGTGATACTTTTGAAATTTTAAATTTTATCTCCGTGAGTTTGTAAAAAGGTTTGGAAGAAAAATAAAATGAATTAGAACTGATATAGGCCGTGAATATGAGTCTAATGAGTTTAATTCTATTGTTAGATCATTGGTAATAATTTATGAAACTACTCCTCCTTAATCTCCTGCATCTAATGGTGTAACGGAAAGAAAAAATAGAATTTTGGTTGAGTTGACTAATGTCATGTTTATTGAGTTCAATGCACCTCTTAATTTTTGGGGTGAAGCTATTTTGACTGTTCGTTAAATGTTAAATCGTGTGCCTCGTTAAAAAACTAAATTGACACCTTTTGAGTTGTGGAAAGGTCACAAGTAAAATTTTGAATATATAAGAGTTTGGGGTTCTCTAACTTTTGTCAGGCTAATGAATCCCAATATTACAAAGTTAGATAAGAAAGTTACTGCTTGTGTTTTACTTGGTTATGTTTCAAATAGTACAACCTGTAGATTTTTTAATCTTAAAAATAATATTATAATAAAATCAGTTGATACTATTTTTCATGAAATTAAAATTTTCCTTTGAATCTAAAATAATGGGGGTCAAAGATTGAACAAAATGTTTTGTCAATACCTAGATCTTCTACTTCTACTTTGAAAAATAAAGAAAATGATAATTTTGAATTAAAAAGAAGTAAAAGAGATAGAGTAGAAAAAGATATTGGTCCTGATTTTTACACTACTAAAAAGAGTCCAAAAAGCGACAGAACAAAAAGCGATGGACAGCATCGCAAATAAAATGTGACAAATAAAACGACACTGTCCTTTATTTTTATTTATTATTATTTTTTTACTAGGAGCGACAGACAGTGACGCCTAGTTCGTCGCTTATTTTGGTAGTTTTTTTCGCTTAGAGACGTTTTCCGTCACTTTTATTAAAATATATCTGGAAACATCCCCCCAACCCCGTCGCTGTCCCCCATCTCCGCCGCTGCACTGCCGCCTCTGCCACTGCTGCTTTAGGAGTATTATTTATCTTAGAGGTTAGGGCCCAAACCTTATAAAAAAATTTAATTTTTTTTATTTGTCATTTGTTAGTTACTTTATTACATTTAGTTTGTTGTAGTTCATTTGTATATTGGATTATGAAATTAGTGAATGTAGTTATAGATTTGATTTTAGGACTTAAGTTAGATTTGGGTTGTTGAATTAGATTGTAATTATTTTAGTAATTTGTGATGTTAGTTAGTTAATTAGTTCATGCCATTTAATTTGTTGTAGTTTATTTGTATATTGGATTGTAAAATTAGTAAATCTAGTTATAGTTTTGATTTTAAGCATTAAGTTAGATTTGAGATTTTTGTATTAGATTGTAAATTGGATAGTAATTTGTGATTTAGTAGTTACTTAATTAGTTAATTTTATGTAGTTTGTTTGTATATTGGATTGTAACTTAGCAAGTTTTGAAGTTTGAAACTTAGAGAAAAATATTGGAACTTAATTAGAGGCTTGAGTTTTAGGACTTTAGAACTTATAATTAAAATAATTTAGATACTTGAATTTTAGGATACTTAAATTTAGAAGTTGAACTTAATTAGAACTTTGAAGTTGAATTTTTTGTTAACTTTAGAAATTTTGTTGAAGTTAAGCTTCCTTTTGTACTAATTAAGCTAATGTTGAACTTTAGAATAACTTAGATACTTGAATATATGAAATTTTGAAGTTTGAAACTTAGAAAAATATTGAAAATTGGATACTTGAATTATAGGACTTTAATTTAGAACTTATAATTAGAATAACTTAGATACTAATTTTAAACTTTAGATTTGTATAATTTTTGAAATCTTTAGACTTTAGAATTAATTAAGCTAAGTAGAGTTAAATATTTAAAGTCATGAAATTGAACTTTAGGACTTTTGAAGTTAAACTTAGAAATTTTTTAGGTTTGTATAAATTTTGAACTCTTTAGATTTTATAACTAATTTGAATAACTTAGATACTTGAATTTTAGGATATTTTAATTTAGAACTTCAACTTGAATGTCATGAGCTTTGAAACTTAATTTTTACTTGAATTAATTAGAATATGAACTTAATTATAAGTTGAATTAATTAGAAATTGAAATTAATTATAACTTGAATTAATTAGAATATGAAATTAATGATAAATTGAATTAATTAGAATATGAACTTAATTATAATTAGAATATGAATTTAATTATAACTTGAATTAATTAGAATTTGAACTTAATTATAATTTGAATTAATTAGAACTTGAACTTAATTATAACTTGAATTAATTAGAACTTGAACTTAATTATAACTTGAATTAATTATTATATGAATTAATTAATTATAACTTGAATTAATTATAACTTAAATTAAGTAGAACTTGAAGTTAATTATTATATGAATTAATTAATTATAAATTGAATTAATGACAGTTGTAGTCTCGATGAATTATAGTCTTTATGAACTAATTAAGCTTGAATATATATAATTTTGTAGATGGATCATCGTTTGTGGATGTATAACATGCATTATGAAGTTGGTGGTTGTTTGAAACCTGAATTTATTGACAGTGTAAGAAGTTTTATCGATCATGCAATGACACTTAATATTTTTAAGAGAAATGAATTGGTTAGGTGTCCTTGTCGTGAATGTAGGTGCTTGAAATTTTTTAATCTATATATAGTTATGGTTTTTTTTTTTATAAAATTTTCATCTTATATATATAAAAGTAAACTGACGAGTACAAGGAGGGGGACGTGAAAGGCCTTACCTCCAAAAATAAAATGGAAGATATGTAATGAGAGGACTCCTCTCGACTAGGAAGATCAAGTATAGGAAACTAGTTCTATTCAACTAAGGTACAGAACCTAGCTAAATTGAAGAAAATCAAGTATACCCAATTTCCTTTGCATGGGTCGAGATCGGTCGTATCTTCTTTGATGCTCGACTACCATTTCCGAGAATCCATTCGGGCTTTACATTCTTGGGTCCATATAATAGCTAGCATACAAGTTGTTGAAAGTTGTTAAAATTCGGATTTTGCCAAAGAAGAAGAAACAAAGGGGTTCCATGACAATCGGCTATCTTTTTCAAGGTCGCTCGACTAACGTCTCCGATTCTCCGTTCGGGCTGAAATTTCTTGGGCTCTACAATTGTTGTAGTTGCTGTATTCCTGCAAAATTTGGAGCATTTTTGATGATGTATACTATTGCTCCTCTTGAGAGTTACTGTTCTGCATGCAACATCGGCTGTCTTTTTCAATGTCGCTCGACTAATGTCTCCGGTTATCCGTTCGAGCTGAAATTTCTTGGGCTCAACCATCTTTGGGGATGCTATTATCCTGCAAAATTTGGACGATTTTGGATGTTGCATGATGCATGTTGTTGAGGGCTGATGGCTGCTGCTGAGGTTTGTTTCTGGCATCTGCTTCTCCTTAGTTTTGACAAACTTGTTGCAAGGAACAGCTCCTCTTATTTTTGATCCAGGGATCTTGCTGAATCTGTAGAGCTGCATGTCTGCAAGTTGTTCAAATTATCACAGCTGGAGTGTGTTGTGAATCTGTACTGATAAACAGACAAACACAGATGGCTCAAGAGGTGCAATTTCAGGTTGGTAGGAGTTGTTGAGAGGTGTTCCTGATGAATGCTTTTGTATTGTTGTAACTGTTGTAATCTTGGAAGAGGCTGGAATGTTGTTCCTGCTATAGTTTGTAACCTGCACAGAAATAGAAACAAAAGGCAAAATCTGGAAAACAATTCTGTCACCCCAAAAAGAAGCACTTCCCTTATGGCTCCTCCTGTTGTTACTGATGTAGAAAAATTCCAGAATGTGTAATGTGATGTATCTGCACAGACCAGCAAACAAAAACAAAAAACAAGAACTTGAATGTGTCCCATATGTGTTGCAAGGAAAACAGCCTGGGCTTCCAATCAAGATTCCTATACCTGTTAAGCCAAGAAGGAAGAGAAGACAAAATATAAACTACTCTACTCCTTACCTCTAAAGTTAGACTGGTTATTTTAAGAAAATAATAAAGATAGTAATAAGGAAGGGAGATTTTCCTTTTGCCAGGAGTTCTAACTATGACATCTTCAAGGTATTTATAGCTATGCATAGACAAAACCATGTTGAAGTTTGAGTTAGAACCAAAATGGAATGAGTTAGGGAGGTTTCTTGATTCTCCTGAGTTTCTTTCTTCTGAAAGAAGGCATTTCCAGCTTGTCCATCTCAAGGTATGTCTTAGCTTGTTTGGGGAGATCATGCACAGTGAAATAGAGTTCAGGAGATTTACATTTGTGGCTGTGTTTGGATAAGACATCAGCTGTGTAGTTTGCTTCTCTAAGGATGTGTTTACAGCTGAAAGTTTGGAATTGGTTGATGATGTTGTTTAAATTGTCCAGCAGCTCCTTTATTGACCAAGGGGGTTTTGCTTCTTGTTGTAACCACCTGATTAGGAGTTGAGAATCTACCTCTAACTCTACCTGTAAATAACCAAGATGAGTACACCAAGATAGACCAAAGATAGCAGCCCTGATTTCTGCTTGGTTGTTAGTTCCTTCCCCCAATGGAACTGCATAGGCAAAGATAAGGTCACTATGAGTATTTTTAAGTATTCCTCCTCCACCAATGTTGCCTGTGTTGTTAAGGGCACTACCATCTGTATTTAGCTTTACCATGTGATCACCTGGTTTGATCCAGCATACAGGGGTAATTTTGGTGTCATGGTAGCATTGTTCCACTGAAATGACTAGGTCCTTCCAGTTATTTGGCCATTCAATATAAGGAAAAGCTGTGATGAGCAGGTTAGAGATGTCTTTATAGACAGAAAATTTGACTCTTGAAAGGTTAGATTTCTTCCCACCATATTTGGAAGCACATCTATTCTTCCATAAGTTCCAACAAATGAAGACAGGGATTGCTTGTAACAGGAGTTTATGTGCTTCATTCTTGTATTTAGATGTCCACCATCTCATAAGTATATTTCTAAGAGGTGTGTAATCCTTTTTTATGCCCAAAGAATCAGCAAACACCCTCCAAGTATTCTTGGCAAAGGTTCCTGCAACAAAGGTGTGATCAATGGTGTCTTGGCCAGGTCTATCACAACAATGGCACTGAGAGGGGGCTTTGCCAAAGCTAGTTATTTTCTCATTGGTAGGTAATTTCCTTCTAAGAGCTCTCCAAACAAGAAAGGAGCATTTGAAAGGTATTAGTTGGTGCCAAGTACATGCATTCAGCATAGTATTTGTCCTCTTATCTCTAATGAGCTCCCAGGCAGAAGAACAACTGAACTCCCTATTGGTATTAGGAATCCAGCATGGATGGTCCTGTTTGAGAGGATGGTAGCTGAATTGAGTTGCTAAAATGTTAGGAACAAACTGAGGAGGGGCTTTTTGGATAATGAGATCAACATTCCATTGGCCATTAGTTAGAAAAGCTTAAACTTGGGTGTGGTTAAACCTACAGCTGTTAGCAGAAAAGTGAGCTAAAGGGCCAACACCTAGCCAGTTGTCCCACCAAAAAAGGCAAGAGCCAGACTTAATTTGCCACTGAATGTGAGGCTCAATGTTGTATTTGTTGTTCATGAGGTGCTTCCAAATTAAGGACTGACCAGTGTCCCACTTTTTTGTAATAATATTGGCCCTCTGACAGTATTTGGATTTAAGGAATTCTCCCCACAAGGTGTTCTTGGTTCTAAGGGTCCACCACTGCTTGTATTGAAAAGATTTAACCACATCAGTGATTTGTCTAAACCCTATGCCCCCTTCATCATAAGGATAGCTAAGGTTCTTCCATGAGGACCAGTGGTACTTCCTCTTGTCATTTTTCCATCCCCAGAAGAAGTTAGCAGTGATGCTCTGAATCTGCTTGATAATGGTTGAGAGAGGGATGCTGGCTGAAAGCAAATGTATTGGCATGGCTTAAATAACATGCTTCACAAGAATAGCTCTACCCCCATAGCTCAGGATTTTAGCATGCCAACCAGTGATCCTGCTTACAACTTTTGCAATAAGATTAGAGTAGTAAATAACTCGTTGCCTACCAATATAAATAGGACATCCCAAGTATGTTATAGGACTACTCTTTTGGTTGAAACCAGTGATACTCTTGATTCTCAGTACAGTAGACTTGAAAGCATTGGAGGGAACCATGAAATGACTTTTTTGCTTGTTAATCAATTGTCCAGAAACTCTTTCATAGGTAGTTAATGCTTCCATAATGAGAGCTAAGGTGTGCCTTCTTCCAGAAGTAAAGATGATGATATCATCTGCAAAACTCAGATGATTGATCTGAGGTCCCTTTTTTGCCATAAAGAAACCATGGAATTGGGAATGCTGATGAAGATTATTCAGTAGTCTGGACAGCACTTCAGCACCTAGGATAAATAAAGCAGGGGAGAGAGGATCACCTTGTTTGAGACCCCTTGTGGAGTGAAAGAAACCATGTCTTGAACCATTGACTATAACAGAGTACCAGTTATCAGCCATGATTCTCCAAACCATGTCAATGAAAGTTTCTTTAAACCCCATTCTTCTCATCACAAGACAAGTGTAATTCCAAGAGACCCTATCATAAGCCTTGGTCATGTCAAGTTTTATCACAACATTGCCTCCAATATTTGGTTTTTTGATCTGGTAGATTATTTCCTGGGCCAGCATTATATTTTCAGAGATGTTTCTATTCTTGACAAAGCCAGATTGGTTCAAGGAAATGAGGTTGGGAAGAATAGGAGAAAGTCTTAGGTAGAGGAGTTTGGAAATGATTTTGTTAGTGAAGTTGCTAAGGCTTATGGGTCTGAACTCAGAGATTTTTGTAGGATGATTTACTTTTGGGAGTAGAACCAAACAAGTATGGGTGAAATATTTAGGCATAGTTTGTCCACAAAAGAAGGATGTGATCACTTTAAGAAGGTCTTCTTTGATGATGTCCCAGCACACCTGAAAGAAAGTTCCATTCATCCCATCAGGTCCAGCAGCAGAGTAAGGATTCATAGTAAAAACAGCAGTTTTCACTTCTTCCATAGTAGGCATGGCTTGTAAATCTTCATTGTCTTTGTCAGTCACCATTGTAGGGATTCAATGGAGTGTCTACTGTTGGATGTGCTCCTCTTTTCCAGTAAAAATTTGTTGGAAATATTCACAAGCAGCATCAGCTATCTCTTTATCACCTTGCACCCAAGAGCCTTCTTCATTTTGGATCCTGTGGATGTAAAGCTTTCTTCTCTTGCCTCTGATGAGAGCATGAAAGTAGCTAGAGTTCCTGTCACCTTCTTTGAACCAATGAAGTTGAGACTTTTGTCTGAGGATAGAATCCTCCATCTTTATGTATCTAATGTACTCAGCATTGATAGCATGCAGTTGAGACCTATTTTCATTGGTGTTTATACTGATCAGATTCTCTTCAGCTTGTCTAGCCTTCTCCTCATATTCTTTGACTTTAGCATAGATGTCTCTAAATTGATTTCTTAACCAGCAGCTAAGAGTAGCAGTAAGTCTTTTTATTTTCTGATGAAAATTCAACATTGGATTTCCTTTAGAAGGTCTGCTCCAGCAATTCTTGACAGTATCTATGAAAGAAGGTTGCTCAGGCCAGCAGTTCAGGAATTTGAAATACTTGATGGGGTTGTGTTGTTGGTCAATCATTTCTAAGAGCAAGGGGCAGTGATCAGAACCCACAGAAGGAAGATGAGTAATGCTGGTATGGGGCATGGTCTCTAGCCAGTTATCATTAACCATCCCTCTATCAAGTCTCTTCCAAATTCTAAAGTTGATACCCCTCAGGTTGGACCAGGTGTATTTCTGACCTGAGAAACCAAGGTCTTGAAGACCTGAAGCCTCAATAATGCTAATGAACTCAAAACTCTTTCTCATATTATAGGTGACACCCCCTAATTTTTCTTCAGGGTCTACAATAACATTAAAGTCTCCTATAGTGCACCATGGATTGGATGTAGTAGACTGCTGTAGAAGGCTATCCCATAAAGGTCTTCTGAGATGATCTTTACATTTAGCATAGACAAAGGTAGTGATGAATTGATTTGGGATCATGGCATGATTGAGCTCACAAGTGATTAGTTGCTCATCATTCTCCAAAATCTTGCAATTCACATCTTTGGTCCAGAAAATCCAAATCTTACCATTGGGATTGTGGATGGCATGGTCCATATTGAGCTAGTTTCTGAAGTATTATAACTGAGAGTTATCAGAAAAAGGTTCCATTAGAGCTATAACAGAAATTTGATGGATATTTTTGAGAAGTTTTATTCTATCTATGGCTCCTTGGGTATTAATACCCCTTATATTCCAGCTAAGGGTACTAATCATTGAGAAATTCTTGAAGTATGGGACCTGGTACTTGGTCTACCTGTGGGGGCAGTCTTTGTAGAAATTTTTGCCTTGTTGCTAAATCTGGTCCTATGTATCCCTCTAGGAGATAGACCTTGTGAACTAGCCGCCTGTTGGATGTCTTCCTCATATATATTCTCAGAAGAGGGGTTGATGGTTTTGATTAAATGCTCACTTATAATATCATCTTCCTCCTGATCATGCAAGGGCTGATAATTATTATCTTCTTCATTTTCTGAATCACATACATCATACTCATCAATAGGGTCCTGTATGTTGGTGTTGAAGGTGAAGTGATCTGTATCTACCTCTGGAGTTTGAAAAGGGGTGATATCTATACCCACCTGATCATCATCAAGTACAAATTATTGACATCCCTGTTCACTTTGCTGCATTGCAACACTGTTAGTTAAAGGAGTTTGGCATTTCTCAGAAAGGTTTGTTTTCTTTTTGATAGCCTCTCTCCTTTTCTTGCTTAACTTATTCTTTTTAGCATTAGAGTCTTTGCCACTACTACTTGCAGTGGATCCCAAATCCTTGGCCATATAGCCTAAGATGTTTTGCATGGTAGAATCATCAGTAGGGGGATCTCTTCTGATGGATTCAGTATTTGGTATGTCATTTTGAGCCTTGTGTGCAGGGTTAGCAGGGGCTGTAAGGTCACTCCTAAGGTCAGTGATATTCTCATGCAAAACATGAGACAAGATCCCTCCCCTTTTGGGTTCCCCATCCTATAGATTAGTGGGGTTCTCCATTACTCCTCCAACCCTTCCTCCATCAACTACACAGCCAACAGCAGCAGAGATATGATGTGGGGGTGTAAGGGGTATGGGGAGTAATAAGTCAATACCTGCATTCCTTGTTACATTTCTCCCTTGAGTAGTACCTTGTTGTTGAATTATGGTGTTTTCCTGCATTTTTGCTGAATTCTTCAAAGTGGAATTCCTTTGGTTACTTGGTTCTCCTGCATCTTGGTTATTGGTTTGATCCTGGGTAACAAGATCAACATAATTATTGGAAGTATAAATAGGAGTAGAGGGCTTACCTGGACCTGTGATGTTTTGCTGAGGTTTATCAACTCCCCTGTTCTGCTGTGGTTGAATAGAGCTGATCACATTTGTTTGTTGGGGCTTGTTTTTTCCCTTAGACTGTTTCTTCCTCTGAACTTGCCACAACAGTTCTTTTGCATTGTCAACTGTTTGTTGTGGCTGAGCAGGAGCATCTTTTACAGATGTATTGATATTTGTGTCATTATGATCCTTGGTTAGCATGCCCTTCTTGTTTTTGTTCATTTTTGCTGTTTCTTCTTCTTTTTTTTTTTGTTCTTCATCCCTTCTTTGAATATTACAAACATGTATCAAGTGACCCTGATGTTTGCAATACATGCAGTAATCAGGTACATTTTCATATAAAATAGCTTGTCACCTCCCTAGAGTTTTATCAGTTTTTTCATATCCCAGCCAAACATGGGGAGGTATTTTATTGGTGAGGTTCACTTGAAGTCTCACCTTGGCTATGCTTCCCCTTGTTTTTTGTATGGAAGCAGTGTCTAGATAAAGTACCTTCCCTACAGAGGCTAGCAGGGCAGTGGTGAACTCCATGTTATAACAATGCCAAGGTAGTTCTAGTAAGGCTACCCAGATTGGCACTATTGGGGTTTCTTCATCCGGTTTAAAAGTAGGTGTCCATGTCTGAATCCTCATGAGTTGGCCCTCTATTGTCATTCTCTGTTTGATCCAGACAGTATTGTAATCCAACTCATTTTCCAAGTCAATGCAGACATGTCTAGCATTGAAATGAGCAATTTTTACACCTCTTGAGAGCTGAGTTTGAATGATAAAGCTCCTTCTTATCAACTCTATCTTTGGCATGGTGTGGGTAAATTTGCCAACCAAGGTGTATTTGCATCTTTGAGCTAGTTTGTGCATAAAGTCTTCTTTTTCAAAAAACACAACAGGCAGGCCCTGTTTGGTTGTGTATTCAGGGGTGGCTAATTCAATAGGAGCCTCATTCTTTACTTGATTATTTTTGAGTTTGGCAGCAAAGGTCTGAACTACAGTGTAAGGGGCAGGCTGAAGGACCTGGTCCTTTAAGTTGGGAAAAATATTTTTCTGGGGGTTTTGGTTAGTGGAATTTGGTTGAGGTTGGGTATTGACTGATTTAGTTCCAATATGTCTAGGACCAACATTAGCATAGCTGGTGGGCACCTTAGGTTGGCTATTTTGAACCTGGATGTCAAAATTACTAGACACCTTAGGGAAGCTATTGTGGGTGGTGGTAGGCTATTGAGTGTGTAGCTGGTTGCTAGTTTGAGGAATAGAATTGTTAGGCATTTTGGTAGAAATTTCAGGGCTGCTTTTAGAATTGATTTTGGTATGATCAGTGCCCTACAAGGAGTTACCTACAACATTACTAGGGATTACATTTGCATTAGGTTGCAAAAGAACTCCACTGGATTTCAAATTGGCAGTCTCAGAGTATATCAAGTTGGAAGGATTGGTCTTACCTTGAAGGTCTGTAACATTAGCACTGTTACATTGTTGTGAAGTTCCTGAGGCATGTTTATCATTTTTGGAAAAAGGATGCATCGACTTTGCATTATCAATTGTGTGCATATCATCCTTTAGTTGATTGAATTGACCATATTGTTGATATTGGTCTTGAACCAATGTGTGTTCTTCAGCTTGATTATCAGTGAAAATGTGCATATCACCTTGACGAGTGTCTCGACGACTTTTTGAACTTGAATTTTTTGTTGATGATTCGAGACACCTCTTGTGGATGGGAAGTTGCGCATTGCCCTTAGGGACATTTTGGATTTGATCTTGTGACAAATGGTTCGCCAGAGCTCCGGCCCTGGCACTCTGACAGTGACTCTGTTGATTTGGCAAATTCGATCTAATTTGAGAGGATTTGATTCCTTCTCTAGTGTTTGTGAGTTGCTGGTGGGGTGTATTTGTATCAATGAAATGCCCCGTTTTGCATTAGTTTCCACCTGAAAATGTCACCTGAGCTCCGGCAACCTCGCCGGTACCATCATCCCCAATGATTTCACCGTCTATTTGGGTTGAAATTTTGGTGGTAGGAGCGCCATGAGATGGGGAACAAACCCCAGGGGGTCCGCCTTCTCGAATGTCGCTGGAGCCCCTTCGAATATGAAGGCTCAACTCTGGCGACTCTGTGATGTTTCTCTCAGGAGTCGCCTGATCAGTGCTCTCAAATGGTGCGGTGGTTTGATCCAATTTTTAGACTGTATGTAGTCCAAAAGATAAGGAATCATCTACCATAGTTCTTGATACTCGAATCAAACCATGTTTTTGAAAATTGACGATCTTGTGTGCAATTCTCAGCTCCTCTTCAGAGACAGTGATTGCATCAATATTTTGTTGACCGATCGATTATTGTTGATTCAAACCAGCTTCACTTGAAATTGCAGTATTATTTTGCAGATGCAGAGTGTCATTAGCTGGTTATGTTTGATGATCTATATTCGGTGGCCATGGGAGCTTCACCGGTGGCGGTGAAGCCATTCAAAACTGACCGGAGATGAACAGTGTGAGATAGAGAGGGAGGAGATGACCGTTAGAGATGACCGTTGCTTTTTATATATAGTTATGGTTCATTTGTATGGTAATAGATTTAAGCCTAGATATTTTGTATGGGTTGATCATGCAGAAATAGATGGATTGAATAATATATTTTATAATCTGTTTCCCGTGGATGAATATAATATGCTAGCACCACATGGTCAAATTAGGGTTGAACATGATAGAGTTCAACATGATATATTTCAACATGATAGAGTTCATGAAATGGTCAATGATGTTTTTGGGGTTCAAGGTGGGATGGAACCCAAACTATATTTTGATGAAACTCCTAATGAAAAAGCAAGACGCTTCTCTCAATAATTAGAAGAGGCTAGTCATCCACTATGTGAAGGGAGTCCACATTCTGCTTTGTCAATTGCAGTTAGGTTAATGAATATTAAATCATATTAGAGTGTTCCTCATGCGGCTATGGACTCAATGGTTGATTTTTTGGGTGAACTAGTTAATCTTGAGTTTAACATATCTAAGAACTTTTATCAGGCAAAGAGATTGGTTTCCAAGTTAGGATTGTCTTATGACAGAATTCATTGTTGTGTTAATGGATGCATGTTGTTCTACAAGACTGATAGTGAATTAGAAAATTATAAGTTTTGTAGACAAGCTCGTTATAAGAGGACTCCTACTAGAAAGATGATCCCAATTAAGGTGATGCATTATTTACCTTTTATTCCTAGATTAAAGAGGTTGTATGCATCGATGAGGTATGCTCCATATATGATATGGCATCGTGAATATATAAGGCCGCCGGGTGTCTTATCTCATCCATCTAATGGAGAAGCATGGAAACATTTTGATAACATGTATCCTGATTTTGCTAGTGAACCAAGAAATGTAAGATTGGGGTTGTGTGCAGATGTCTTCACACCATTCTCTAATGATGTCTTACCTTATTCTTGTTGGCCTGTATTTCTTACCCCATACAACCTTCCTCCTAAAATGTTCATGACAAGTCCGTACATCTTTCTAAGATGTGTTATTCCAGGTCCTGGTAATCCTAAAAGTTTGATTGATGTCTATCTACAGCCATTGATAGATGAGCTTAAACAATTGTGGTTTAAAGGCGTAGTGACTTATGATATACTAAGCAGAATTATGTGTGCTGCTTTAATGTGGACTATTAATGATTTTCCTGCATATGGGATGTTGTTTGGTTGGATGACTGCTGAAAAGTTTGTTTGTCCTCATTGCATAGAAAATAGTAAGGTATTCACCTTAAAGCATGGCAGAAAAAATTCATGGTTTGATTGTCATCGTCAGTTCTTGCTAATGAACCATGAGTTTAGAAAGATGAAACATGCATTAAAAAAATAGGGTTGAAAATGACCCTCCACCTCCATCACTGACAGGAGATCAAATTTGGGAGAGAGTTTCTTAATTGCCTAAAGTTACAGAAACTCCACCATCTATACTTCTTGGATATGGTGTTGAACATAATTAGAACAAACAGAGCATATTTTGGGAGTTGTCGTATTGGAAGAATAATATCCTATGACATAATCTTGATGTGATGCATATTGAGAAAAATTATTTTGACAATTTGTTTAACACAGTGATGGATGTTAAGGGCAAGACAAAAGACAACACAAGAGCTAGAATGGACTTAAAGGAATATTGTAGGAAAAAAGAATTGTGGTTGCAAGAACTATAAAATGGTAAAATTATCAAGCCTAAAGCCAGTTATTCATTCACATTGGATGAGAAACGTGACATATATGAGTGGGTTAAAAATTTGAGAATGCCAGAGGGATATGCTTCGAATTTGGGTAAGAGGAAAGATATGAATGAAGGAAAGTTGATAGGTATGACAAGCCATGATTGTCATATATTCATGGAAACTTTGATTCCTATTTCTTTTAGCCATCTACCTGATAGGATATGGAAGTCAATCACAAAGATAAGTTTTTTCTTTAGAGATTTATGTTCTGAAAAGTTGTTGGAAAGTGCTTTTGATAAGATGGAGAAAAATATTTATGTTATTACTACAAAGCTGGAGAAGATTTTTCCAGTGGTTTTTTTATGTGATGGAGCATCCTCCGATTCATCTTGTAAAAGAAGTCCGCCTTAGAGGTCCAGTTCAAATAAGGTGGATATATCCATTTCAGAGGTAATATTTTTTTTATATAAGTAATTAAGTTATTTTTTTATATATACTATAATTATTAGTTAACATATATTGATATATACATTCAAAAAAATTGAAAGGTGCAAACAAATAATTAAACAGAGAGGAAAGATTGTAGGATCAATTGTTCAAGCTCATATTGCGAGAGAAACCGATGACTTTTATTCCTATTACTTTGGGGATGAAGTTCCATGTAGGAGAAATAGGCCTAATCGCAATGATGAAGGTGATAGTGATCCGATGTTTTCATCGATTTCAATTTTTAATCAAAGTGGTCGAGGATATAAACGGCGTAAAGACGAGGCTTCGCTACTATGGAAAGACAATCAGCTGTGACCCATATTCTGCTTAATTGTGCAGAAATTTAGTCATATCTTAAGTAAATGTTAAATTGTATTATCAAATTACATAGTAACAAGTGATTACTAACTATCAAAATTGTACATATATATATCAGCTCGTTCGTAAGCACATGGAGCAATGAAACCATATATATGAGGTTTTCCAAATAGATAAAGGATTATGTAAGTGTGAAAGATTATATTGAATCAATAGGTATAATGTTTTCATTTTATAGTAAATTGTTTTATTTTGAAATCAATTTTTAGGTTTATGATGAATACTCACATGTCGAACATTCGCCATTTGTGAGAGAGATCGCACTTAGGCCTGAATCTCATATTCATACAATGAATAAATATTGTGTGAATGGTTTTAAGTTTCAAACTGAAGAAGTTATATGCACCAGAAAATCAATAATAGTGGTGTGTGCGTTCAAGGTGATGTCGACGGTAATGGCCAAACTGTAGAATATTATGGTGTCATTCAAGAGATTATTGAATTAAGATATTCAGGTTGGCCTTGGTGTAAGTGGTTTGACCCAACACACAGAAGCACAAGGGTGGACCAACAGCATAATATAATTGAAGTTAAGCACACCAGGCAATAAGGAAGTTATGATACTTTTATTATTGCCCAAAATGCTAAGCAAGTCTATTACGCTCCATATCCATTGCGTAGAGATAATGCTGATTGGTGGGTTGTTAATAAGACAAAGCCTGTGGAAAGAATTGAAATTGAGAACGTATTAGATGTGGCATACTAAAATGATTTGTACTTGTTCAACAACAAGTTGATGTTGAGTTGGAAACCACACTAGAACATCCTCAAAACATACTAGAAGAGGTTTCCAATGATGAACTTATAATGCCAAATATTGAGGAAGAAGTAAACGAGGAATATGAATCATTTGAGGAGGAGGAATAGAATGAAAATGAATATGAAACAACTGAGGAAGGTGTTATACCCCGCACTTATGTACATAAGAATATGTTTTTTAGTTTCTCTAAAAAGTTGTCATGTGATCCATGTTATCTATAAAGTTTTATGTGAGTAGTGATGGTTGGAAATAGGTTTGGAAGGATTCGAAAGGAGTTGGAGGCTAAATAATCAGTCATGGTAATCGACCTACGTAAGCTACCAATTTGGATGTCTTACATCATAAAGCTACTTGAGTACATGTCAAGCTTAAGTAGTAAAGATAACGTAGGTTCTCAAGGAGATACTAGATTACGAACCTATGAAAAAGAGTAAGTAGGTGATGCACCTACTTCAAGTAAGTGATGCTTCTACTTGGCATGAGTAGGTGATGCACCTACTAAGATAGACCCCACCAAGACATGTGGCATCAGTGGGGTGGGTGCATGGATGAGATGGATGTGTAGAAGATGGACATGTGTCACCCTTCGGGGATAACACGTGTAACTCCCAAAGATGGTGTATATAAGTTTAACTAATGACCAAGGGTTTTATTTCTTATCTTCAAACTTTGAGAATTCTAGAGAGAAAGAAGGAGAGAGCCACGATCCTAGCTGCAGCAAGGTAAGGCCTCCAATTTTGATCCGTAAATTAATTATCTAAGGTATTATTTATTCAAGTGAAGGTGTTTAACGACGTAAATTAATTATTGGGGCAGCAACAAGGTCCAACATAAAGCCATCAACTTTCAGCCGAGTTGAAAGCCAAGTTGCTAAGGTAGGGTTTCTTCTTTTCAAATTGGAGTTAATGGTGTTGTAATGGAAAGGTTACTTTGTATTAAGTAGGGTTGGAGGTAGAAAAATTACACGGTTATTATTGATGTTGTAAATGGACAAAATTGAAGTCGTTATAGTTGGATTAAAGTTTGATTAGTGTTGTCATTATGGTGGTATTGTATTTGAAAGTAATTCGTGTATGTTGAAGGGATGAATATATATATATAGACGAGTATAGGTGCTGTTGTTCACAGCCATATTATGCTCCTTTCCGTGTGGTTGTGATTTTATGAAATAAAGATCAAAAACCGTATTTTGATATCGTGATTTTGGGTGGGCTGTTAAGAGCTTGTATTGAATAATATTGAAGCAGTTTTATTGTATATGGATGGTGGTTATTGTTGTGGTATTGATGTGCTAATCGGAAGTTAATTGGAAGTTCGAATTAGGCGAGTTGTATAAGGGACATGCTGCCCAATTTCTGTTAAGTTCTTAACTAACCAAAATACTAATCGAGAAGTGTGAACAAGGAAATGATTCCTATGGGTGGTTGGTTGTAGATTTATAAGTTAGACAGTTGTAGGTTATTAATAATAGTATTACTTTCGTGTTAAATAGGTTCAAAGGGTAACAAAGAAAGCTTGGTTACAGTTGATCCATAAAAGGTATGTAAAGCCTATCCCTCTTTTCTTTTGGCATGTCTTAGATATAAGTGATATGTGATATGAGCCTTGGGGATAATTCCATTCATAAGCTCCGAGTATGATTCATGACTCTTATTCACTTCTGGATGTTAAAACTCTTAAAGTAGTTGAGCTATTACCCTCGAGCCTTCTATATGTTGAATAGTAATTGGATGTATAGGCTCCTATTCTTAAGGACTCCACGATGACAAATATCTCTGATTCCATAAGTTGTTTAGCATTATCTTGATACATGTCTATGATTCCTGAGGCTCCATTTGATATGATCCCTAATGACAGTTAGAGGGTACTTGAGACGATTACTACCCTGATCTTCAAGTGATGGTTCACTTGATTACTCTATTGAGTCTCAGACGATGATTTAATTTGCATATGATTACTCACTACTCTACTTGTGCATACTGTTAATACATCTTTCACCAAGTCCCGGGCTGGGTATGTTATCGTGCACAACTTTACTATATCTTCATCGAGTCCCTCACTAGAGGGCCGGGTACGGTATGATATATGTATATGGTGATATGATGATGCAATGAGATGGTTATAGCACCGAGTCCCATAATGGGTCGGATACGATATAAGTGTACACTACTCTATTCACCGAGCTCCTCACTAGAGGGCTAGATACGGTATATATATACATATGATGATATCATGATATAATTGTGGCACCGAGTCCCAAAATGGGTCAGGTATGGTATATGATGATGATATACATGACTTCACTTCATAAGATGTAGGTACAGTAATTTATTAATTGTTATACTTGTCTCCTGAATCCTTATTTCAGATGTAATCCCCTTTGTTATGCTTTATATACTCAGTACATATTCCGTGCTGACCCCTTCTCTTCGGGGGGGCTGCATTTTATGCCTGCAGGTACATATACGCATTTTAGGGATCTACCAGCTTAGGATTTCCACTCAGTAATTTTGGGAGGTGCTCCATTGTGTCGGAGCTTAGATTTTTGGTACTGATCTTTTGATGTATATATTCATTTATTTAGGAGTACGGCAGGGGCCTTGTCCTACCATATGATACCGTTAAGACTCTTAGAGTTCTATAGACATATGTGTGGGTTGTGTGTATATATGTTCAGTTGTGTTCATATGACTTATGTTTTGGGACATTTCCTTTCATAGTGGAAGCCTTGTCGGCTCGCGTATATGTACATAATGGGACGACCCCACATGCTATGACAGCCTCATCAGCTTATGTACTATGTTACCTATTGATAAGTTGTGACTCATCAAGAGACGAGTTCTGTTAATATGTTAACATGTCACAGTTTGAGATAGCATTCTATTTCCTTAAGTTAGAAACTATGCGTGGTTTACTTATAGTTAACAGGGGTACATGCGAGTGTCTAGTTTGAGCACCAGTCACGGGCTACGGGGTTGGGTCGTGATAAAAATGGAATGGAAAGATGACGAAAATGAAACAAGTGAGGAGGAATAGAGTAGTAGATTATAACTAGTAATTTATTTAATTTATGTTTTTTATATATTGTATTGTTACTTTACATACAGATGTCATCTGGTGATGATGATAGATCCTGGAATCATCTTGGGGTTAGCCATTCTGGTAGGAGTAAAAAGAAGTCTAGGAGACCTGTTGATCCTGAAGATATCCCAGGACATATTTATTCAGTGCCGGAGCTGCAGCGCCACCAAGCTAGTCCTATACATATTCATGTTGTGCCTTTTGGGAATATGGATCCTTTAGTTCACAGATCTGATATACTTCATATGATCAAACCTATCATCTACCCATAGAGGTTATTGCTCGACCCTAGAGAATAGCATCTTCGTCTACTCCATCTCCTACATCTCAGTCACCTCACATATCTACTCTGAGACTTAGAGATTCTAGTGTTGAGACTGACACTCCTATATCATCAGCTTCACCTTCTTCTGCTAATAGACCAGTGGCAGCACATGATATACCTGGGTTAGCTCCTAGGCAGAGGGACAGACTTGGAAGAGTCATGATTGAGCCTGATGGATCCTCGTAAGTTTAATGTTTGTTTATTTATTTTTGCTACATTAATAAATTATTCATGAACTAATTACATATTTATTATGTGTCTTGAAGGTGACATCCTTTGAAGGAGGCTGCTAGGGCTCTTCAAGAGAATGTTAGGAGGCTATATACTGAGCCTTATCACTCTTGGCGGGAGATTCCAAACAGTATCCGCCAAGCGATGTTTAATGAATTCAAAGTATATCTATGTTTAAATCTATTTTTTTAAGTTACGTTTAATATTTTTGCTATACTTTACTTAACTAATTATTTAACATTATTCATTTTTTCATACTTTATGTACCTGAGAGCCAATGTATAGTATGGTCATTGCGACCACTTTTGAAAGAAAAACGAGCATCAGACTGTCTAGCTGGCTAAAGAAAATTAGGAATGATCGGGCACCTTCGAGTTGGATGATGTCTCATATATTTGAAGAATTATGCCGCTATTGGGATACCAAAGAATTCAAGGCTTTGTCCGAACAAGAAAAAAAAGCATGAGCCAACCTAAAGGGGGGCTCATTGCACACCAGAGATGCAAAGAGTGTTGGTACGATTCAGAAGGAGATTGTAAGGTTTTTAAATTTTAAGTTTAAATTTATTTTCTTAAATAAATTATTTGACAAAATATAATTTCATTAATTGTATTTTTATTTATAGGAAAAAGAATTGTGATGCACTACCTATCGTCATGAAGTCTTTAAAAAGACTCATGTAAAGAAAAAGACTAATGCGTTGGATCCGAATGAGTGGGTGGAGAAAAGGATCGAACGAGCCTATGTAAGTTATTTAACATAATGTAAAATATATTTTGATTCTAACTTTTATTTTTAATATATATATATATATATATATATATATATATTGATTATAACTTTTACTTTTTAATATGCAGCAAGATTATGAGCGGCACATACATGATATGAGAGATTCAATCCAGCTAACGCCTGAACAATCCACTCAAATTTAGACATAAAAAGTGGTTGGAGGAAACCACAAGTGCCGAATATATGGAATGGGCTCTAGAAATAATATACCACGACTTCAATCAGGTTTAGAAGGTATTGAATCATTGCGTCAAGCCAAGGCCGTTGACGGAGTTCAGATAACTGTTATGTCTCAGCAAATTTCAGAACTTACACGCACATTAGCAGAATCTGAGAAAAGAAGGTTTGAGGAGCCAAAAAGTATGAATGAGCAAGTTGAGCAAATTAAAGAACAAGTGCTCAACCTCGCCCGTTAGCCTCCGCCCCGTTATTCAAGAGGGTCCACTCCGGATGAATCCGACGATAGTGATGAATATATAGCAAACAATCCTTTGGTTCCCTATGTTAGTTTATGAACATTTTAATTTTTTTTATTAACTTTGAAATACTTTAAATCGTTCTAAATAATGACTTTATTCGTTTTACGTGTTTAATTATGTTTGTTATTATGTATTTTGCGTATTTTATTTGTTGTTATTTGTGTTTGAATGGGCTGAATTGCTATGACGTGAATTGAATTTTGATTGTAGTTGGACAACAGAAATTACAGGTTTCTATTGTCAAAAATATTGCAAATAAGCGACGGACTGGGTCCTTTAGTCCGTCGCTTTTCTGAAATGTTTTTTAAAATTTTTTCCAAAAAAGCGACGGACGGAGACTTTTAGTCTGTCGCCTTTCTAAAATTTTTTTAGAAAACCAAGATCAAACAGCGATGGACGGAGACAAATAATTCATTGCTTTATGTTAAATAATTACTTTTTAAGAAAATAAAAAGACGGAGTCCATCGTTTTTTTATATATATTTTTTTAATTAAAAAAATTTAGCGGCGACGCAGTTCGTCGCTTTTTGCGACGCTGTCCATTGCTTTTTTAAAAGCGTCGAGCAAAAAAGCAATGGAAGTGATTGCGTCACTTTTTCGTTGAGTTTGACTAAAAAAGCGATGCATTTTTTCACATTTTTTTTAGCAATGTTATGTTTTTAATGTTGGGGATGATCCTCTCACTTTACAATAAACTTTATCTTCACATGATTCTATTTTTGGAAAGAGGTTGTAAATAATGAAATAAAATTACTAATTTCAATAAAATTTGAAATTTAGTTGATTTACCACCGGATAGTAAAACAATTAGGTGCAAATGAGTCTTATGAAAAGAGTTAAACCAGATGGATCTATTGATTAATATAAAGCTAGACTAGTTACTAAATATTTTAAGCAACTAGAAAACTTAGAATTTTTCAATACTATTTCTTCGATAACTAGAATTACCTCCATTAAAATTTTAATTGCTATGATTGCAATTTTTTGTCCGTTGGAGGACTTAGTCTGTCACATTAGAGTAATTTATTGCTGCCTCTAATTGATTGCTGCATTACTCAATTTTGGAGTTAGTTCTTATGTTTCAATTCCTTCATGAATTGAGCAACAATTTTTTGTTTGTTGAGTTGTGTAGCATTGCTTATGCACGTTGATGACATTTGTTGCCTTCACTTTAATTCCCTCATTACTCTATCTTTATACCTTGTAATTTATGTAGCATATAGTCCATTTATGTTCTCTATTTATTTCCTCATTATCTTTCTATTCATTGTAAAAAAGACTTCTTCACTTATAAATAATTATTGTTTTACTTTGTTTCATATATAAGAAAATATAGAGTGCACAATTAGTCAAAAAAAAAGAAGAAGAGAATTCTGAATTATTAATTGAAAGAATGTGTTTTATTTGTGAAGTTTTGGACTCAACGCTTGTCTAGATTTTATTGAGTTTTACTTTGTGAGTGACTGTTGTATCATATAGGGGACAACTGAAGAAGATTACTGCTGGATGCCTGGATCGATGAAAACTTTTGTTGTAGTGATTTTGGAATTTCTTTAAAAAGAGCGATATATATATATACGGCTCGGATATAAGAGATTTTATTTTCTTGATTTTATTTTTCAGTTGTAATTGTAATTTTTACCAACATATTATGTGATCATTAAGTGGGTGGGCTGGGTCCTACTAGACTTGATCAATCTTTCGCGTAGAGGGTAATGAATAATGATGTTATTGAATCCACGATCGAGAAAATGGAGCTGCGGGGTCTAATTATCCTACCTAAACACGAGTACATCTTAATGGATAATGGGAACTAATCAATTAACAGGGGTGGGTATGGGAGAGCTATAGTATATATTTTAAGCAACCCTAATTAATACTCATCACATAGATAGAATGCAATAATATAATTGAAGTTGAAACCATATATAGGTAGTGGGGTGCTTGTAAGATGGAAGCATATTTTTTCGTCACCGTACGTATGAGGGTACGGTAGGGTGTTTTCTGGAATACACAAATAAGCATATATCCATCTGGGGGATGATGGGACTTGTCTATCATTGCTGTTGATAAATCTCAAAATCCATGTACGTTGTAGAAACAATTTGAATACAAGATGCATGGGAAGAACAATAGAGAAGATGATGAGTGGATAAGGATGCCAAATCCTAGAGTTACACTGGCTTCTACTGAATCTTTGTCCATACCACTTGTAACCAACTAACTATATTCTCGATCTCCTTAATTTCATCCATACAGCATTTTCTATAGTTAATTTTTCCCTTTCTAGGTGCAGGAAATCGTGTTCTTAGCGGACTACCGCTGCACCATCTGCCAGCAGAGAGTGGCTCAACTCATGTCAAAGATGAAGGGTAATTAACTTCTTCCATCCATTTTTTCTTACTATTACTTAATTACATATAATCCATCATTTATATATATATCAGTCATATATATATATATGCTCCTGAAAGAAGCTTAGCTTGTACCTACCTATTTCTGAGTCACAGTCACGTTCCTTAATTAGCTACCTTCAGTACTGCTGCAAATTGAAATTAAACCATTCTGTGAGGTGGGGGGCACATGACTATCTTACTCTTAACAAAGTTGGCTCAGTAGAATAATATACGTTAGTGGCATTTCCAATGGTAAATAAATGGCAACTGTTGTATTGTTTCGAATTGTTTGCTGATCCACTTTTATCTAAACTGTTCAAAACAAGTATTTTAATTAAACCACTTGGCCATTCGTCTACGGGCATAAAGGGTAGAACTGTACATGTAAAAGTAAGACATATCATCCTATCCGTCGTATGTTGACGACAAGTCACTATTCATACAACTTGCTTTAATTTGTTGGACCACTGCCCACTGGCTTTGCATTGGATTCCATGGAATTTCTTACCTTTTTCCTTCCATTGGTTTGGAAATTTATCTTATAGTTCCCTCTTTAAAGCACAAATAACTTTGCACCCATACAATTCACTCACAGTGCTGCCATTTTAAGCCTTAACTTTTTAATTTAAAAATTAATTAGTTTGACAAGTCATTCTTTTTCTTCCTGCCAAGTGCCAATATTATTTAAAACAGAAAAGACCAAAATATATTTTTGTACTAATTTATATATATTCATCGTTATACTTTCGATTAAGATATACCTCTATATTTTAGTGTTGATTTACCATTGTTTTTAGAAAAAATTACTTAAATATACAACTTATTTTACTATATTTCTAAAATTCTCTACCATTTGAAAAAATTACAAAAATTTTTACTCTTTCCTATTCTCTGATATATCAATGTGCGCGATGTATCGGTCGGATACATCACTTTACGTGATGTATCATGATGTACGTGATATATTCAGATTCCGCCTAAAAGAAGAGATTTCGATAATTTTAAAAAATATATGAATAATATGTAATTGGAAAAAATAACTATGAGATTTTGGTAAAATTTACTTATTTGTAATGAATGAATCTGTAAAGTGATCGGGTATTTAAAATTGAGAATGCTTTAATTTTTTTAAATCTCATCATATGTCTTTCTGTTAAAAATATGGATAAATTAATCAACATAAAATATAAGAATATATTTAGATCAAAAGACTTAAAAGGTATATTTGGATCAATCCAAAGTATAACAAATTATATAATTTAAAATTATTTTTGATAATACATAGGTATATTTAGCCCTTTACCAAAACTCTGTCTCATAGCATGAGCAAACTTAGGTTGATGGTATATTTATTTAAGCATTATTTTCGTTTGGATTGCAGGAGAAACGAAATCTATATTGGTGAGTGTGGTGGAGAAGAAGATGACTCTAACTTGTGAATATTCAAAAAAAGAAGAAGAAGAAGAAGAAGCAGCTTCAAGATTTGCTGTTCTCATGCGCTCCTTCCTCTCTTCTTGCACCTCCTAATTAATTACACTCCACTCAACTCTCTACTTTTTGTTGCCCCACATGTGCATTTTTTTTACAAAAGAAAAAAACTGTACCTTATTCCTCATTCCTTTACAAATTAATAAATCATTTAAATGTTTCGATTATGTCTCCGAGATATTGAGCTGATTTAATTGGTCGTTTGCCTAAAAAATCTTTTGCAATGGAATATTTTTCATATTTGGTCGTTAAAATATTTATTTCTAGAAAATAAAGACTTTAATACCAAGAAAGATCCTTCTGAAACAGAATTGTCTTTTAAAAATTAGAAAAATGATGGCTTCTCTGATGAAATTAAGAAAAACACGTTTCATAAGTAACTTTTCATACTTTATATATATATATATATTCTTAAATTATATATAATATTCTATATGTATTTATCTAACACTAGAAAATAAGTAAGAAAAAAGCATTTATTTTGGAAAGGGGTCAGATATGCCTCATAACTTTGTCATTTAGAGTTAATATACCTCTCCTTATAAAAGTGACTCATATATACCCTTACTATTGTTATACAAATGCCTCAATTAAAAAAAATTAAAATTAAATTTAAAATTGTTTTTTCACTTCCGTCAAAGAAAAAACATGTGGGAGTCATTTTTATAACGGTAGAGGTATATGTAAATCACTTTTGTAAAGAGGGATATATCAGTTCTAAAGAATAAATTTGAGAGGTATACCGGACTATTTTTCCTGATTTCCTTCCTACCAAACACACCCGTAAATCATTGGTGAACAATAGAAGGCAGACAAAAAAGTAAGGGGGGATGGATTCGAAATTGATTTGTTTTTTTTTTCAAAAGGAGTGAAATTCCAAATCTATATAATCTTTTAAGTAATTTATAAGTCAATGTTTTTTATTATTCTTTTCGAGCACTAAGTTCAAATTACGTTATCAAGTCTCAGGCAAACAAATATGATTTTGAGAATCGGGATTCTCCTTATTCTATGATTAAGGTTATATTTAGGAAAAAATTTCAAAATAACAACATTTTAGTATTTAATAGAATCTCTTAACTATATTTTTAATATTTATTAAAAATAACTATATTTAATTTGCTATTAGATCCATTTATGTATTTTTTTAAGAGTTTTCATTAACAAAATACAAAAAAGAATTAATAAACTAGAGAAATTTAGGAAAGACAATCTTTAAAATAGGTAAAAGTGCTTAAATTTTTCAATTTGTATTTTACAAAAATTAGGAGTCTCAAAATAGAAGATTCTCCTTCTTCTTCCTGAAACACAATAATCGACCGAAAATTTATATTGGATTGAATTCTCCATTGATAATCATCCTTCTTCCCCAAATTCAATTCAGGTAATCAAATATTATTGTTAGAATAATAAATATCTTCATCGATATGTAACGAACCATTAGGTCGTTTTGAACGTATTAGACCTATTTCTTTCATAAAAAAAATTGTCTTCGTAATTCAAGTTTGATCTTCTAACTTTACTCTAAAATGTATTATTTCAAGAGTTTTGTTGAATTATCCTATGAAGAAGAACGAATAAGTTTAATGAAATGAACCATTGATTTTAAAATGACTACAAATTTCATGAAAAAGGCCAATGTAGTATGCAAGATACAACATGTAAAATAGAATTGAATACAAATACAAACCATCCATAAACTTGAATGAATACGATTTCAGAAAGGATACTAAATTTTGAAAAATATAAATAGACTTGTGACAAGAATGCATGGATACAAATATGCTTAAATGAATACAAAATCAAATGGCATACATACGATAAATAATACAATTTAAGAAATGATACAACATTCTGAAAATATACAAATAGATTGTGAAAAATAGGATACATATCTTCTTAAAAATTCTAACCCAGTTGGCATACCTATTGACTATTGTAATAAGAACAATCTACAAATAAATAAAAGTTTCATCTAAAAAAATCAATGTAGTATGCAAGATATAACATGGAAATTATAATTAATACAAATACAAAATAACATAAATATTTTAAGAATACAACTTGATAAAGAATACAATACGTTGAATAGTGCAATAGATTGTGAAAAAAATCTTAAACCATTTGGCATACCTATTGTAATGAATACAAACTAAATATTTTGAATAAACTACAAATGTTATGTGAAGAAAAAATTGTTATGTTCTTCCTCAATTTGGTCTTCAACAAGTTCTCCAACTTCTTCTTCAAATGTCGTGTTCTTCCTCAAATCTCTAAAAATCCGATAAAATCATGAAAGATATATGCTGAAAATTTGCTTACCTGAATCAATGAGATAGTGATGTATATCTTTTGGAAGAATTTAACAATGTTTGAAAAAAAATCGTGTACTTCTAATGAGAGAGAACTGGAAGTTGAAACTTTAAGAATGGACAGGTGGAGGGAATGGAATGAGGATATAAAATGAGAGAGAACATGGGTAATTATTAGGTGCCATATATGTGGATTTGAGTGGAGATAATTTAGGAATTAGATTAGGATATATTAATTTGCTATATATAATATTGTTCTTTTAAATAATATTTTTAAAGTGTAGCTATTTTAAATAAATAAGTTAAATTTTTTTGACTAGTTACATAATTTTCCCTTATAGTTTTACTTATTGAATGCCTATTCGGATAATTCCATCATTCAAGTTATAAAAATGACTTATTAAAGTTACTTTCATTTATTTTGTTTCAATAAAGTCATTTATATTTTACCCATATCCTACAATATAGCTGTTACATAAAAACACTAGAAATAACATAAATCATCCTTTAAATTTGAGATGAGATATAAAGTTTTCCTGTAAATAAATCTCTATAAATATTAAATCCTTTTAATGTACCAAAGCTAAATATTTTTAATCTAACACTGATAATTAAAACTAACAGTATTGAGAATTAGCTATAGTGGTAGCTGGGAAAGAGACCTGCCAAATGTTAGAAGTCAATTTTCTTAATGGTATGGTTTGAGTTTAAGAAGAATTCAACGTGCAAGAAAAGAATGGAATTATGATGAATCATAATATTAGGTAAACACCTACCCCTGAAAAAGCCTAGTTGTTTGTAATTGTGGTAGAACAATCAAGACAAACTAAGGTATGATGTAACCCTCATTCCAAAGGCTTCTTAGCGGACCAACGAATCAATTCATTGATTCCTCTTTGTAGTATACTCATGCATTTATTTATTATTATTACAAAAAAAAAAAAGATTCATATATCATCCACGTTTTCTTTTATTGACTTTTCATCACTAAAAGTTGAGGTTTGTCCCAAATAGTACCTTTGTTTCATGTCAGGACAGGTAACCACTCCAATACCCTGGCAACATTAATTTTGAGTCACTTTTTCTGTTATCAAACAATTACCTCACCTTTTGTTTTGACTTTTGAAACATAATTCTAATTGATAATCTTGTAAAAACACAGGTATGCATGGTGATGCGGATTAATCTAGATTGCCCTTCTTGTTGCAGGAAAATGAGAAGAATCATTCTCCGAATGAAAGGTAAGGCATAATTTGCAAATTCGCATTCCCCTTGGAATAATCAAGATTCATCCAAACATTCTTCACATAAAAAAATTTACATTAGGTCAATTTTTTTAATGTATACGTAGTAAATATTGAATCACCTTATTTTGTAATATAGATTTTCAATTTTCATAATAAATAATTTTGGCTTCGTCACAAAATTAATATTTTTATATATCTACAACTTTATGTATTTTGGTGTAGAAATAGAGATGCACCTGATAGAGAAGCAAGAGAAGAGAGTAAGCATAGTCGGGCGGTTCGATCCGGCAGATATAGCCATAAGAATCAGGAAAAAAATGAACCGGAGAGTAGAGATTTTGGACATTCAATTACCCGGAAATGGTGATGGACAGGCTGAGGAGATGCATCATGCCCCAGATGGCCCTGATCACTCCATTATGCAACATGCCTAGGCTTTCAAGGAAATTCCGTTTCATGCCAAGTAATATATACTAGTAGTTAAAATAACACAATCAGAGAAAGACATGCTCATTACAGATTTGACACTTCTGATGGATGGGCAGGTGAACTCTGCACCTTGTACAGCGGATGCTCTTATATTGAAGTATTCCAATTGTTTAGCTACATGTGTTTAGTAAAACTAATTTGTTGGTTTATGCTTGTACGGGAGAACTACGGCCCTCTTTGTATACAATACCAAATTAATGTATGTTTATGTACATAGTGTTGTTGTCTTTTAAACAACTTCAAGTTAGTTCATGCATCTATGTACTCCCACAATATAATCAAAATCAATCCACTTGTTGGAATTAATTTGAGTATTTCATATTGAAAAAAAACAAGTCATTATTTACAATCAACAAATGGAGAACAAAAGCAACTTATTGGACAAAATAATGTTTCATGGCGCCAATTAGGGTGCAAATATATTGAAACTAGTCGTTTCTAAAGGTTGCACAATATTACCAAACACATTCACCTTTTGATTTTTTTGGTATTTGCAAAATATAATTGTCCAAAAATAGAATTGGAAAGTACAACTTTGAGAGAATGAGAGGTGTTGGCTAAGCCCACCTACACGACTCATGAAGGGGGAGGGGGGAGGTTAATTGATTCTTACCAAGTTTTTGTCACCTCCTAAAACTTGCCTACTTCGACCAAGGTACTCGGTTCTTATTCGTATTTTACACTACCAAAAAAAAAGCATGTTAGCCACGGTATATTAGCCACAGTTTTAAATACCGTGGCAAAATCGTGGCAAAATTAAATTAAAAGTTAAAATTCTCTACACATTAATAACTGTGGCTAAATTTTGTGGCTAAATTTTGTGGCAAACAAATTTTACTCCCTCCATTTTTGCTATTATTTTCCTCTTATTCCCACACTTTTAATCTTTTCCCTCACTTCACCCAAAATAAACACAAATTCACGCCCAAAATTGAAGTGTGAAGTTCTTCCCATCGGCGCGCAGTGAACTTCATCGGCGAAAACTTGTTGCGATCTTCTTCTCCGGCGAACTTCATCGGCGGCAAAGTGTGAAGTTCTTCAGTACGTTCCTCTGTTTTCTATGCTCTCTATTTATTTCACAAAGTCCTCTTTGATTCTGCCCTAGTATACTAAAAGGCCGAAATCTTGACAGCCCTTTGAATAGTATTGTAGATCAAATACTGGCATTTGTCTAATCTACAACCAATTACCCTTTTCAAAGTCAGATAAAAAGTATCTTCTCTCTGTTGTACTTCATATCAACTTAGTTTAGTTTTCGTTCACTTCCACACTGCATCTTTGATGCAAAAATAGATAGGAGTGATTAGTGTATACATGATTTTCTAAGGAGACAATTTTGTTGTGGGTTTGAGAGTTTCCTTCTCCGTTTTCCTATAAATATATCAACAGAAAATAGGTTTCACGTTGTTTTAAACCCTTTTAGCAGACTTTTGTCTAGTTGTTGCTTTTTATACATTCTGAAATAGTACTTATTTACTAGGAGTGAAGTTGTACTGACTATCCTACTGATCAGACGCAATGTTTGAAGGATAAATATCGAATTTGAATTTGAAGTGTAGCAAGTTTTAGTTCATTGGATGGTGTATAAAACATGGTGTTGTCTGAAATCGACTAATCCTACTAGATATGTGTCACCTCCCACCCATCAACTCAATCTAATCAACACAAGGATTGAGTAACTCAAAAAAAATCACCTAGTATTATTTTCGTTAGAATTTAAACTTTGAAATAAATCCTTATGTTTGTGCAACAGCCTTCAAACTCGATCTCTTTTTAATTTGCTGCTTACTCACCTCCATCAAAGATCTGTCACAAATACAACCTGGAAAAAGATTTGCATAAAAGTTCTCTTCTAATCTTGGTTATTCTCCCGCTTCTCTAGAGTAAGGAGCTCCTAATCTGTTGGAATGTAAACCCTTGACCTCGGAAGTAAACTCTTCCCAAGTGATCGCACTCTTATCCAACAAATCAATCAATCTTACAATATTGAGTCTGAAATGAAGAGAAGTACCAAAGAACATTGTGAGTTTTGCTTGAATCATAGATAAATTAAGTGATGACAAAGTCAGTACAAAAATTTAAAGATAATAATAACCTGTCGGGGCTTATGGTCTTTTGAAATCCTTCAAACCTTCTATTGGCCAACAAATACTACTTTCTATTTTCACATGACTTGTAATCGTAGAATAGGAATTTTATGGTTTGAAATACTTTTTTCTGCTTCTGCTGTACTAAGAACTGCTCAAAAGTTCTTTGTTTTGCTTGCGTTTTAATTCTATTCTTATTTACTTTCATGTGACAATTGCTACAAAGTTGTGGCCTTTTATTGATCCACTTTGAAGTATTAGTACTCAATTTTATGAATGGTGTAAATTTATACTTCTAACTTTAATCCATTCCTAGTCCTGATTGCTGTGGTTGAATTTCTGATTTCACTCTTCTACTAAAGGCACCTGAAGGGTCCATTTTCACTACTTGTTACTACAGATTATGTTGATGCCACTCCCCAGTCACCAATGGATTTAATATATACTGCTAGGAGAGGCATATTGTTGAGAAATATTTCTTTACAAGCCTTTATGTTGGTGCATGTGTGATGGCTCTTCTAGTACCTAAAGTATTTAAGAATGAAATATTTCTATATTGGGACTTTTACACTATCACATCACCTAAAAGATAATTACTAATAATCGTCCATGATAAGTGAGCCAAGTTTAGCTTATGTACACTCTGTAGAAGAAGAATCCATATTATTGGTATTGAACTTTCTTATGTTGTCTTCAAATGTGTTGTGTGTCCGACAATCTACACATCGTGAACTAGCTTCTCGGTTTGAAATGCTTTTTTCTGCTTCTGCTGTACTAGGAAAGACTCAAAAGCAGAACTCTTGTAGTTCTTTGTTTTGCTTGCGTGTTAATTCCATTCTTATTTACTTTCATGTGATAATTGCTACAAAGTTGTGGTCTTTTATTGATCCACTCTAAAGTATTAGTACTCAATTTTATGAATGGTGTGAATTTATACTTCTAACTTTAATCCATTCGCACTAAAGGCACCTGAAGTGTCCATTTTCACTACTTAAATTTATACTTCTAACTTTATTCCATTTTGTGAGTCTATATATGACTAGTGTTTATTTGAATTTCCTTTGGACACCAAATTGAAAAATTTCTCAGAAAAACCATTACATGGCTACATGGGGATGATTCCACAATTGCCACTGTATGAGAGTTTGTGTATTCCTGATTTGCTTAATCCTCAAAGTGTTGAAACTTTTGCTAATATCTTTTGGCCTCATGGTAATCATGATTTCTGGTATGTCTACTCTTTTTTTAATCATTATTATTAATTTAATTTGTGCACTGATTAGAGTGAGCAACGATAAAGTTTATGATATTAAAATTATTAGTTTGCATCTACATACCACACATGTTCTCTTTTAATTAGTTATTGTGTCACCTCATCCACAAGTATATTTACTTACACTTAGTAAGTGTTTGGCACAATTTGGAGCCTCTATTCCAGAAGGAGTAAAACTAGTCTGCATTGTTGCTGTACATGGAGATGTCACAATTTGGGCATTCATAGGCAAATTGCTAAAACAACAATGCAAGAAAGGAAAGAAATAGAGTAATAAAAAGCCATAACATCTAATATAAAGATTTTTTTATTAGTTATTTTTATGATATGCTTGTAATTAGAAATTTTGAATGGTTTAATTGGAGGGGAGAAGTAAGTATACGATTAAATTCACTAAAAAAATTTCCACTTAAGTTTATAAAAAACTTAGCCCTAATTTTTTATTTGTTCATATCTTCAACAACTTTAGTCCAACATGATTGACAAGAGTTGGATTGAGAGTCCAATTAGATCAAAAGAATTCTCGGATGGTGTTGTTCAATTTTTGGAATTTGCCTTTTCAAATGCATCTATTAATGGAAAATTTTTATGTCCTTGTATTTTATGTGGATTTTCTATTATGCGCAATAGAGCTGAAGTGTTTAGTCATCTGCTTCAAAGGGGGTTTCCAAAAAAGTATACTTGTTGGCATATGCATGGCGAAAAGCGTGCTCAATCGAATGTAGAATCATTACCCCGAGTACATAATGAGCCGGCTAGACACTATCCTATGCATGATATGTTGAATGATGTTTTTGGTGTATTTGATAATAATAAACTTCAAGATTTTGGTCCATCAAATCTACTAAATAATGACAATCCTAAAGATGATGAAGGTAAGAGTCAATAAGAGAGAGAGGAAATTAAGAAGTTGTTGGAGGATGAGAATCAAGAACTTTATGATGGTTGTAGAAAATATAGTAAATTGTCATTCATTGTTCATTTTTATCATATTAAGGTCTTATGTGGTGCAACAGATAAATCATTTTCAATGATTCTTGACCTTTTAAAGGATGCTTTTCCCCAAGCGAAACTACCATCATCATTTTATGAGTCAAAAAAGATGATTAAGAAATTAGGTTTGAACTACAATAAGATTGATGGATGTCCGAACCATTGTATGCTATATTGGGGATCATCAGGGGATGAGAATAGAGATAAATGCAAGGTCTGTAATACTTCCAGGTATATATCAGATGAAAATGGTGTTGGTGCAAATGTTGTAATTGATGACCAACATAGAAAGAAGCGAAAGTCAGCAAAAGTGTTGCGGTACTTCCCACTTATACCTAGACTGAAAAGGCTCTACATGTGCTCTAAAACTGCAGAACTATTGAAGTGTCATGCTACAAAAGCTAATCCAGATGGGTTATTACGACATCCTAGAAATGGAAAAGCGTGGAAACATTTTGATTCATTCTATCCAGACTTTGCTTCAGAGACTCGTAATGTGCGACTTGCTTTAGCTACGGATGGTTTCAATCCATTTGAAAATCTAAGTTCCAGTGTTAGCATTTGGCCTGTGATGTTATATATTTATAACTATCCTCCATGGTATTTTATGAATCAAACTTTTCTTGTCATGTCGATGATAATTCCTGGTCCTAAAATGCCTGGAAATAGCATTGACGTTTACTTGCAACCTCTAATTGCTGAGTTAAAACAATTATGGAATGGTGTAAATGCTTATGATTCCTCAACTAAGGAAATGTTCCAATTGCGTGTTGCATTGATGTGTACCATAAGTGATTTTCCAGGTCTTGATAACTTGTCTGGGTGGAATACACATACATTACTTGCTTGTCCATCATGTAATTATGATACAGATTCTATGAGGCTAAAGTTTGGTAGAAAAAATTGCTTTATGGGACATCGCCGTTTTTTGCCACATGATCACAAATATAGGTACAATAAGAAGTCTTTTAATGGTTTTGAGGATCATAGACCTGCACCTATCCTACCATCAGGATTAACCTTGTTGAGACAAATTGAGGAGAGTCGAAAGAGGCCTCGTGATGATAGTACAAGTAAGGCTGGCCCAAAACAATGGAAGAAGAAGAGTATCTTCTGGTATTTACCTTATTGGAAGAACCATCTTATTCGTCATTGCCTTGACATGATGCATATAGAGAAGAATGTTTGTGACAATGTATTGTTTACAATACTTGGTGACAAAAAAAAATCAAAAGACAATTTGCAAGCTCGTAAAGACTTGCAAGTGATGGGAATTAGAGAAAAACTTCATCCATATCCTAATTCTTCTAAGTTTCCTCCATCATGCTTTAACATGAAGAAAGATAAGAAGGATATCTTTCTAAAAGTTTTAAACAATGTGGTATTTCCGAATAATTACGCATCAAACATTTCAAGATGTGTTGATCTTAAGAAACGCAAGATCTCTAATTTAAAGAGACGATTCCCACATTTTGATGGAGCATATTTTGCCAATTGCCTGTAGAAGATCTCTTCCTAAATAAGTTACTTCAGTGTTGATTGAGTTATATAACTACTTTAGAGAAATATCAAGCAAGGTTTTGGATGTTAAGCATGTAGAGGATCTCCAGCGACGAATTTGGTTAAATCATGCTAATATGGAAGCAATATTCCCTCCATCCTTCTTCACTATTATGTTTCACCTGGTCATTCACATTGGAGAGGAAGCAATTCTTGCTGGTCCTGTACAAGGTCATTGGATGTACCCTGTAGAAAGGTATATTCTTTGCTTAGTAAGTCTATGTATTTTTAATTTTTTTTAATCTTACGATTTGTTTTAATATTTTGTCAGGGGAATGGGTCATTTTAAATCTTATGTTCGTAACAATTCCGCTGCAGAAGGTTGTATAGCTGAAGGTTGCCTTACAGAGGAAAACCTTACTAATTGTTCTAGATATTTTGAGGATGGTGATATTGAAACAAGGTTTAATCGACCAAGGCGTAATGATGATGAAAGTGAAATTAATGCTAGTAGTGAATATGCTATCTTGTCAAATTTGTTTCCTGTATTGGGCAAGCCTATTGGGGATATTAAGACTCTATCCATATCTTCCTTGGAAATCATACAAGCTCACCGATATGTATTAACTAATTGTGAATTAGTTGATGTATTTCGAGAGTAAGTTATATGATCTTTCATATTGTTCATTTTTTAATTCTAATATATATATATATATATATATATATATATATATCTTGATATATGATTTATAATTACATTTAAAAAATTTAGAATTGAAGTCACTAGGATGCATCGTGGCAAAAGAAACTCCTCAAAATTTGTGAAAGAATATGTGCACAAACATTTTCACGAGTGGTTTAAGAAATATGTAAGATCTCAAATATTTCATTCCCTTTTAAACTCACAATCTTATAATTTATATATAACTGTCCTAATATATATTTATAACAAAGGTTGCAAGTCAGAATGGTGTGGAGATTACGCCAGAAATCGAATTGCTTGCAAATGGACCAAATAATGTTGTGAGGAGATTCAAGGAGTATAACATTCATGGATTTAAGTTTCGTACTATGTGGAAGGAGCAAGGATTGAAAACACAAAATAGTGGTGTTGTTATGTCTGCTATTACTAAAATATTTTCAAATGGTAGAGAATCTATTGAACAATCAAGTGATGACACGTACTATGGTAAATTGATTGACATCATAGAGTTAAATTATTATGGCAAGTTAAAGGTTGTGTTATTCAAATGTCTTTGGGTAGACACTACACTTAACAAGGGAATCAAGATAGATGAATTTGGAATTATAAGTGTAAACTTTTCCAGTTTGATACACACAGGTGCAAAAGAAACAGATGAACCATTTATACTTGCAACTGATGCTAGAATGGTGTACTATGTTGATGATCCAATTGAAGAAGATTGGTGTTGTATTTGTCATATAAAGCCGAGAGACATATATGATATGGGAGAAGTGGATTTTGTAGATTTAGAGGAGCCATCAATGGAGGACATACCTTTTCGTGAGCAATATTTGGAAAATATTGAAGACTTATCATTAGTCCGAGATATTCGTGATGAACAAGAACAAGATGATTCCAGTAATAATGATTATGAAAGTGACAATAATAGAGATGATGATGATGGTGACAGTGATGTACATGATGATGATGGGAGTGATTGAAATGGTGAAGGAATGCGAGATTAGTTCAATTCCCTTGTTATGAAATTGAAGAATTGCACTAAGATTCTAGTCTGCTTGCCTTGTTTTAATTAATTGTGTGTGTTTTGTATCTTTAGTATATTTATCTACTCATATGCTAGATATTTTACATAATCTATTGTATGGATGATTTTCTGTCTTGCTTGCTAGTGACTTGGAATAAAAACTTACATTTTAAGGAATTTTACAGTCTTGTGATCATGAAAAAACTTTTTTCTGGTATGTGTGCATAACAGGTGCTGATTTTTACTTTATGCTTGTTTCTTTAAAGTAATCTCTACAGGATAAGTTCCATATGAAGCAAAAACGTAAGAAGTTGGTAAAAGAACTGTTGGCAAGCTTACGAGGACAACAAGCTGACAACATTAGCATAATTTTTCAAGATCCGCAACAACAATTTAATGAGGATCAACAAGAAAATCAACTTGAAAATGAGAACATAATAACTCCTGCACTCAGTGATAACAACTTAAATTATTCTTCAAGCTCTAATGAAGCCAACATCCAAGAGAAAGAGGAGCCCTTAGTTGTCAAGGTTAAAGGTTAGAAGTAATTTCATATTAGAGTTGATTATTGTTTTTTAATATCTATCTTATTTTGGTATTATTTATTTATTGGCAATAAAAGTAACATTTATTGTCAAATTAGCAGATCTGTAAGAGACCATATTTTTCTTCTTCAAACTTTTCAAGTTTTATTATTAACAAATCAACTGATTAATGTTGTTTGCTTGTTACAATAATAGATACTTTGACCGGAGAAGTTACTACTCAAAAGATGCAACCAGATCGAGTTTGGAACTTGGAAAAAATAAAAAAAATAATGGTGGAACTCAATGGAGATGGACAAGGAAGTGATAATGGTTCAAATTTACTCGTAAGATTTCTTGGCAAACTTTCTCAAAAATTGATATTTTGCCCCATATCAGTTGAGAGATGGGATAGGATGCCAGAGGCAAAAACACGCCTTCAGTGGCAGATTATTGAGGTAATACATTCTTTCAAGTTACTTTAATTAATGTATCCTTTTTCATTAGATATTGAATTATAAATATAAAAATGTTTGAAGGAGAATTTTGAGTTTGATTATGCGGTTGGAATTAAATGGGTGATGCATTCTCTATGCGAAAGATGGAGGGCCTATAAATATAAGTTAAGATGTGAGCGCTTCTATCCTAACAAAAGTAAGGAAGACATACTTGCTAATCATCCTGCAAGCGTGGATTCTAATGATTGGACTGCTTTTGTTCATCACTATAAAGAGGACAAGATGAAGGTAATTGATCTTCATAATTTTATTCTTTCTTTCTCTTCAATTTTGCTATAGATTTGGTATTATTTTACTGTATTATTTTGGTTTACTACATTCCTTTCTATAATATAGCATTATTTAGATTGTATTCGCCTAAGTAAAGGTCTTAGGAATGTATTGTAACTTGAATTTGCTTGGCGGTCTTTGAATGATTATCTTGCTCCTTAGTAGTTGAAGTAAACTCTTATTTTTTGGTCAAATTCGAGTGAAATTGCAGCCATATTATAAGTAAAACTATTGCAGCTTTTTTGGGAAAATTTGAGTTACATTCCGAGCAAAACAATTGCATTTCTCAAGAGCTATGTTAACATCAGGTTCTGAAGTTGGAAGTAATCCATCCTTAGGCTATCTGTACTTGGCTTTTTAGTTTATTTCATCATCCTTCACCCTGAAACTCAAAACAATCACTACTTCTACATTTTTGGCTAAAATTTATTGCCTTAAAGACTTTTAAAGAACTGTAATGCTTTACAAATTTCTATGTCGCTACTTTAATGTATAGATATTGCTACTTTGAGTCTATATATTTGGATGAATGTTTGATTATCGCAGACACAAAGTGCACAAAATGCGAGAAACAGAAAAAAACTTAAAGTTTCACATGCCGGTGGTAGTAAAAGCAATGCAAGGAGAGGTCGTCAAATGGTAAGTTTCTTTACCTTGAAGTTTATTTGAGAGCAACTTTATTATACAAAATAATGTTCCTTTTGGTGCTTTCAATTGTTCATCTTCACTCAATCCGTCATCTACTAGCATGTCAGCAATATATTGCCTTAAAATAAATCAAGAACTTCCTAATTTTTGAAGTATCAAGATTATATGTTATATTATCCCTTTGAAACACAAGTACTTTTCGAATAGACCAAATTAGCTGCAGCCTCAGAGTGGAACAACAATTTTTAACATTTTCTGAATAGAAATTTATTTTTGATAAGAAAATTTACAAAGTCTGATATGGATCTGTAATTCTTAAATTTTGTTAACTTATGTAGATAAGGAGTATATGAAAAACTCCATAAGTATGTTAATGCCATGAAAATGAAAATATGAGATGTATTTGAATTATAACTTTACAGCTTTACCCTTCATTTTGTTTATCTTTAAGCTTTCTTCTTTTTTATATGTATCTTGCTATGTTTGTCATCCTATTGCAGTAACGTAAAAGAAGAAGAGTGTTGTTTTCTCTTGTAGGGTGTTCTTTTTTGAGACAACTCTTCCTAGAAGATTTTGTATAAATATCGACGTATTAGTTCTTTAAAGAGGGACAAACAGAGGGACAAGCAGAACTCTTGTAGTTCTTTGTTTTGCTTGCGTATTAATTCCATTCTTATTTGAGAGCAAATTTATTATACAAAATAAAATATGTTGCTTGTTAATTATTTTTATCTATACTTGATTAATGATAGGAGAAAAAATTGGGAAGGCCCGTATGCCGAAGTGAAGTTGTTTTGTCAACTTTACTAAAAAAGAATGGCAATTATGTTAATAAAGAGGGAAAGATTTTAGCGGTAAGATTTAAATACTTATCTACTTTTTGTGACAGTCTTGGTCTAGAAATGACATCCTTTTGTTCTGTTTTAAATATACTTTATTTATCTTCTTAAGTTATATAACTTTATCCTACACATGGTTTGTTGATCTTTGTGGAAATAACTGAACTACGTGGGTATTTGCCAATGACCACCTGGAAATTTCTTTTAACAGTGGCATTGTGACATTGCAATTGCCTTCTTAGAATATCTAATGGTTTTTATGGTCATTGAGTTCTGTTCCATTTTTAGTTTTTACATACAACAAATTTTCTTTTAGTCATACTGAACTTTGAACAAGTCTTGACTGATAAAAAATTTCGTCGCCATTTGTTTATGATACTAGAGACACTCATCTGTTGTAAATCATTTTAGTTTATATGTCTTGATAACTGGTAAATGAATTTGCACATGCTCTTTTTTTTGACGGCATGTGGATTTTAAGTAGAAAACTATGTGCTTGCAAAGCAGTATGCAGCATGAAAATAGTAAGCAATTAGTAGATACTATCATAATTATAATTCCATTTAATTATTATTCATATGAGTTTCATTTCTGACAATATCTTCTCTTATATAAGTGAAAAAATCAGAGGGTTTTTCCCCTTTTCAAGAAAGGGGTGTCAGACAGGCCATGTTACAATGAAATAGCAACTATAGTCTATAGTAGTATGAGATAAAATAAGCCAGCTAGCTGCATTTGTAAGTTGCACACCTATAATACAATTCTCAATCTGATTATCAATTAGAAGTCAAAACCATTTTATTGATTGAACATCCAATGGAAACTCCATATTCAGAGAACATGATTCTGTTGACTTACCTGGCAGTGTTGGTGCTGCAGTATGTTAGATCTGCTAGCCAATTGAGTTAATCATAATTATTTATCTGTTAACCTGAGACATAAACATAGCTGAATGTATAGGGAAAAAAGATGATGACCTGGTTAAAGATTTTGTTTGGCTCATTTGATTCATGTAGCTATAACTGAATCATGAAAGAATGATTAGTTTTAGTGGAAAGCGATAGGCAATTTAGCATGTTTTTGAATTAACTGTTTCTCCGGTCTTTGCCATATTAATGATTTATGATTTGTGTTACTAGCTATAGAGATCAGCCTATTCCTTTTTTCTTATGTCTTGGTTGTAACACTGCACTTGAATTTTATATTGAAGTGCCTATAGCAATTCTTGTTTCTCTATAAGTTCTGAAAGTGTTGAATTCTGACCTGGTTGAGCTAAAGTTCTATGTATCTGCACTCTATTTGATTTGAACTGTATGTATCTTCACTCTAGTTGATTTGAACTCCAAGAATGTTGCAGCTTGCATTGAATACAACATGTTGCAGCTTGTATTGAATACAACATGTTGTAGCTCTGTATGTTGCTGCAGTTCAGATGAATGTTTGCAGCTCTGTATGTTGCTGCAGTTCAGATAAATGTTTGCAGCTTCATGATAAGTTGCTGACTCTTTGATGTTGTTGCAGGGTGTTGGATGGATCAAATGTTGCAACTACTTAGTATCATGTCTTCTATTTTGTTTGTAGGATAAAATATCGAAGCATCTACCTGAAGATCAAGAACGTGCTACTACTTTAGGTATTCCGTTGAAGATATTGGCTCATCCTAATGACGCCATTGGAAAAGTGTTTGGAGTTGAACATTCTGGTCGTGTGCATGGTATAGGTGGTAATGTTTGTCCTTCAACAACTTTTGGGATGCCTAGACATTCAGTTAGTCATGCTAATATCGGTAGTTCCAGTAACATATCTCATCAACGTGTTGAAGACCTAGAGAAATATGTAGAAACCTTGGAAGAGAAGCTGATCGGATATGAAGAGACCAAGGAAAAGCTTGAGGAGACCAAGAAACGGCTTGCACAAAATGAGAATCACTTGGCAACTCTTCATAGATTTTTACAAGCTAAATTTGGTAGTGAATTTCCTACTTTGAACTTAGATTCTTCTTAGTTTATATATATATATATGGTGTTGCTTCTACCTTTATGCATTTTGATTATACTAGCAGTACTTGTCTTATTAATGAAACTTACATTTTGTTAGTAATATATATATGATGAGTAGATAATTAAAGTAAAGATTTGTGGATTTATTAGTGTATAGCATTAGGTTATTGTAGGGAATTAACTGCTACTTTGTTAAAAAAAAAACTGCACATTTTGCCACGGTTCAACCGTGGCTACGATTAATGTCCTGCATTTTATTAGGTTAACCGTGGCTACTTAAAATTTTAAATCGTCGCTAATTAATTTTTAAAAATGAAATTTATTTTCCGGCAATTAACTTTACCTACGACTGAACCATGGCTAATACACACACAAGACCGTGGCTAAATAAATGTTACCACGGATGGTAAAACTGTGGCTAATTTACTGGCAACGCCCGTTATAGGCATGCTGACAACTGTGGCTAAGGTACCGTGGCGAAGTTGTGGTGGCCACGGTTTGGTTAACATGTAGCCAAGGTTTTACGCGTGGCTAATAGCCGTGTTTTTTGTAGTGTTTAGTTCAGAGAACTAAAACTATATGTCGAAATTGGAAACAAAAATGTTTAGATGAGTAACTTTCCTCCATTGATTGAGGTTGAGCTCAATGAGAAGGAAGATAAGGAATCTAATGTAGAAAAACAATTCTGGAGAGAGGAATTAAGTGGAATGAATGTCTTACGTTCATTTCTCACAAACTGACTGAATAAAACATTATAATTGGTGCATATACACACACACAGAATCTGTGGAGATATGGTGGAGTGCAATTGTAAAAACCACGAAGTTGAAAAGTTAAAACGATGGAAAAGTTACAGAAACAGTGTTCTAATGCAAGTTTCCTGTAATGACCTGCAAGGTCATTTTCGTGATTTTGTGTGCTTTTACCATTTTAACCCTCCATATATCTTCTTTATAGCTCATATGTGATGTTGGGATGGGTGGAACGCTTCCCAAGAAGTCCGGTTGAGTTTTTAGGTGGTTTGGCCAGTTTTGAGGCTTAAGGTTTGAAAGAGTTCACTTTAGTCAACATCCGGAGATTAGGGTGTTGTATGAAAGTTCCAATGGTTCCATCAGCTCTAGAAGGCCCATTTTGGTCTAGAAGGAAGGTTGGTTTGGATTTTAGAGTCTTCGTTTGGAGTTTAGTTGGTTTTGCCATTTTAACTTAAAGTTTTGGCCAAATTTGACTTCGATCAACATTTTGAGTAAACTCGTTCGAATAAAAATTCTGTTACACGGTTAGCTCTGGAATGCCAAGTTTGGTCTAGAACGACCTTTGGTCGGTTCATGAGGTGATCAAATTGAGTTTTAGGCCGTTTGAGCTTTGTGAGTGCTTTCTTTGGAAATTGTTGACTGTGGTCAAAATTTCAACAAAATGACCTCCACTGAAAAATTTGTTGATTCCACGTTCGCGAGGTTCCGAATAAATTTCAGACCCCAATCGGAGAAAAATCCAATTCTCCAAAGTTCAGTTGAACTACTGGTGCAAGAGTTTTGCTCTTCGCGACCTAGGAGTTCGCGATTGCGAAGGTATGAGACCCTGGGCATCACGATCGCGTGACTGACCATTGCGATTGCAATGGGTTAGCAAGATAAGACCTCACGATCGCGAGGCCCATGAATAAATTCACTGATTTCAGTGAATTAAAAGACCCATTTCAAGTAGCTAAGTCCCATTTTGGGACTTAGAATTTTTGGGATTTTGAGAGCTCCTTTTGTCCAATTTTGATCATTCTTACTCTAATGTGTTGGAAACTCTTGCGGGGACATTTCAAGACCCTTTTCCATCATAAGAACCTTGTAAGTTTTTCCTAAATTCATCGTTTCTTTGTAATTTTGAACTATTCTAGGGCTTGAATGTGGTGGGGTTGTTTGAGCTCTTCTGGTGTTCGGAATGTGCCCATTTTTGGGGTACAAGTTCCTTGAGTTATTTGGGACCTCGTGACGAAGTTGGTTTTTCAATTTCGTACTCGGGTCTCTCTGTCGAAATTTGACCCAATTTTAGTTTTATTTTTAATTATTGCAATATGGGTATCGTTGACCTTGTTTTGATGTATTCTTCAATAATTTAATAGAGTGACATCATTTGGATGCGGCCCAAAAATGAAAGACTCAAGTTTAGCGGTTCTTATGTGGTTTTGACTTTAGTTAAGTTATGGATTACTCTTGTTAGACTTTGGAATAGGTATATTTTAGGTTGTAACGTGTGGTTAGGTTGGTGATTTAGGTGTTGATATTCTATTTAGAAATTTGGAGCCGATGATGATCATCATTAGGACTAGTTTGAGTTTTGCCTTGGAGCCTTAGTCTAGGTGATATTGTGGTATGCTTACACCGCTTAGAATCCTTAGAACTCGCTCTTAGGTGATTTGGAATTAGGATGTCGCAGTTTGACTTGTTTGGTTTCGTTTGCCACTTGTTTTGAATTTTGGTTTATTCTTGTATCTTGATTGCCTTGATATTAAAATATTTGGCCCGAGGCCATGCTCTTAGTACACCAGAGTCTAAGGTTAGTGATTTGGTGCCGTTGATGGCATCTTTACTTGGCATGAGTGATATTTTATTTATGACATTTCATTTTGAGAAGCTCGAGATGTGTATTTGGGTGGCCTGTTGATACATACTCGGGTTACTATTATTACTATTATTATTGAGAAGCTCAAGGTGTGAATTCCGGGCGGCCCATTGATACATATTTGAGTTATTATTATTATTATTATTATTATTATTATCATCATCATCATCATCATTACTATTGAGAAGCTCCAAGTGTGAACTTTGGGCGCCCCACGACACTGTTGAGGAAATATTGACCTATATCTACTATTTTATATTGATGCATTTGTCTTGTATTTTGTGGGTTGAAATTATTAATATGATTACCTGTTTGGTTGGAATTTATTTGATTACTGTATGATTCTTTCCGTACCCTTTTTTCTGTTACTGTAGTTTTGTGCTTTTATTTTATTACTAGTGGTATCATCATGCTGCTTATTATATATTTATTTTTTCTGATCTCGGTCGGCCTATTATGTCTACTGATTACCTCGTGTTTTGGTACTCATACTGCACTTCTGCATCTTTTTAATGCAGCTCCTAGTTTGAGCAACCGCCAGTGCGTGCCTGATCTTTTATGGCAGTGCTAGACTCAGATTTTGGTGAGCTCCCGGCATTCAAACACTTACTAATTTCCCTCTTTTGTATTGACTTACATTTGTACTTTTGGATAGTCAAATCTATATTATATATATACATTGTCAGCTTTTGTACATAGTAGCTCTTGTATAGGTGACACCGGGTCCGAAATTGGTCTGTGTTAGTTCGTTATTTTTGGTCACTATCAGGCCTGTATCGTATTTACATATCTATACCCTAACTCGACTTTTCTTTTGTTATATTCTTCTTTCTTCCATCTTTATTTTCTTATTAACTATTTATTTAAAATGAGATTTGACTTCTGCATTAGCTGGGTTTTACTTGCCTACTCGGGGTTATAGTAGGCGTCATCATAGCTCGAATTTTGGTCATGATAGTGTGGTATTGGAGCTTAGTTCACTGGTCTCACCATTATAGGAGAAAGTGTCTAGTAGAGTACCGCGGATCGGTATGATGACGTCCGTATCCAATCTTCGGGAGGCTATAGGACATTGTTAGGAATTAATTCACTAATCTTGTTTCTAATCGTCCGCTAATGATGATGAACACTTCAAAATTCTAATTGTTTCACTCTTTCTCAGATGGCAATCAACTCTGATGGACAAGAGCCCCTTATGCCTACAGATAGAGCACCAACTCAGGGTAGAGGTTGAGGTCAACACTGGGGCCGAGGTAGAGCTCAAGACACAACACCAGTGTCGGAGCCAGATATAGAGACTGAGCAATTCGAGCATCAACAAGAAGAGGTGGATCCAGCCCAACCTTCACCTCAGATTCATGGCTACACCACTATTACATGATACTCTGGCCCGGATCCTCTGCTTCATGGAGGGGATGTCTCTAGCAGGGACACTTCCTATCACTTCAATTGGACCTCAAGTCCGAGAGGAGGCCTACACTTCAGGCCAGGCTGGGGCACAATATTATTAGATCTAGTTCTATATCTTGCTACTACAACTTGTTCGGTGATTCAGCCTATTCCTACAGTTGTTCAACATATGATAGCTAGGCCCGTTATGACCATAGAGGAGCAGAAGATGTTTGGGAGGTTTATTAGATTGACCCTTCCCAGGTTCTCAGGTGTCGCAGGTGAGGATGCCCACAAGTTTCTGGTTAGTATCCAGGAGAGGTTGCATAATCTCAGATTAGTGGAGTCCCATGGGGTCGATTACACTACTTTCCAACTGGATGGACCAGCAAAGTAGTGGTAGAGATCATATCTTAGTTGCAGACTAGCGAGATCACTGGCTATGTCATGGACTTAGTTCTCTGAGGCCTTCATGGAGAAGTATGTACTCTGCATCTTAAGGGAGAGACTAAGAAATGAGTTTATAGTGCTGGTACAGGGACTGATGACGGTCACAGAGTATGAGTCTCGAATTTATGAGCTCTCCAGGCATGCTACCATGATCATACCGATAGAGGAGGAACGGGTATGCCAGTTTTTCAAAATGTTATCTGTTCCTTTAAGGTTGGCTACAGAGCAGATGGTTGCATCAGGCTATTCATTCTTGCAAATAATAGATCATGTCCATACTATTGAGGCTATACATCGTGAGTCTTACAAAGGCAACAACAAAAGGCCTCGCCGCCAAGGCAGTTTCAGTGTATGACAATCACATGGTAAGGGTTCTTTTGGAAGAGGCCATCCACAACAGTATCCACCTAGTAGAATGGTTTAGACAACCTTATAGCTTGCTGACGGTGGATCAGCAGGTACCAATGGTCAGACCAGCCAGATTTCTGTTCAGTCTACTGGGGGTTAGGCTTCTGGGTATTCAGGCTATGGTGGCCATTCAGGTTTATCTGGGACATCACAGGAAGGTTCATTAAGAGAGCCGTGCTATGAATGATGTATGATAGGTAACTTTGCTAGAGAGTGTCCTACTATTAGCTATCGAAGATGCCAAATGCAGCAGGGTCAGTGTTACACCCTATACTATTGAACCTTGAAACGTGTCCCTAATCTTCTTGAAAGTAGCCATGAGACCCCTAGTATCCACACACATTAAACAACTCGAAGGAAAGAAGAATGTGATACCCCATGAGAGGGACGGTTGGAAATAGAATCGTAGGAATCCGGAATGAGTTGGAGGCCAAGAAATGAGTCGTAGGACTCGAATTACCTATGTAAGCCACTAGATTAGAAGTCTTACATACCTAAGCTACTTGAGGACATACCAAGATTACATAGCATGGATTACACGGGTTCTTAAAATAAGACGAGATTACGAACCCACAAAGAAGAGGAGAAGATAACACGTGGAAGCATAGGAAGGAGACACGTGGAAGCACCTCAAGAAAAAAGGTGACCCACCTTCTTGGAGTCAAGTAGGTGACCCACCTACTTGGGGGTGGGCCCCACCAAGGATACGTGGCAGCCCCTAACTAGTTGCATGGTTACGTTGGCCTAATAAGGTGTGGACACGTATCCCCCTATAGGGATGACACATGTCACCTCCTAAAACAGCACATAAAGGTATGCTAATGACTCTTAAGTCATTCATTTTCAGCAAAAAGGAAACCAAAGAGAAGAGAGAATAAACGTGAAGCAATAAAAGGATTAGCTACGACCTTGGCCAAATTTAAGGTGAGTTCTTTAATTTTCCTCCGTGAATTAATTATCTACAATGTTTTTCAACCATGTGGGGGTGTATACATGTGTATTAGGATGCCTACGGAACCATGGTTGCAGTTTACACTTGGACAGAAATAAGAGAAAGTTGAAGGAGAAAATGTTAAGAACTAATTAACAAACCCGTTTTTGGAAGGGACTGTTATTAGTAATATTGGTATAACTTCTTGTATACAGATTCGTTTCGAATGATTTAATATGTTTTGGAGAGGTATTTCCTAGGTATATAACTTTCATTTCGACTTTCAAATCCATTTTTGCTTTTAGATGCTCGAAAAAGGGTGATGAAGTGTAGAGGAGGTATTGCCCAGATTTTGGGTTTGAAATCTTACACGGATTGCTATTGGTGTTTTGGGCATATCTTTTTGTACAAAATTGATGTAGGGGTGATTATAAATTGTATTCTACCTAAGACACATGTCTATAACTTTCATGAAGGACGTAAATCGTTTTTCCCTCTATTACCCCTTTGAAACAAAGCGACAAGGTAAAATAGTAAGCTGTCCAGAATTCACATTTTGATAGTTTTGAGTGAGTTGTTGCTGCAGGGGTGTAATGTATTGTTGCAGGTCCTAAATTCATTATAAAAGGTATGTGGATGCTGCTGGTTGCAGTCACACGACCCCTCATTGCGTATAATAAAAGGCGTTACAAAATAAAGGCTAGACGCCCTATTGTGATATCATATTTTTTAATAAGTCATTTGGAGTTTATGTTGTATATTATTGGTGTGGATTACTTAAACATATGCTGCAGGTTGTTGGTGTTGGTTGGATTTAGGTCTTAGGGACCTAATTGGAAATTTGGATAGGGCACATTATAGGAGAGGTGCTGTCCAATTTTCGTTAACGCCTTAACAAACTGAAGAACTAGTCGAGGAAACGACTAAGGAAATAGATTCCATTAATACTAATGTGTAACCTAAGATGCTGGAAAGCTAAGAGTATTTGATATTCATATTACTTTCATGTTGAATAGGTTCAAAGGACGGCGAGGCAAACAGGATAAGGAATAATTCAGATAAGTTATGTGAAGCTACTCTTGGTATGTTTTTGGTATAGGTATGTAAAGCCTATCTTTTCTCTTTTGGCATGTCTTAGATGTAAGCAGGATATGATATGAGCTTTGGGGGTAATTCCATTCCCAGGTTCTGAATATGACTTCAGGACCCTCACTCACTTTTGAATGTTAAACTTTAAAGTAGTAAGCTGCTATCTTCGAGTCTTCTATATGACTGTATAACAATTGATTCGACTAAACTCTTGTTTGTAAAAAAAGAAAGGCTCTGAGATAATCAATGCTCGGACTGCTATAAGATATTTCACATTGGCATACATCTAAGATTTCTAAAATCTCCTTTTTACATAGTCCTTAGTGATAGTTAGGGAGTATACGTCAGATACCTTCTGCCCTGATCCCCAGGTGATGGTTCACTTGATGACTTCATTGAGTCTCAGATAATGATTTAAATTGTGTTGGTTTCTCACTACTCTACTCGTGTAAACTGTAACACTTCTTTCACTGAGTCCTGGGCCGGGTCCGTTATCGTGCACAACTCACTACATTGTCTACTGAGCCCTTCACTAAAGGGTCAGGTACGTATGTATATATATATGATGATGATGTGTTGTAATAAGGTTACCATGGCACGGGGCCTGATACTGATACTACAAATATGATTCATCGGATCCCTGAAAGGGCCGGCTATATTGTATAATTTGAGCATGCATGCTTTTATGACTCACAGAGCACCGATACAGGTTTCCAATTTTGATAGTGTATCCCCTATTTCTCTACTTCAGATATGCTTCTAGTTGTATTATGTTATGTTTTACATACTCAGTACATATGTCGTACTGACCCCTTTTCTTCGAGGGACTGCATTTCATGCCCGCAAGTACAGGTACGAGTTTTGGGAGTCCGTCAGCTTAGGATTCCGCTTAGCTCAGCTGAAAGAGGCTCCATTGTATTGGAGCCTAGTTTTGGCACTAGCCACTGATGTATATACTCGTTTTATTTATTCAGGGGTATGGCGGGGGACCTGTCCTGCCATATGTTGTCATTATTATTTTTAGAGGTCTGTAGATATGTATATGTGGGTTGTATATGTCAGTTTGATTCAGCTGGGTCTACCTGATATATGATATATGTGATTATGTTATGGCAGGCTTATCGGCTTGCGTGCCCTGTTATGTTGTGATACAAATGAAAAGGGCTATAGGTTTATGAAAATGTTATCGCCCAGTAGGGATTGGTTACATGATATTGTCTTATTTATGGTTCAATGTGACCACAACTAATAGATATGTGTATAGGGAGTCCAGGTCGAACCCCAGTCGCGGCCTACGGGGTTGGATCGTAACATTTAGGGCCCTAGTTCAACTGCCCAGAGAGAGTGTGAAGGGTGGTGGAGGTGAGTCTTAGGGTACTAGGGGTAGTCCTAGGCAGGCCGGATAGGTGGTAGAGATAGATGTAGTCATAGGTGTGCTTTTTTGGGTATGCCAGAGGTGGAGACATCAGATTCCTTCATCACAGGTACAATCTCTGTCTCTCATCAGCCTACCTATGCTTTATTTGATCCGGGGTCCACTTAATTGTATGTTTCTACTCATTATGCTACTAGATGAGATATTTTATGTGAGCCATTGCCTGTGCCTATGTGTGTAGCTACCCTCGTATGTGATTTTTTAGTAGTGGATCAAGTGTATCGATCCTGTATGGTGACTATCATTGGGTATGATACTAGAACGGATCTGATTGTGCTAGATATGGTAGACTTTGACTTGATTCTAGGCATGGATTGGTTGTCTACTCATCATGTGAATTTGTATTGCTTTTCCATGACCGTTACTTTGTGTATGCCTGGTATTCCTCTAATTGTATGGGAAGGTGCAGTTAGTCATATACCATGTAGTGTGATTTCCTTCCTCAAGGCTCAGCGGTTAGTGGGAAAGGGATGTCTAGCCTGTCTTGCTTATGTTTGTGACACTAGTGTTGATACTCCTCCTATTGATTCTGTTTCGTTGGTATGAGAGTTCCTTGATGTATTTCCCACCGTTATCCAGAGTATGATGTTGATTTCAGCATTGATGTTTAGTCGGATATAGAGTTTCAAATCAAAAAAGTAAACTGAGCTTTACTTAAGAAGAAGGAAGCAAGTGCCCAAAAAATCCAGCTTTCTTAAGGCTTCAATAGCCTATCTTTATTCTACTATATCATATAGATCCGGTTGAGTTGAGGGAGTTGAAGGTGTAGCACTAGGACCTCTTCAGTAAAGGGTTTATTAGGCCAAGTGTGTCTTTTTCACGACCCAAACTTGGGCCAAGCCGCGATATAGTGATCGGGATGCGAAGGACCCCAACTATAAGTCATCGTTGATTTATTACATACATAAGGTAAAGAACATGAACAGATAAGCATAAATAATCATCAAGTGGGGAACAAGACTAAGGGAAATCATCTCAATAGGCATCCCAATTGGACTACATCATAAGCCATCTAATTATGCCTCTAGCCTAGTCTTTGATGAGGGCTTACGATAAGCTCCTAGATCACCCAAACAATAGAAGAAAGGTCAAAGTAATAGCAAAATGAATAAATGTCATGTCCTCGATAGAATGAAGACTCACAAACCTCTTGAAAATTTAGAGCAATCACTAGCCACGAATAGGATGGTCGTGAGTGTCATCTGTCCCTACATTATTAGACAATATAGGAAATATATACTTTAGTACATTTGAATGTACTCAGTATGTGAGGTATGTATGAACAAGTAAAATAACTTAATGAATATGTCATAAGATGCATGACCAATCATAATGAACATGAGTAAATCTTAAAAGAGCATTTTAAAACATATGAAACTCATGGTCAATGCATATCATACAAGTTCAACTTTGAACTCATAAATTAACTTCAAATTGTGTGGGATAAGACGTTTCACCTACATGTAAGACCATATGAGCTATAACATGGAATCTGGTGACTTCTGCATCAAGACAGGGGAGGGTACCTTGCCGGGGCATACTCCATAGGTAACTCATCTCAACTCAACTAAACTGTACTATATGTGGATCCACTAGCTTAGCCATGAAGGCAATCATATGCGGGCAACGTAGTTTGGGACTTTAGGTTGCTACTAGGATTTTCTTGGGTAACTAACTGTGTTACCGGAATGAACCCCACCTAGAAGTCCTCTTAGTTCTTAGTCAATATCCCAATGGAAACTCGTAAAATATGTTCATAACATAATAGGGGAAAGATAGTAACTACCTATCAATCCATCCTTTAAACATATAAGAATAGCTCATTAACTTAGTGATTCATAAGAGTCTACAAACTCGGTGAGAATTATACTTATCACCATCTTTAATAACATATTTCATCTTAACTTTGATCATCATAATAACTTTATCTTTCAAAATCAGAATCTTATCTTTAACTCATAGAACTTTCATTGAAAATCATTTAATTCATGATCAACTCATAAAATCATCTTTAACTCATAATCATAGCTTGAGAATAGATTTATGCATGAGCATTCATAATTCAACTTAAAATCATGCATTTCATGTAAGAACATGCATATAATGATCATTTATAACATCTAAAAATGGAATTTAATTAGCTAGTGCAATTCATCAAAAAACTAGGGTTCATAATTAATTAAAAATTGAATGAAAATGTTACACCCCGCACTCTTGAGCTCGGAACGTCTTCTTGAGTTCGTTAGACACTATCATGTGAGCCGTATAAGCTACGACACTATCAAACAACTCTAAGGAAAGAAGATTGTGATACCTCGCGAGAAGGGAGGTTGGAGATAGAGTCATAAGAATCCAGAAAGAGTTGGAGGCTAAGAAATGAGTCGTAGGACTCGATTTACCTATGTAATACACTAAGTTAAGAGTCTTATACACTTAAGTTGCTTAAGGATATACCAAGCTTACGTAGTTCGGATTACATGAGCTCTTAAAGTAAGACGAGATTACGAACCCGCGAGTAAGGGAAAAAGACGACGTGTGGAAGCCAATGGAGGAGAGACACATGGCAACACCTCAAGCAAGCAGGTGATGCACCTACTTAGGGTCAATTAGGTGATGCAGCTGCTTGGGGGAGGTGGACCCCGCTGCCACGTGGCAGCCCCTAATTGGCAGCATGACACGGTGGCCAATCATGGCTTGACACGTGTCATCCTCAGGGGATGACACGTGTCACCCCTTGGGACCACCTATATAAGTTGATATGTATCCTAATTACTTCAGTTCATTAACAAATTTCCAGCAGCAACGTGAGAAAACAAACCCTAAGAGCTAAGGAGAAAATTTCGATGACTTGGGAGAAAAAATAGGTAAGTCCCGTTTTCGTTCAGTAAATTAATTAATTAGCGTATAATACAATGATATGGAAGTATTAGTCGTATAAAATTAGGATTTTGTGCAGCAAAAATCAGACAGCAAGCTGCCACAACGATTCAGCACGTAAATAAAATTCCGAGGCGCGATTTCAGCAAGTTTTAGTCAATTTCGGGAAAGGTAAGTTATTCCCCTCTAATTTGAAGTTTATGAGGTTAAATTAGGGTGTATTACACACCTTAGGAGCTGCTGGAAGTTGGGTAAAAGGTTTGAAAAGTTCAGCGTTCGGAATAAACGAATTTGGAATCGCTATAATTAAGTTGTTGTCGAAATAAGGTGTTGTACGCGTAGGGGCTGCTGCTGGTTGTGTTGTGGCGTGTTGCAGGGTCGAAAATTTATCTAAATGAGGTGTGGGAGCTTCTGTTTGCATCCACATGACCCTCCGCTTTGCAATTAAAGAATTCGCAAAAGAAAGATTAAAGACTCTAGTTTTGGTATCTTAGTTTCGAGTTAATTGTCGGGGGTTTATATTGTGTAATTTTGGTCGTAATATGTATATGTATGGGTTGGTGGTTGCATTGTTGGTTGGATGCAGGTTCTAAGGACATGGTTGGGAATTCGGATAGGGCACATTATAGGGGAGGTGCTGCCCGATTTTCGTTAACATCCTAACTAGTTAAGGAACTAGTCGAGAAGGCGAGCGAAGGGATGAATGTTATGAATACTCGTGGGTAGTCAAAGTTGATGAAAAGTCCAAGGTTGTTAATACTTACATTACTTCCATGTTAAATAGGTTTCGAGGACAACGATGTGGACGTGATTAAGAGAAGTCCATACAAGGTATGTGAAGCTTTCCTTTGGCGTGTTTTTGGAATAGATATGTAGAACTATTCTTCTTTTCTTTTGGCATGTCTTAGATATAAGTTATGAATGATATGTATACGATATTTGGGATTCAATCCATTCGTAAAGCTCTGAGTATGAGTCGAGACTCTTGTTTACTTCTTGGTATTAGAACTTCTGCAATAGCTGAGTCATTGCCCTTTTGTCTTCTATGTGATGAAAACTAGTACATGTAAAGCCTATTTCTTCTTTCCTTTGGAATGGCTTAACTTTAAGTGAAATGGTATATGATATAGGTTTAGAGGTAATTCCATTTATGAGATCTGATTGTAACTCGTGACTTGTAGTCACTCCTGAACATTAAGAGTCTGAAAGTAGTCAAACTACTATTCTCGAGCCTTCTATATAATGAATAGAAAGTAGAGGTACCAGCTCCTCTTTTTAGAGGCTATGAAATGATAAATGCCGTTGATTGCATGAGTTGAGTCTTTGACTAGATAAATTGTTTTTCTGATTGCATAGATTATATTTCTGATTGCATGAATTATGTGGCGTTATTTTGATGCATGTTTGTGATCCCTGAAGCCCCAACTGATATAAGCCCTAATGACATCTAAAGGGATACCTCAGATAATTACTCCTCCAGTCTTCAGGTGACGGTTCACTTGACTGTTTCATCGAGTCTTAGATAATGACTTAGTTGCATATGGTTTCTCACTACTCTACTCGTACATACTGTAACCCATCCTTCCTCGAGTCTCATGATGGGCCGGAATATGTTATCGTGCACAGTGTTACTGCTTCTTTCACCGCGTCCTGGGCCGGATGTGTATAGTTTCACGCATGAGGAGACGATGCCGTACGTGAGGTGTGATATATGTTATATGTTATGATGATACGATTATTCACCGAGTCCCGGGCCGGCAGTAATATGATAGTATATGTGGTGAAATAAGGAAGGAACACCGTGTCCCTCCTTAGAGGGCCGGGTACATATGTATATTATGATGGTACGCTATAGACGTACACCACTCCATTCACCGAGTCCCTCACTAAAGGGCCGAATACTTTATGTAGGCATGCATATGAGATTAAAGCAATACATTGTGACCCTGAGCCCCATAGTGAACCGGGTATAACACGATGATATACATGATAAGATGATACCGTATACGATGGTATGATACCGTATACGATGATATGATGAAATGAAATGCATTATGACACGATGATTTGTGATTATGAAGTAATGATAATGACACTGAGTTCACTAGAGGGCCGGGTACAATATATGATGGTGTATAGGATCACATGTCCTAAGGTGCAGGTACAGTAAATTGTTAATTGTTATACTTATCCCCTGCATCCCTATTTCAGTTATGATCTCAGTTACGATGTGTTATGCTTTACATACTCAGTACATATATCGTACTGACCCCTTTTTCTCGGGGGGCTGCGTTTCATGCCCGCAGGTACAGATGTTTATTCTGGAGATCCATCAGCGTAGGAGTTCCTCTCAGCTGTATCGGAAGTGCTTCACTGTTCTGGAGCCTAAATTTTGATGCTGGTCACTTAATGTATAAATTTGTACATTCAGGGGTACGGCGGGGGTCTTGTCCCGCCATATGTTGTTGTTACTATTCTTAGAGGTCTGTAGACATATGTTTATGTGGGTTGTTTGTGAGTTAGTTTCGATGTTGCCTATTCGATATATTGTGAATGTTTTTGTTATAGCAGCCTTGTCGGCTCGCGTGCCCTTTCATGATATGAAACAAATGAAAGAGGCTATATGTACATGAAAAAGTTTTAAACTATTGGGGTTTTTATATATAGTATCACATCACACACGGTTCAACTTAAGTGTAGTTGATAAATACGCATGAGAGGGTCCAGGTCGGAACCCAGTTGCGGCCTACGGGGTTGGGTCGTGACAGAAGTGGTATCAGAGCAGTTCGTCCTTGGAATGTCTATAGACCGTGTCTAGTAGAGTCTTGTTTATCGGTGTGTTGTGCACCACATCTATAGACGGGAGGCTACAGGATATTTAGGATCTTACTTTCTTTCATATCTAAGATCGTGCGATAGAGCCGAGCTATAGCAAATGAAATTCCTCATACTAACCTGCGATTTTAGCAGGAAGACAACGCCGATAGAAGAAAGTAACTGACAATATTGGATGTTACGAAGCACGTAGGTAAGCAAAGGCACGAAAGCCCTATGTCAGGTAAGGTATTGGAATGCGATTGATAGATACAATTGAAAAGTGAAAGGAAAGGTAAAAAGGAAAGTATAACAGGTGCAGCTCGAGTGGACATAACAGGTAAGTTCATTTCCTTACTGTTAATTATGGGCGCCCTGTGCGGCTGTGATATGAGATGATATGACTATATATGTGTGCCCTGTGTGGCTGCGATATAATACGATAGGAATATATATGATGTTGGCCCTGTGAGGCATTGTTGGTATTTTCTGCGTGCAGGTGTTGAGATAGTAAGAAATACAGAGGAAACTCTGCCCAAATTATCCTAGAAATAAGAGGAGAATGAGATATAGGGCTATAGTATGTCTTGAAAGGTTGTCCTTGCAACAATGATGAGATTTAACTAAACAAGTATGGATGACCTCGAGAAATAAGTTAATTACTGAGTTAATGGCAATAGAAACTAGGAGGACGATACTGGAATAGTAGAATAAGTTAGAAAGGAACTATAAGCCAAAGAAAATGACTCAGAGAGGACTGATAGATCGAGATAAAATGAGATAGTAAGGCATTGCCTAAATTGATACATAGGGATAAACTATGACAAGTGATAGTTGAAGGAAGTAACAGTATGGTTAAGACAAGAGTACAAAGGGAAAAGAATTGTGACGGATATGAAGTGTTAATAAGATAGCTTGTGAGACATTAAGGACAAGACTAGCTAAGAAGGGTAAGTAACCCATAGTAAGAATCGTGAAGAAAGTCAAGCGGTATTATACTATGGGTCTGAATGCGAACAAGGTACCAGGTGAACATAACAAAAACCATTATTAGAATAAGCAAAACTTAGTAAGGAATTAACTAGAAGGTATGATGTGGTCAATGTAAATGGAATGTAAAGATAGGTGTGGAACGGAAAAGCAAGCTATGGAACAAATAAGGAAGATTTATCAAGTTCCATAAGGAAAGTTTCGAATAAAGGTTATATGATGAAGAAAAGGATGGCTAGTGCAAGGAAATAAAGGGTAATATGGAATTCCTTACGCCCAACCAAAAATGGAAATGAGTTGAAGGAATAATACAGAAGTTCTAATAGAGGCACTCAAGATAGATGCGATTAATTAAGTATAAGTATCGAACAAAAAGAGACATAGACAGTTACGAACTGGAGGTATAGTACGATGAAAAAGTATTAAGACAAGGCCACTACTACCACGAAGTTGATGTGGTTTTAAGCAGGATTAGAAATGAGCCTTAGGCACACGACAAAGGTGCAAGCTCAGGAGGCGTAAAGAAGTATGGTGTACACATGACTCCACTCTAATGATTAGTGGTATCCACTGGAATAAAGTTAGTATAATGACGAAGCTCGAAACATGAGTCATTAAAGTATAAGTACACTCGAGTAGGGAGTGTTCACCAATTATGAGCCCTCGCTAATTACTGATTGGGATGAATGGAATGTGGCTTTGAGTGCACTACTACATTACGGATACTACTCGAGTATCAATCATTAGATGAGATTCGATTCGAGATATTCCAAATATTACAGCACCCTACGATTGTGCTAGGGTTTCCTAGAAAGGCAACCTAACGTGGGGATGATTTAACAGAAGATGAAGATATGGTGCAACCCGTTAAATATGTTGGAATAGAATCATTCGTGTGTAAATAGCTGAAGATATACGGAGAATGACATAGGTACACCCTAAAAGGGGGGAAGTGGACAAAAGAAGTACAAGCGTAAGAGAAAATCAACTGATGCTATCGTATGTACGTGGAAACGCTTAAACTTCAAATGAGACCCCATAAGGGATGGACGTGATCATACTCACACTAATGCACCAGATTTCGTCAAAACACCGAAGTTAAGCGTGCTCGAATGAGAGTAGCACTGGGATGGGTAACCCTCTGGGAAGTGAGAAAGAGAACAAAACAAGTATGACAAAAAGAGATTATAAAGGCGTGTTGGTACAACGACACATATAGAACAGAGTAAGCCAAGAGCGGAAAAGATTATGACTGAAATACAATGCACCTCGTGAAAATGGCACAAGAATAGTTGTGCAACCTATGAATATTGGCATACTAAGAGCGAGGTCAAATGATTACTCGATAAAAGAAAGTCAGTAATAACAATGTGATTGCCATATTTAGAATCTATTCAGGAAAAGTATAAGATGGTTCGAGGCAGAACTATTCAGATATAATCGGTATTAAGGAAAAGAGCCATAGTGGAGCCTTGAACTCGACTAAAGGAGGTAAGCCACTAGTATAGCAACGCTAAGGAATTTTCTGGGCTGCTCTATGTCTGTACACACATTTATGTAAGGATTACAATATGATATATTTTAAGAAAACTGGAGAAAAGATCTGAGTAAAAGAGAAAGATAGCATACCTAAGGTATTACAAGTTGGATTAAGAGGAGTTGTACAATAGCTTAAGTTAAAAGAAGCATCAGAAGTCTGATAGCCTATCTCAGGGAATGGAAACCCCGACTCAGAGGTGGAAAGCAGTTAATATGTATTATAGTACAAGCTGACCTCGCATTCTAAGGAACTGGGAGTTCATACGGGCTATGGTAGATAGGCTGACAGAATCAACCTGTTCCCCTCCAGTTAGAAAGGCATATTCAGCTGAGGGTTCTGCGAAATGACATAGTAGGGAAACAATAAGATTTCACGGAGTCCCCACATCTATTATCTCAGATAGAAAAGTTCAATTTACAGCTAACTGTTGGAAATCATTTCGAAAGGGATTGAGGAACCCAGATGAATCTTAGTATGACATTTTTCCCTTCGATTAAGGGACAGGCCCAGATGTGATCCACTAAATTATTGATAAAGTAAAGCTTATTCCGGAACAAGATATCGATTAGCAGCCTAAAGTCAGCAAGAAGGAGATACATTGATCCTTCGTAGAGCATTTTTAGAATAGATAAAGCTGCCTATAAGTGGGACCTACCGTCTGATTTGAAATAATACATTCATTTTTCACAGATCAATGCTCCGTAAGAATGGGAACGAAGCTCCCAGAATATTTCCCGTGGAGGAGGTCCACGTAACAGGGAGTTATCCTACGAGGGGCAACCTATCTCCATCCAGGATCAGCAGATTAAACGGGTTGCGAACTAAGGACATAGCTTCCGTCAAGGTACTGTGGCAGAAAAAGAATCGTGAAGACATAAACTGGGAGGTTGAAAAGGACATAAAACACAAGTGTCCGTACCTATTCCCGATGTCTACGGATAGCACCAGTCTTGGAACTCGTATATTAATTTTTTTGGACGAAAATGTATGCCATTCCAGTAGAAAGGCATCTCCCTATGATCCGTATAAAGTCTTAAGGAAAGTTTTATTCAACATTCGGGGACGAATGTTCTAAAGGGGGGAAGGATGTTACACCCCGCACTCTTGAGCTCGGAACATCTTCTTGAGTTCCTTAGACACTATCATGTGAGCCGGATAAGCTACGACACTATCAAACAACTCTAAGGAAAGAAGATTGTGATACCTCGTGAGAAGGGAGGTTGGAGATAGAGTCATAAGAATCCAGAAAGAGTTGGAGGCTAAGAAATGAGTCGTAGGACTCGATTTACCTACGTAATACACTAAGTTAAGAGTCTTATACACTTAAGTTGCTTAAGGATATACCAAGCTTACGTAGTTCGGATTACATGAGCTCTTAAAGTAAGACGAGATTACGAACCCGCGAGGAAGGGAAAAAGACGACGCGTGGAAGCCAATGGAGGAGCGACACGTGGCAGCACCTCAAGCAAGCAGGTGATGCACCTACTTAGGGTCAAGTTGGTGATGCAGCTGCTTAGGGGAGGTGGACCCCGCTGCCACGTGGCAGCCCCTAATTGGCAACATGACACGGTGGCCAATCATGGCTTGACACATGTCATCCTCAGGGGATGACACATTTCACCCCTTGGGACCACCTATATAAGTTGATATGTATCCTAATTACTTCAGTTTATTAACAAATTTCCAGCAGCAACGTGAGAAAACAAACCCTAAGAGCTAAGGAGAAAATTTCGACGACTTGGGAGAAAAAATAGGTAAGTCCCGTTTTCGTTCAGTAAATTAATTAATTAGCGTATAATACAATGATATGGAAGTATTAGTCGTATAAAATTAGTTTTTTTTGCAGCAAAAATCAGACAGCAAGCTGCCACAACGATTCAACACGTAAATAAAATTCCGAGGCGCGATTTCGGCAAGTTTTAGTCAATTTCGGGAAAGGTAAGTTCTTCCCCTCTAATTTGAAGTTTATGAGGTTAAATTAGGTTGTATTACACACCTTATGATCTTCTGGAAGTTGGGGAAAAGGTTTGAAAAGTTCAGCGTTCGGAATAAACAAATTTGGAATCGCTATAGTTAAGTTGTTGTCGAAATAAGGTGTTGTACGCGTAGGGGTTGCTGATGGTGTTTTTGTGGCGTATTGCAGGGTCTAAAAGTTATATAAATGAGGTGTGGGAGATTCTGGTTGCAGCCACATGACCCTCCGCTTTGCAATTAAAGAATTCGCGAAAGAAAGATTAAAGACTCTAGTTTTGGTATCTTAGTTTCGAGTTAATTGTCGGGGGTTTATATTGTGTAATTTTGGTCGTAATATGTATATGTATGGGTTGGTGGTTGCATTGTTTTTTGGCTTCAGGTTCTAAGGACATGGTTGGGAATTCGGATAGGGCACATTATAGGGGAGGTGCTGCCCGATTTTCGTTAACATCCTAACTAGTTAAGGAACTAGCCGAGAAGGCGAGCGAAGGGATGAATGTTATGAATACTCGTGGGTAGTCTAAGTTGCTGAAAATTCCAAGGTTGTTAATACTTACATTACTTCCATGTTAAATAGGTTTCGAGGACAACGATGTGGACGTGATTAAGAGAAGTCCATACAAGGTATGTGAAGCTTTCCTTTGGCGTGTTTTTGGAATAGATATGTAGAACTATTCTTCTTTTCTTTTGGCATGTCTTAGATATAAGTTATGAATGATATGTATACGATATTTGGGATTCAATCCATTCGTAAAGCCCTGAGTATGAGTCGAGACTCTTGTTTACTTCTTGGTATTAGAACTTCTGCAATAGCTGAGACATTGCCCTTTTGTCTTCTATATGATGAAAACTAGTACATGTAAAGCCTATTTCTTCTTTCCTTTGGAATGGCTTAACTTTAAGTGAAATGGTATATGATATAGGTTTAGAGGTAATTCCATTTATGAGCTCTGATTGTAACTCGTGACTTGTAGTCACTCCTGAACATTAAGAGTCTGAAAGTAGTCAAACTACTATTCTCGAGCCTGCTATATAATGAATAGAAAGTAGAGGTACCAGCTCCTCTTTTTAGAGGCTCTGAAATTATAAATGCCGTTGATTGCATGAGTTGAGTCTTTGACTAGATAAATTGTGTTTCTGATTGCATAGATTATATTTCTGATTGCATGAATTATGTGGCATTATTTTGATGCATGTTTGTGATCCCTGAAGCCCCAACTGATATAAGCCCTAATGACATCTAAAGGGATACCTCAGATAATTACTCCTCCAGTCTTCAGGTGATGGTTCACTTGACTGTTTCATCGAGTCTTAGATAATGACTTAGTTGCATATGGTTTCTCACTACTCTACTCGTACATACTGTAACCCATCCTTCCTCGAGTCTCATGATGGGCCGGAATATGTTATCGTGCACAGTGTTACTGCTTCTTTCACCGCGTCCTGGGACGGATGTGTATAGTTTCATGCATGAGGAGACGATGCCGTACGTGAGGTGTGATATATGTTATATGTTATGATGATACGATTATTCACCGAGTCCCGGGCCGGCAGTAATATGATAGTATATGTGGTGAAATAAGGAAGGAACACCGTGTCCCTCCTTAGAGGGCCGGGTACATATGTATATTATGATGGTACGCTATAGACGTACACCACTCCATTCACCGAGTCCCTCACTAAAGGGCCGAATACTTTATGTAGGCATGCATATGAGATTAAAGCAATACATTGTGACCCTGAGCCCCATAGTGAACCGGGTATAACACGATGATATACATGATAAGATGATACCGTATACGATGGTATGATACCGTATACGATGATATGATGAAATGAAATGCATTATGACACGATGATTTGTGATTATGAAGTAATGATAATGACACTGAGTTCACTAGAGGGCCGGGTACAATATATGATGGTGTATAGGATCACATGTCCTAAGGTGCAGGTACAGTAAATTGTTAATTGTTATACTTATCCCCTGCATCCCTATTTCAGTTATGATCTCAGTTACGATGTGTTATGCTTTACATACTCAGTACATATATCGTACTGACCCCTTTTTCTCGGGGGGCTGCGTTTCATGCCCGCAGGTACAGATGTTTATTCTGGAGATCCATCAGCGTAGGAGTTCCTCTCAGCTGTATCGGAAGTGCTTCACTGTTCTGGAGCCTAAATTTTGATGCTGGTCACTTAATGTATAAATTTGTACATTCAGGGGTACGGCGGGGGTCTTGTCCCGCCATATGTTGTTGTTACTATTCTTAGAGGTCTGTAGACATATGTTTATGTGGGTTGTTTGTGAGTTAGTTTCGATGTTGCCTATTCGATATGTTGTGAATGTTTTTGTTATAGCAGCCTTGTCGGCTCGCGTGCCCTTTCATGATATGAAACAAATGAAAGAGGCTATATGTACATGAAAAAGTTTTAAACTATTGGGGTTTTTATATATAGTATCACATCACACACGGTTCAACTTAAGTGTAGTTGATAAATACGCATGAGAGGGTCCAGGTCGGAACCCAGTTGCGGCCTACGGGGTTGGGTCGTGACAGAAAATTTGAGGAATCTTTGAGACTTCATGGGTGAAAGAGACCATGAATCAATCCCCACATACGTTGCTTGAATTCACTAAGAGTTGAAGAAGATCCTTGAAGAAATCTGGAAACCCTAGCTTGAATTTTGGGAGAAACCTTGAGAGACTTTGAGAGTTCTTTGCCTTGGGAAATTTTGAAAGAATAAATTGAATAGGAGGGGAATTTGAAGAATTGGATATTTATAGACTTTGAACTTGGCCATAAAAGTGTCTAGGTTTATTGAACCGAACTTTGAAAAAGACACAATTTCCCCTTATTAAACTTTGGATTTTGACCCTACGGATCACCTTCTACGTGCCGTCTAAGGAATGACGAGTCATCTAAAAGACTCATCCTGTAGGTCTGAGAAAAGTGCCAAAAATTGAGTTTCTAAAGTTTGTAAATGTATCATTTTATGACCTCTCAAAGTGTCTACGGTTCGTTCATTGGTCTCATCTTGCAGGTCCCAAAAACCTGTAATTAGAGAGTCTCTAATGTTTTGTGACAAGTCAGTCTCACGACCTATAACAACTTTTACGACCCATCTTGGCAAGGTGCAGACTTGGCCTTGAGGGATCTCTGAACAAGGCCTCTAAAGTCCTTCTACGGGTGCTTTTTATGGGTCATTGAAACTTCTACGACTCATACAACTCATACAGATGGTCGTGAACTGGTCCACTCAGTAAATTTGAAAGGTTCCTTCTTGGTTTCCAACTTTCCGGCTTATGAGGTCTTACAACATCTCCCCCTTAGGAATATTCATCCTCAAATAAGATTAATTTAGCATAGGAAGGACACATAAAGAGGACTAGCAACCCAACACGAACATAATGACATCTTAAAATGCATGGAATATGAAAACTGCTCAACATAAAATCATGACTTTAAAAATCAACTTTCATAAACCTGCATGTGTATGAATAACATAGGAGGAACTGAGCATGTAAGATTTCGATTAGGTTGAATAAGAAAAACTTACTACCTTATGCTTGAGTGGATGGAAAGAGGTACGGGTATCATTTCATCATATCTGCCTCCGCCTCCCAAGTAGAACTTTCTACTTGTTGATTTCTCCAAAACACCTTGATGGAAACAACTTATTTTTTTCTTAATTTCTTAACTTGCCGGTGTAAGATTTCCACTGGAACCTCTTCATAAGTCAAATTCTCCTCAACACTTACATATTTCAATGGAACAATGGAGTTTGGATCACCCACAAACTTCCTCAACATAGACACATGAAATACCGAGTGAACCATAGTTAACTCAAGTGTCAAATCTAACTCATAAGCCACCCTGACAAAAGGTCTAACATATCTAGGACTCAATTTCCCTTTCTTGCCAAAATGCATTACACCCTTCATGGGTGAAACCTTCAATTAGACCCAATCATCCACCTCAAATTCAAACTCTCTCTCCCTAACATCGAAATAGGACTTTTGACGACTTTGAGCCATCTTCAACCTCTCCCTTATGCGTCTTACTTTATCCAAAACATCTATTACCAAATATGGACTAATCAAGGCCATCTGACCTACTTTAAACCTGTTACACCCCACACTTTCTAGCTCAAAATATCTCTTAAGTTCCTTAGACATTATCATGTGAGCTGGATAAGCTACGACACTATCAAACGACTCTAAGGAAGGAAGAATGTGATACCCCATAGTAGAGAAGGTGGGAAATAGAGTCATAAGAATCCGGAAGGGATTGGAGGCCAAGTAATGAGTCGTAGGACTCGACTTACCTACGTAAGATACTAACTTAGAAGTCCTACATACTTGAGCTACTTGAGGACATACCACGCTTACGTAGTACGGATTACATAGGCTCTTAAAATAAGACGAGATTACGAACTCACGAGGGAGGGAAAAAGACAACACGTGGCAACCAATGAAGGAGTGACACGTGGCAGTAGGTGACCCACCTACTTGGGGGAGGTGGGCCCCACTGCCACGTGGCAGCCCCTTCTTCAATGCATGGATACGGTGGCCAATAGGGGCTGGACACGTGTCACTCCTAGGGGCTGACACATGTCACCTCCTAGGACCACATATATACATGTATATGTGTCTTATAATTCAGTTCTGATCCATTAAACTTCAGCAAAAACTCAAGAACAAAACCCTAGTTTAGAGAGAAACTAGCGACGGCTAGGAGGAAAAAAAAGAGGTAAGTCCCAATTTTGTTCCGTAAATTAATTATATAGCATATACCAAGATAATATGGAGGTATTATAAGTATAAAATCACGGCTTGGTGCAGCAAAAACGGACAGCAACCAGTTCACACAGTTTCAGCGGGCTAAAGAGGTTTTCAATGCGCGATTTTAGCTTGTTTTCGCCAATTTCGGGTAAGGTAAGGTTTCTTCTTTAAATTTGGACTTTATGGGGTTGTTATGTAGTATATTATGTACCTTTTATACTGCTGGAAGTATGAAAAAAATCGTGGGGGTGCTCAACGAAAGAAACAAGATAAATTGAAGTCGTCGTAGATAAATTGTAGTCAAAGTGAGGCGTGGTGTGTTTGGAGGCTGCTGCTGGTTGGGTGGTGTGTGTTTCAGGGTCTAAATTTGTTCTCAAATAGGTGTGGAAGATTCTGGTTGTATCCACACGATTCCACGCTTCGTACGGTTAAAGGTTTCGCAAAATAGAAACTAGAAACCCTATTTTGGATATCGTAATTTCGAGCGAGTCGTTTGGAGGTTTTAATGTATAATGTTGCAACGTTTTCTATATATACGAGCTGCTGGTTATGTTGTTGGTTGGCTGTAGGTATTAGGGACGTGATTGGGAATTCGGATAGGGCACATCATAGGGGAGGTGCTATTCGATTTTCGTTAACGCCTTAACTAGTTAGGAAACTAGTCGAGAAGGCGAGCGAGGGAATGAGGTTTATGAATACTCGTAAGTAATGTAAGACACTGAAAGGTCTAAAGATTTTGATGCCAGTATTGATTTCATGTTACCTAGGTTCATTGGATGATAAGGCGACCGAGACAAAGACTAACCCATAACTGGTATGTAGAGCTATTCTTCTTTTCTTTTGGGCATGTCTTAGGTATAAGCTATGAATAGTTTGTAAGTGAAATGTGGGGATAATTCCACTCGTGAAACTCCAAGTGTAATTCATAAACTGTATTCACTTTGTAATGTTAAGACTTCGGTAATAGTTGAGTTATTGCCTTTCCAGGCTGCTAGATCATGAACAGTAGTATATGTAAAGCCTATTTGTTCTTCCTTTTGGAATGTATTAAGTATAAATGTAATAGCATATGATTTGAGGTGAAGGTAGTTCCAGTTATAATCTCCAGGTATAACTTGTGACTTTTATTTACTACTTGGTATTAGAATTCTTAAAATAGTTGAGCTACTATCCTCAAGTCCCCTATCTGCTGAATAATACTTGAATGTGTCAGCTCCAATTCCTAAAGTCTCTGCGATGACAAACGTCTCTACTTCCATAAGCTATTTAACCTTGTCTCGATACACGTCTATGATTCTTGAAACTCCAGTTAATATGCTCCTTAACGACGCTTAGAAGATACTTAAGACAATTACTACTCTGGTCTTCAGGTGATGACTCACTTGACTATTTCATTGAGTCTCAAATAATGACTTAGTTGCATATAGTTTATCACTACTCTATTCGAGCACACTGTAATCTATCTTCCTCTGAGTCCCATAAGGGGGCCGAGAATGCGGTCGTGCCTAGTTTTACTATTCATTCACCGAGTCCCAGGCCGACTATATATATGTAGAAGTATACATGGATGAGGTGCCATATACGATGAAGTGAAGAATACGATGATGCGGTATGTGATGATGCTTGTCACCGCATCCCGGGCCGTATATATATATATGAAGATATGATGGAAAATGTGGATCGAGCTATATGTTCTTCAGCATTATTTTAAATTACGGATCGGGCCAAACGTTCCTCGGTGTATTTTACTGTATGATGATGGTACGCTATAGACATACACTACTCTTTCACCGAGTCCCTCACTAAAGGGCCGAATACTTTATGTAGGCATGCATATGAAAATATAGGGATACATTTGTGACCCTAAGCCCCGGAGTGGACCGAATATGCTGTGATGACATATGAGATTATGCCGTATACGATAATATGATGCCGTATACGATGACATGATAAAATGATATACAAGATGATATGACGACACGTGATTTTGACTAAACGATTATGATACCGAGTTTACTAGAGGGCCAGGTACATGGTATGATAAGGTATATGACTGTATGTCCTAAGCTGCAGGTACAGTAATCTGTTAACTGTTATACATGTTTTCTATATCCCATTTAGTTGTTGTTTCAGTTATGATATGTTATGCTTTATATACTCAGTACATATGTCGTACTGACCCCCCGTTATCCGGGGGGTTGTGTTTTATGCCCGCAGGTAATGATGTTCATTTTGGAGATGGGTCAGCTTAGGAGTTCCTCTCAGCTATGTCGGAAGTGCTTCACTGTCCTAGAGCCTAATTTTCGATACTAGTCATTTAATGTACATATTTATTTATTCATGGGTACGGCAGGGGCCCTGTCCCACCATATGATGCAGTTATTTTTCTTAGAGGTTTGTAGACATGTGTATGTGGGTTATTTGTAAGTTTGTTTCAGTTGTCCTCATATGACGTATTGCAAATGTTTTCATAGTATGGAAGCCTCGTCGGCTTGCGTCCCCTTTCCCATTATGATAGAGGTGAATGAGGCTACAAGTTTATGAAAAACATATTTGACCCATTGGGGTTGGTGTATGGTATCACATCACACAGAGTTCAGCTTAAGGGTAGCGGATAGATACACATAAGGTTGTCCAGGTCGGACCCCATCGCAGCCTATGGTATTGGGTAATGATAGAAGTGGTATCAGAGCAGTTCATCCTTGGAGTGTCTACAGACCGTGTCTAGTAGAGTCTTGTCTATCGGTGTGTTGTGTACCACATCTATAGACAGTAGGCTACAGGACATTTAGGATGTTATTTTCTTTCATATCTAAGATCGTGCGATAGAGACGAGTCATAAGGAATGAAATTCCTCATACTAACCTATGATTTTAGTAGGAGGACCACATCGATAGAAGCAAGCAACTAACGATATCAGAAGTTACACAGCATGCAGGTAAGAAAAGGCACAAAAGACATATATCAGGTAAGGTATCGAAATGCAATTGACATATACAATTGAAAAGTGAAAGGAAAGGAAAATAAGAAAGTGTACCAGGTACAACTTGAGTGGACATAAGAGGTAAGTCCATTTTCATACTGTTAATTATGGGTGCCCTGTGTGGCTGCGAGATGAGATAATATGACTATATATGTGTGCCCTATGTTGCTACAATCTGATATGATCTGAATATATACATGCGTGCCTTGTGAGGCACTGTTGACATTTTCTGCATGAAGGTGTTGAGATAGTAAGAAATACAGAGGAAACTTGCCCAATATTTCCTAGAAATAAGAAGAGAAGGATATACCGGACTGTAGTATATCTTGGAAGGTCGTTTCTACAACAATAATGAGATTTGATTAAACTACGAGTATGGCTGACCCCGAGAAATGAGTTAATTGCTGAATTGACGGCAATAGAAACTAGGAGGTCGATACTGGTATAGTAGAACGAAGTTAGAAAGGACCTATAAGCCAAAGAAGATGACTCAAAGAGGACTGATAGATTGGGATAAAACGATATAGTAAGGCATCGCCTGAATTGATACATAGGGATAAACTATGACAAGTTATAGTTAAAAAAAGTAACAATATGATGAAGACGAGAGTACAAGGGATAAAGGATGGTGACGGACGTGAAGTATTAATAAGACAGCTTGTGAGACATTAAGGATAAGACTAACTAAGAAGGGTAAGTAACACATATTAAGAATCGTGAAAAAGGTTAAACAGTGTTATACTATGGGATTGAATGCGAACAAGATACTATGTGAATATAACGAAGATCATTATGAGAGTAAGGAAAGCCTAGTAAAGAAGTAATTGAAGGATACGAGGTGATTTAGGAAGAATAGAAGGGAAAATAGTGAACAAATAAGAAGGACTTGCACAACTTTATAGGAAGAGTTCAGAATAAAAGGTCAAGGGGTAGCGAAAGTGAAACCGAGCGACAAGACAGGATGAATGCCAGAAATGACTGGTATACTAAGAGCAGATATAGATAAACAAGAGATGTTTTGAAAACAAGAAAGGAATGTCATGTAAAACTAATGTTCTCCGGAGGATATAGGAGTAACATGGAACTCCTTGTAAATAAAAACAAATGGACCTAGACAAGAGGAGTGAAAGGATTACCAAGGGAGGCACTCGAGATAGATGTGATTAATTAAGTATGAGTATCGAACGAAAAGGGAAATAGACAGTTACGAATAAAAGGTATAGTACGATAAAGAGGTGATAAGATAAGGCCACTACTACAATGAAGTTGATATAATTTTAAGCAGGATTAGAAGTGAGCCTTAAGCACACGACAAAGATGAAAGCTCATGAGGCATAAATAAGTATTGGGTATATGTGACTCCATTTTGGATATTAGTGAGATCCTGCAAGGAGAGGGAATGTCGATTTACAGAGAAACTGCTACATTATGAGGTTATTAGAAGAATTAGTGGTATCTATTGGAATCAGGCTAGTGTTATGATGAACTTCGAAATGTGGATCATCAAAGTATAAGTGCTCCCAAGTGGAGAATTTGAACTGATCATGGGCACGAGCCAATTATTGATTGGGATGAATGGAATATATCTTTGAATGCACTGCTACATTATGGATGTTACTCGAGTACCAACTGTTAGATGAGATTTTATATGATATATTGTGAATACCAAAGCACCCTATGGTTGTGCTAAGGGTTGTTATAAGAGCAACCAAATATATGGATGATCTAACAGAAGATGTGGACATGATGCAGCATATTAAAAATATTAGAGTAGAATCATTCGCGTGTGAATAGCTGAAAATAAATGGAGGATGACATGGGTACACCCTAAAAGGGGGGAAGTGGACAAGAGAATTACAAGTGTAAGAGAAAATCAACCGATGCTATCGTATGTAAATGGGAATGGTTAAACTTTAAACGAGACCCCATAAGGGATGGATGCGATCAAAACTCCAAAGTTAAGCATGCTTGGGTGAGAGTAGCATTGGGATGGGTGACCCCCTTGGAAATGAAAAAGGAAACGAAACAAGTATGACAAAAGAGACTGTAAGTGCGTGGTAGTACAATGACACATGTAGAGCAGAGTAAGCCAAGAGTAGGAAAGATTAAAACTAAAATGGAACACACGTCATGCAAATAACACAAGAATGGTTGTGCGGCCTACCAAGGGATTACTCGATAAAAAGAAGTCGGTAATAGCAATGTGATGTCCATATTTAGAATCGATTAAGCATAAGTGTAAGATGGTTCGAGGCAGAACTAGTAAGATATAATCGATATTAAGGACAAAAGACATAGTGGAGCCCTGACCTCGACTGAAGGAGGTAAGCCGCTAGTATAGCGATGCTAAGGCATTTTATGAATTGCTCTAAGTACCTACACACGTTTGTGTAAGAATTACAATATAATGTTTGGTAATAAAACTGGAAAGAAGATCTGAGTAAAAGAGCAAGATAGCATACCTAAGGTGTTACAAGTTGAATTAAGAGGAATTGTATAATAGCTTAAATGAAATGGAGTCTTGGAGGCTTGATAGCCTATTATGGGGGACGGGAATCCCGACTCAGAAATAGAAGGCAATTAATATAGGTTATAGTGCAGACTGACCTCGCACTCTACGAAAGTATAAGTTAATATGGGTTATGGTAGATAAGTTGACAAAATTAACCCATTTTCATCCAATTAGGAAGATATATTCAGCTAAGGGTTATGCGAGATGACATAGCAAGGAAACAATACAATTTCATGGGGTTCCCACATCTATTATCTCAGACGGGGAAGTGCAACATACATCTAATAGCTAGAGATTGTTATGGTAGGGGTTGGGAACGCAGGTGAATTTTAGTACAACATTTCTCCCTTCGATTAACAGATAGGCCTAGAGGGGATCCAACAAAATATTGATGTGGTAAAGCTTGATCAGGGATAATCTGTTGACTAGCAGCCTAAAGTCAGCAAGAAGGGGATACATTGTGTTATACACCGTACCTTTACTCTTTGGAACGTCTTCTTAAGCTTCTTGAAAGATGTTCGTGACCCAGATTATCTATAACATGATTAAATATATATGTATGATAATGACTCTTAAGTCATTATTTATCCAAAATCAGCCCAAAACATGGAGATAAAAACGTGGAGAAGAAGAAGGGAAGGAGGCAGCCATGGTTTAGAAGAATTAAAGGTGAGTTCTTCACTTTTCCTTCGTCAATTAATTATCTACGGTGTTCCTTAATTACGTGGAGGTGTATAGATGTATATTATGATGCCTACGGAACCATAATTTCAGTTCTTCACTTGGAAAACTAAGAGAAACTTAAAGAGAAAACGCAAGGGAATAGACCCGTTTTTAGAGGGGACAGTTGTTAGTAATATTGGTATAATTTCTTGTGTATAGCTTATTTTTGGGTGATTCAATATGTTTTGGAAAGGTATTTCATAGGTATATAACTTTTATTTATAATTTCAAATCTTGTTTTTCTTTTAGTTTCGCGAAAAAGGGTGATGAAGTATAGAGGAGGTACTGCCCAGATTTGGTTTTGGAAATCCTGCACGGACAGCTGTGAGTATTTTGGTCATATATTTTCGTACAAAATTGTTGTAGGGGTAATTCAAAATTGTTTGCGACCTTGATACACATGTATATAACTTTTATTGAGGCCACAAATCTTGTTTCCTTCAGTTACCCCTTCAAAACTAAGAGACAATACAATACAGTAGGCTGTCCAGAATTCACATTTTGATAGGTTTGGCGAGTTTTGGCCAATTTTAGGAAAAGTAAGGTTTTACTTTCAATTTGAAGTTTATGGTGTTTTTATATGGTGTATTACACCCCTTTTATGCTGCTGGAAGTTTAAGAATGTCGTAGAAATGCTCGACGTAGTTAAATTGTCGTCGAAGGATAGTGTTGTTCGTCTGAGGTGCTGCTACATGGGTGTGATGTGTTGTTTTAGGGCCTAAATATGTTCTAATGTGGGTTAGGGTGATGCTGGTTTAATCCACATGACCCCTCGTTGCGTATAATGAAAGGCGTGACAAAATAAAGGCTAGACGCCCTATTGTGCTACCGTATTTTTGAATAAGTCATTTGGAGTTTATGTTTTATATTGTTGGTGTGAATTGCTGCAGGTTTTTGTTGTTGGTTGGCTTTAGGTCTTAGGGACCTAATTGGAAGTTGGGATAGGGCAAATTATAGGGGAGGTGCTGCCCAATTTTCATTGACGCGTTAGCGAATAACAGAACTAGTCGGGGAAACGACTAAGGAAATAAATTCCATTAATACTAAGATGTAACCTAGGGTGATGGAAAGTAAAAGGGGTTGATATTCATACTACTTTCATGTTGAATAGGTTCAAAGGACGGCGAGGCAAGCAGGATAAGGAATAATTCAAACAAGGTATGTGAAGCTTTCTTTTGGCATGTTTTCAGCATAAGTATGTAAAGCTTATCTTCTTTTATTTTGGAATGTCTTAGTCTTAAGTGAATTGTGTATGTAATATGAGAATAATTCCATTCATAGAATCCCGAGTATGGTTCATCAATCTTATTCACTTCTAGATATTAGAACTCCTGCGATAGTTGAGTTATGGACTTGTAAGTCTTATATATGCTGAAAAGTAGTGTATGTAAAGCTATTCCTCCTTCTTTTGGAATGTATTACATATAAGTTATGAATGGTTTATACATATGAAACATGGGTATAACTCCATTCGTGAAGTTCCGAGTACAATTTATAATTCTTATCCACTTCGTGATGGTAGAACTCCTATAATATTTGAGTTATTGTCGTTTAAGGCTTCTATATGATAAAAGGTAATATATGTAGATCCTATCGCTTCTTTCTTATGGGACGTCTTAATGTAAATGAAATAAGATATGATTTGAGTGTAGAGGTAGTTCCAGTTGTAAATTCCGAGTATAACTCGTGACTCGAGTTCACTCCTAAATGCTAAGGGCCTTAACGTAGTTAAACTACGACCCTCGAGCCTTCTATAGACTGAAGAGTGATTGGATGTGTAAGCTCCTAAAACTGGGGGTTCTTGGGCATACTTTACGATAATGGTTGAGGGATATTTGATATGTTATAGAGTTTTGCATGCACGTATATGCATTATGATATATATATGGATCGGTCCGGACATACCTCAGCACATTTTTCTATGTAAGGATCTATTCGTACGTTCCAAGACAGATTATGCATTATACGGATCGGGCTGTCGTACCTCGGCATTGTTATGCATTATACGGATCGGGCCGTCGTACCTCGGCATTATTATGCATTATACGGATCGGGCCGTTGTACCTCGGCATTTTTATACATTATACAGATCGGGCCGTCGTACCTTGGCATTATTATGTATTTACGAATTGGGCCGTCGTACCTCGGCATTGTTATTCGATATACGGATTGGGCCGTCGTTCCTCGGCATTATTATATGATACATGGATCGGGCCGTCGTTCCTCAGCATGTACTTTCTATATACATGGATCGGGCTGTACATCCCACAGTGTTAATGGCATATATATACCTAGCATGATAGATGATGTGTTTGTAACACCGAGTCCCCGAGCGGGCCAGATACGGTATGTGATAGCGGTATACATGACTTTATTTTGAGAGGTGCAGGCACAGTACCCTATTAAATGTTATACTTGGTTTCCTGCATCCCTAGTTCAGTTGTTATCTCAGTTATGTTGTGCTTATATACTCAGTACATATATCATACTGACCCCCGTTTCTTCGGGGGGCTGCGTTTCATGCCCGCAGGTACAAATGTTTATTTCGGAGATCTGCCAGCTTAGGATTTCCGCTCAGCTATATTGGAAGTGCTTCACTGTTTCAGAGCCTAGCTTTTGAGTACTGCTCGTGCGATGTATATATTTGTTTATGTAGGGGTACGGTGGGGGCCCTGTCCCACCATATGTTATCGTTCCTATTCTTAGAGGTCTGTAGACATATGTGTGTGGGTTATTTAGGAGTTTATTTCGATTATTCCTATGCGATATGTTGTAAAAGCTATTATGTTGTGGTAGCCTTATCGGCTGGCTTTCCCTTTCATGACATGATGTAAATGAAAGAGGCCACACGTATATGAATATTTTATCACCCACTGGGTTCATGTGTTTGGTTCTTATATCTAGGAGGCTATATGAACATGGAAAAGTTTTAACCCATTGAGGTTTTTGTGAGCAGTATCACGTTATACATAGTCCAATTTGACTATAGTCGACAGTTACATAAATGGGGGTCCAGGTCGGACCCCAGTCGCGGCCCACGGGGTTGGGTTGTGACACATTGGTCCTTCTCAGGTCATTCATAGAATAGATAAGGCTGCCTATGAGTTGGACCTACCATACGATTTGAAGCAATATATTCGGTTTTCATAGATTAATGCTCCGCGAATATATAAGCGACCCTCCCAGAATATTCTTCGTGGGTGAGGTCCACATGAAAGGAAAGTTATCCTATGAGGGGCAACTTATCGCCATCTTGGATCAACAAATTAAAAGGTTGCGAAATAAGAATGTAGCTTCTGTCAAGGTGCTGTGGCAGAATAAGAATCGTGAAGAAATGACCTGGGAAGCTGAAGAGGACATGAAACACAGGTATCCATACCTATTCCCGATGTCTACAGGTAACCTCCACTCCTGGACCTCGTATATGAATTACTCGGACGAAAATGTATGTTATCAGAATACAAAGGAATCTCCCTACAGTTTGTATAAAGTCTTAAATGATGTTTTATTCAACATTCGGGGACGAATGTTCTAAAGGGGGAAAGGATGTTACACCCCACACTCTCGAGCTCATAATGTCTCTTAAGTTCCTTAGACATTATCATGTGCGCCGTATAAGCTACGACACTATCAAACGACTCTAAGGAAGGGAGAATGTGATACCCCATAGTACAGAAGGTGGGAAATAGAGTCATAAGAATCCGGAAGGGATTGGAGGCCAAGTAATGAGTCGTAGGACTCAATTTACCTATTTAAGATACTAACTTAGAAGTCCTACATACTTGAGCTACTTGAGGACATACCAAGCTTACGTAGCACGGATTACATAGGCTCTTAAAATAAGACGAGATTACGAACTCACGAGGAAGGAGAAAAGACGACATGTGGCAACCAATGATGGAGTGACATGTGGTAGCACCATAAGCAAGCAAGTGACCCACCTTCTTGGGGTCAAGTAGGTGACCCACCTGCTTGGGGGTGGTGGGCCCCACTACCATGAAGTAGCCCCTCCTTCAATGCATGGATACGGTGGCCAATAGAGGCTGGACACGTGTCACCCCTAGGGGATGGCACATGTCACCTCTTAGGACCACATATATACATGTATATGTGTCTTATACTTCAGTTCTGATCCATTAACCCTCAGCAAAAACTCAAGAACAAAACCCTAGTTTAGAGAGAAACTAGCGACGGCTAAGAGGAAAAAAAGACGTAAGTCCAATATGAAATGGAGGTATTAGAAGTATAAAATAACGGCTTGGTGCAGCCAAAACGGACAGCAACCAGTCCACACAGTTTCAGCGCGCTAAAGAGGTTTTTGAGGCGCGATTTTGGCTAGTTTTGGCCAATTTCGGGTAAGGTAAGGTTTCTAATTTAAATTTGGACTTTATGGGGTTTTTATGGAGTGTATTATGTACCTTTTATACTGCTGGAAGTATGAAAAAAATCGTGGGGGTGCTCAGCGAAAGAAACAAGCTAAATTGAAGTCGTCGTAGATAAATTGTAGTCAAAGTGAGGCGTGGTGTGTTTGGAGGCTGATGATGGTTGGGTGGTGTGTGTTGCAGGGTCTAAATTTTTTATAAAATAGGTTTGGAAGATGCTGGTTTCAGACACACTATTCCACGCTTCGTACGTTTAAAGGTTTCACAAAATAGAAACTAGAAACCCTATTTTGGATATCGTAATTTTGAGCGAGTCGTTCAGAGGTTGTAATGTATAATGTTGCAAAGTTTTCTATATATACGAGCTGATGGTTATGTTTTTGGTTGTCTGTAGGTATTAGGTACGTGATTGGGAATTCGTATAGGGCACATTATAGGTGAGATGCTGTCCGATTTTCGTTAATGCCTTAACTAGTTAGGGGACTAGTCGAGAAGGCGAGCGAGGGAATGGGGTTTCTGAATACTCATAAGTAATGTAAGACGCTGAAAGGTCTAAAGATGTTGATGCTCATATTGATTTCATGTTACCTAGTTTCACGGGATGACAAGGCGACCGGGACAAAGACTAACCCATAACAGGTATGTAGAGCTATTCTTCTTTTCTTTTGGGCATGTCTTAGGTATAAGCTATGAATAGTTTGTATGTGAAATGTGGGGATAATTCCACTCGTGAAACTCCAAGTGTAATTCATAAACTGTATTCACTTTGTAATGTTAAGACTTCGATAATAGTTGAGTTATTCCCTTTCCTGGCTGCTAGATCATGAATAGTAGTATATGTAAATCCTGTTTGTTCTTCCTTTTGGAATGTATTAAGTATAAATGTAATAGCATATTATATGAGGTGCAGGTAGTTCCAATTATAATCTCCAGGTATAACTTGTGACTTTTATTTACTAATTGATATTAGAATTCTTAAAATAGTTGAGCTACTATCCTCGAGTCCCCTACCTGCTGAATAATACTTGAATGTGTCAGCTCCTATTCCTAAAGTATTTGCAATGACAAACGTCTCTACTTCCATATTCTATTTAACCTTGTATTGATACACGTCTACGATTCCTGAAACTCCAGTTGATATGCTCCTTAACGATGCTTAGAAGATACTTAAGACGATTACTACTCTGGTCTTCAGGTGATGACTCACTTGACTGTTTCATTGAGTCTCAAATAATGACTTAGTTGTATATAGTTTGTCACTACTCTATTCTAGCACACTATAACCCATCTTCCTCCGAGTCCCATAAGGGGGCCGGGAATGTGGGCGTGCCTAGTTTTACTATTCGTTCACCGAGTCCTGGGCCGTCTATATATATATAGAAGTATACGAGGATGAGGTGCCGTATATGATGAAGTGAAGCATATGATGATGCCGTATGTGATGATTCTCATCACCACGTCCTGGGCCGGATATATATATATGATGATATGATGGAAAATATGGATCGAGCCGTATATTCTTCGGTATTGTTTTAAATTACGGATCGAGCCGAACGTTCCTAGGCGTATTTTACTATATGATGATGGTATGCTATAGACGTACACTACTCTTTTACTGAGTCCCTCACTAAAGGGCCGAATACTTTATGTAGGCATGCATATGAAAATATAGAGATACATTTATAACCCCGAGTCCCCGAGTTGACCAAATATGCTGTGATGACATATGAGATTATGTCGTCTATGATAATATGATACCGTATACGATGACATGATGAAATGATATACAAGATGATATGACGACACATGATTTTGACTAAACGATTATGATACCGAGTTTACTAGAGGGCCAGGTACAGGGTATGATAAGGTATATGACTGTATGTCCTAAGCTGCAGGTACAGTAATCTGTTAACTGTTATACATGTTTTCTATATCCCATTTAGTTGTTGTTTCAGTTATGATATGTTATGCTTTATATACTTAGTACATATATCGTACAGACCCTCCGTTCTCCGGAGGGCTGCGTTTCATGCCCGCAGGTAAAGATATTCATTTTGGAGATCGATCAGGTTAGGAGTTCCTCTCAGCTATGTCGGAAGTGCTTCACTGTCCTAGAGCCTAATTTTCAATACTAGTCATTTAATGTACATATTTATTTATTCATGGGTACGGTGGAGGCCCTGTCCCGCCATATGATGCAGTTATTATTCTTAGAGGTCTATAGACATGTGTATGTGGGTTATTTGTAAGTTTCTTTCAGTTGTCCTCATATGACGTATTGCAAATGTTTTTGTGGTATGGCAGCCTCGTCGGCTCACGTGCCCTTTACCATTATGATACAGGTAAATGAGGCTATAAGTTTATGAAAAAACATTTTTGACCCATTGGGGTTGGTGTATGGTATCACATCACACACAGTTCAGCTTAAGGGTAGCAGATAGATACACATAAGGTGGTCCAGGTCATACCCAGTCGTGGCCTACGGGGTTGGGTCGTGACAAAACCATCCCACTGGGGATCTACATCGCCTCTCATACAATGCTTCGAAAGGAGCCATTTGGATGCTAGAGTGATAACTATTATTATAGGCAAACTCAATTAATGGAAAATGCTCATCCCAACTTCCTTTAAAATCAATAACACACTCCCTTAACATAGCCTCTAAAGTTTGGATCATATTTTTGGCTTGACCATTGGTTTGAGGATGGAAAGTGGTACTTAACTTTACCTTTGTACCGAGAACCTTTTCAAACGACATCCAAAAGTATGAAGTGAATTGTGTTCCTCGATCCAATATAATGGACGAGGGCACACCATGATGTCTTTGCAACTCATTAACATACAACTTTTCATAATCTTCGCCACCATAGGAAGTCTTAACCGGTAGAAAATAAGCCGACTTAGTCATCCAATCTATAACAACCAAAATGGAATTATATTGCTTATTAGTACGAGGCAAACTTGTTACGAAATTCATGTTCACATCTTCCCATTTCCAAGTAGGAATTTCAATGACTTGGGCTAGACTTCCCAGTCTTTGATGCTCAACTTTAACTTGTTGGCAATTTGGACACTTAGCTACAAACTCCGCTATGTCTCTCTTCATGTCATTCCACTAATATACTTCTCTCAAGTCACGATACATCTTGGTCCAACTCGGATGAATATAATATTATAAAATTTGGGCCTCATTCAATATCAACCCTCTCAACCCATCAACATTGGGTACACACAATTGACCTTGGTAACGTAACACACATCTCCCCCTTAGGAGAAAGCATCAATGGCTTTTTTGGCAACCGACTTCTTTAACTCACTTAACATTGGATCTTGGTCTTTCTTTGCCTTAACATCTGCTACAAGAGACGTTTTCAAATCATTATGGATAAGAACACTTCCATCATTAGAATCAACTAAACACACACCTAAACATGTCAATGTATGAACATCTTTGACCAATTCTCTCGTATCTTCATCAACATGTGCAACACTACTCATGAACAATCTAATCAGTGCATCGGCAACAACATTAGTTTTATTTGGATGGTACAACACACTCATGTCATAGTCTTTCAAAAATTCAAGCCATATCCTTTGCTAAAGGTTCAAGTATTTTTGCTTAAACACGTATTGTAAACTCTTATGGTCGGTGAACACATCCATATTGATACCATAAAGAGAGTGTATCCAAATCTTCAAAGCAAACACAACCACCGCTAGTTTAAGATCATAGGTTGGATAATTTAGTTCATGTACCTTAATTTGCCTAGAAGCATAGGCTATCACCTTACCATGTTGCGTCAATACATAACTAAGTGCAACCCTTGAAGCATTACAATATACTACAAAACTATCAGACCTTTCAGTAAGGTCAAGATAGAGGCGGTAGTGAGATGATCTTTCAACTCTTGAAAACTCTTTTCATATGCCTCCGACCATTAAAACTTCACCTTCTTTTGAGTTAACATAGTCAAAGGTGATGAGATCGATAAAAATCTTTCCACAAATCTCTTATAGTATTCGGCTAGGCCTAAGAAACTTCTAATATCTGAAGGAGATAAGGGTCTAGGTCAATTCTTAACCGTATCATTTTTTTAGGATCAACCATAATCCCTTCGTCGGATACAATGTGACCAAGGAAGGCCACATCCCTTGACCAAACCTAGCATTTGTTGAATTTTTCAAATAGTTGTTTATCTCTTAGAGTTTGCAACACAATCCTCAAGTGATTAGCATGCTCCTCCTCATGTCAAGAGTAAACTAAAATGTCGTCAATGAATACAATCACAAACATGTCTAAATATTGCCTGAAAATCCTATTCATTAAGTCTATGAAAGCCGCAGGGGAATTGGTCAAATCAAATTACATAACTAGGAGTTCATAATGGCCATACCTTATCCAAAATGCCATTTTGGGAATATCATACTCCCTCACCCTCAATTGGTGATAACCGGAACAAAGATCTATTTTGAAGAAGTAACTTGCTCCTTGCAATTGATCGAACAAGTCATTTATCCTCAAAATTAGGTATTTATTCTTGATGGTTACCTTGTTCAATTGTCAGAAGTCAATGCACATACGTAGTGAGCTATCCTTCTTTCTAACAAATAATACAGGAGCATCCTATGGGCATATACTTAGTCTAATGAAACCCTTCTCTAACAAGTCTTTCAATTGATCCTTCAACTCCTTAAACACCACCGGACCCATCTACTAAGGAGGAATAAAAATAGGTTGGGTATCCGGAAGAAGGTCTATGCCAAAATCAATTTTCCTTTCAGGAGAAACACCAGATAAATCATCGGGAAATACATCCAGAAACTCATAAGCAATGGGCACCAACTCTAAAATAGGGGATTCAAAATTCTCATCCCTAACTCTTACAAGATTATATAGGTAACCTTTGGAAATTATTTTCCAAGATTTAAGGAACGAAATGAATTTAGCTTTAAACACATAATTTTTACCCTTCCATTCTAGGATTGGATCATTTGGAAATTAGAACTTAACCACTTGGATTCTTCAATCAATAGAAGCATAACATGCATATATCCAATCCATATAAAATATAATATCAAAGTCGGTCATCTCGAGGTCAACTAGATCACATAAAGTAACTTTATGGAATACCATAACTGGACAACTTTTATAGACTCTTTTAGCCACAACCGACTCACCTACGAGAGTATAAACTGAGAAAGGATCTAACAATATCTCAGGAATAACATCAAATATCATGGCCACATAAGGGGAAACAAAAGACAAGTTTTTACCTGGATCAAGCAAAGAATAATCATCATAGTAAAAGACCCGTCACATGCCGATAACAACATCGGGAGTCTCCTCCACCTTTTGCCTACCATGAAGGGAATAAACCCTATTGGTGCATTGACCACCTTTTGGTTGCACTTGGTGTTATAACCCGTATTTTGCTCATTTGGACATTCTGGGATAATTGTAATAAGTTGAGGACAATGCTATGTTTTGAGCTTGGTTGATACATAAGTTGATTATGAAAATTTTGGATGTGGAAATATTGGAAAAGACTAAGGGAAAAATAAGAATTTCAAAAAAAAAATTAGTTAGTTTCATGAATTACAAAATGAAATATATGGACTAAGTGATTGGGCTTGGAAAAAAAAGAAAGAACAAGAGAGGCCCAACCATGCCATGGTCCATAAAAAGGACCCAAGACCATGTAATTTATCCATGTGTTAAATGAATAAAAGGTCCACTTACTCATCAATTCCATGGAACTTTCAAGAAAAGTTGAGAAAGGAGAAGAACAAAAAAAGAAGGGAAAAAAAGAAGAGAAAATTCGGCCATAGCTAGAAATTTTTATCCCTTGAAATCTTGTTCCAAAAATTATTTTCTTCTAGTATTTCCACTAATTCAAGGGTCCTCTATAACGTGGTGAAGTTATTTTGGAAGATAGGACGCTTGTTTCATCGATTTAACACCTTGGTCAAGTGAAGAAATTAGGAGGAGAAGGTAAGAATTAATCCCTTTTTATTATGTTATGAAGGCTTGTTTATGTTGTAGTATGTAGATATGGGTAGAATTTATGGAAATATGGAAGTTTGCATGGTGGGTGTGCATATGTGTATATGGCCATATATATGTATGGTTATATAGACAAGATGAATTAATTTTATGTAGTATTCTAATTGTGGTTATTATGGACTTTATGTTGGAAATGGGAGTTGAATGAATTTGGTTAAAGTTAGAAATTGATTGTAGGAAATTATGTCATTTTGGTATGATTTTATGATATTATGGAAATGAAATTGTTAGAGTGTGGATTGTTGTTATTGACTATGGATTTGAAAGTAGAAAATGCATCGTGATGGTTTTGTTACATCTATAGAGATTTCGGGTGAGATATGGAATGGGTGAATTGATTGTTGATGTTATTGGTATTGTTGTTGGTATGGTTGTTGACATTTTGGCCGAGTTTAAATTTCGGGGATGTTGTATGTATAGTGGAGACGCTGCCCGAATTTCTGTAGATAAGTATTGGCTAGAATTGAATTCTTAAAGCCTTATAGTTAATATTTGGTAAATGTGATCAATTCTAGATTTTTTAGGAAACAAGATTTGAATTTGGATAAGCGTGAAAGGGCAATAAGGTATGTAAAGCTTTACCTTTCCTTCTCTTGGCATGTCCTAAGTGTAATAGGTTTGGATACGAGCCTCAGAGATGACTCTACTCTTCGGAATCTACACCTAAATTTGCCTTTTTTTCATTCAGTAGAAATGAACTAAATATTTGTGAATAGTTGGAGAAATTGTCTAATTATTTATAACTTGACAAATAGGTCCCAACTATCTTAAAACTCTTATAGGTAATGTCATGAAGTTTACCAGACGTAATTTGTGTACGCCACCTCATTTGGCCGAGGTGGGTCTACTATTCCCAAATTTTCCTTTATGGTTCCATTTGATTTATTTTTGAGTAGAACTCAAAGGGAACTCTTTGCTACTCTTCCAACTACTAAATGATAGTTGTTTTAATCATTTCATTGAGTCTTATAATATACTTTTAAATATGAAAATGAGTTCAGAAAGATTTTATATGATATATTGCGAATACCAAAGCACCCTATGGTTGTGCTAAGGGTTCTTATAAGAGCAACCAAATATATGGATGATCTAACAGAAGATGTGGACATGATGCAGCATATTAAAAATATTGGAGTAGAATCATTCGCGTGTGAATAGCTGAAAATAAATGGAGGATGACATGGGTACACCCTAAAAGGGGGGAAGTGGACAAGAGAATTACAAGTGTAAGAGAAAATCAACCGATGCTATCGTATGTAAATGGGAATGCTTAAACTTTAAACGAGACCCCATAAGGGATGGATGCGATCATACCCGCACTAATGCATCAGATTTTATCAAAACTCCAAAGTTAAGCATGCTTAGGTGAGAGTAGCATTGGGATGGGTGACCCCCTTGGAAATGAAAAAGGAAACGAAACAAGTATGACAAAAGAGACTGTAAGTGCGTGGTAGTACAATGACACATGTAGAGCAGAGTAAGACAAGAGTAGGAAAGATTAAAACTAAAATGGAACACACGTCATGCAAATAACACAAGAATGGTTGTGCGGCCTACCAAGGGATTACTCGATAAAAAGAAGTCGGTAATAGCAATGTGATGTCCATATTTAGAATCGATTAAGCATAACTGTAAGATGGTTCGAGGCAGAACTAGTAAGATATAATCGATATTAAGGACAAAAGACATAGTGGAGCCCTGACCTCGACTGAAGGAGGTAAGCCGCTAGTATAGCGATGCTAAGGCATTTTATGAATTGCTCTAAGTACCTACACACATTTGTGTAAGAATTACAATATAATGTTTGGTAATAAAACTGGAAAGAAGATCTGAGTAAAAGAGCAAGATAGCATACCTAAGGTGTTACAAGTTGAATTAAGAGGAATTGTATAATAGCTTAAATGAAATGGAGTCTTGGAGGCTTGATAGCCTATCACAGGGGACGGGAATCCCGACTCAGAAATAGAAGGCAATTAATATAGGTTATAGTGCAGACTGACCTCGCACTCTACGAAAGTATAAGTTAATATGGGTTATGGTAGATAAGTTGACAAAATTAACCTATTTTCGTCCAATTAGGAAGATATATTCAGCTAAGGGTTATGCGAGATGACATAGCAAGGAAATAATACAATTTCACGGGATTCCCACATCTATTATCTCAGACGGGGAAGTGCAACATACAGCTAATAGCTAGAGATTGTTATGGTAGGGGTTGGGAATGCAGGTGAATTTTAGTACAACATTTCTCCCTTCGATTAACAGATAGGCCTAGAGGGGATCCAGCAACATATTGATGAGGTAAAGCTTGATTAGGGATAATCTGTTGACTAGCAGCCTAAAGTCAGCAAGAAGGGGATACATTGTGTTATACACCATACCTTTACTCTTTGGAACGTCTTCTTAAGCTTCTTGAAAGATGTTCCGTGACCCAGATTATCTATAACATGATTAAATAACTCTAAGGAAGGGAGGACGTGATGCCCCTTAAGAGTGAAGGTTGGAAATAGGTCTATAAGGATTTGAAATGAATTGGAGGCCAAAATAATAAGTTGTAGGACTCAACTTACTTACGTAAGCTACCAACTTGGAAGACTTACATAACTAAGCCACTAGAGTACATGTTGAGCTTACGTAGCAAGGATTACATGGGCTCCTAAAGTAAGACGAGATTACGAACCCACGGGAGAGGCGGAAGGAGGCGTAGCACATACTTAGAAGCAAGCAGGTGATGCACCTACTTTGACTAAGTAGGTGATGCACCTACTTGGACCAAGTAGGTGACACACCTACTTGAGTTGGGTCCTACACCGCCACATGGCAGCCTTGGAGGCTAGGTATGGATTCGTGGCCCAATAAGGGCTTGACACGTGTCACCCTTAGGGGATGACATGTGACACTTCCTAAGGAACCATATATATGTATGATAATGACTCTTAAGTCATTATTTATCCAAAATCAGCCCAAAACATGGAGATAAAAACGTGGAGAAGAAGAAGGGAAGGAGGCAACCATGGTTTAGAAGAATTAAAGGTGAGTTCTTCACTTTTCCTTCGTCAATTAATTATCTACTGTGTTCCTTAATTATGTGGAGGTGTATATATGTATATTATGAAGGCTAAGGAACCATAATTTTAGTTCTTCACTTGGAAAACTAAGAGAAACTTAAAGAGAAAACGCATGGGAATAGACCCGTTTTTAGAGGGGACAGTTGTTAGTAATATTGGTATAATTTCTTGTGTATAGCTTATTTTTGGGTGATTCAATATGTTTTGGAAAGGTATTTCATAGGTATATAACTTTTATTTATAATTTCAAATCCTGTTTTTCTTTTAGTTTCACGAAAAAGGGTGATGAAGTGTAGAGGAGGTACTGCCCATATTTGGTTTTGGAAATCCTGCACGGACAGTTGTGAGTATTTTGGTCATATATTTTCGTACAAAATTGTTGTAGGGGTAATACAAAATTGTTTGCGACCTTGATACACATGTATATAACTTTTATTGAGGCCACAAATCTTTTTTCCTTCAGTTACCCCTTCAAAACTAAGAGACAATACAAGACAGTAGGCTGTCCAGAATTCACGTTTTGATAGGTTTGGCGAGTTTTGGCCAATTTTGGGAAAGGTAAGGTTTTTCCTTTCAATTTGAAGTTTATGGTGTTTTTATATGGTGTATTACACCCCTTTTATGCTGCTGGAAGTTTAAGAATGTCGTAGAAATGCTCGACGTTCGAAATAAACTAAATTAGAATCGCTATAGTTAAATTGTCGTCAAAGGATAGTGTTGTTCGTGTGAGGTGCTTCTACAGGGGTGTGATGTGTTGTTTCAGGGCCTAAATATGTTCTAATGTGGGTTAGGGTGATGCTGGTTTAATCCACATGACCCCTCGTTGCGTATAATGAAAGGCGTGACAAAATAAAGGCTAGACGCCCTATTGTGCTACCGTATTTTTGAATAAGTCATTTGGAGTTTATGTTGTATATTGTTGGTGTGAATTGCTACAGGTTTTTGTTGTTGGTTGGCTGTAGGTCTTAGGGACCTAATTGGAAGTTGGGATAGGGCAAATTATAGGGGAGGTGCTGCCCAATTTTCATCGACGCGTTAGCGAATAACAGAACTAGTCGGGGAAACGACTAAGGAAATAGATTCCATTAATACTAAGATGTAACCTAGGGTGATGGAAAGTAAAAGGGGTTGATATTCATACTACTTTCATGTTGAATAGGTTCAAAGGACGGTGAGGCAAGCAGGATAAGGAATAATTCAAACAAGGTATGTGAAGCTTTCTTTTGGCATGTTTTCAGCATAAGTATGTAAAGCTTATCTTCTTTTCTTTTGGAATGTCTTAGTCTTAAGTGAATTGTGTATGTAATATGAGAATAATTCCATTCATAGAATCCCGAGTATGGTTCATCAATCTTATTCACTTCTAGATATTAGAACTCCTGCGATAGTTGAGTTATGGACTTGTAAGTCTTATATATGCTGAAAAGTAGTGTATGTAAAGCTATTCCTCCTTCTTTTGGAATGTATTACATATAAGTTATGAATGGTTTATACATATGAAACATGGGTATAACTCCATTCGTGAAGTTCCGAGTACAATTTATAATTCTTATCCACTTCGTGATGGTAGAACTCCTATAATAGTTGAGTTATTGTCGTTTAAGGCTTCTATATGATAAAAGGTAATATATGTAGATCCTATCGCTTCTTTCTTATGGGACGTCTTAATGTAAATGAAATAAGATATGATTTGAGTGTAGAGGTAGTTCCAGTTGTAAATTCCGAGTATAACTCGTGACTCGAGTTCACTCCTAAATGCTAAGGGCCTTAACGTAGTTAAACTACGACCCTCGAGCCTTCTATAGACTGAATAGTGATTGGATGTGTAAGCTCCTTAAACTGGGGGTTCTTGGGCATACTTTACGATAATGGTTGAGGGATATTTGATATGTTACAGAGTTTTGCGTGCACGTATATGCATTATGATATATATATGGATCGGTCCGGACATACCTCAGCACATTTTTCTATGTAAGGATCGAGTCATACGTTCCATGACAGATTATGCATTATACGGATCGAGCTGTCGTACCTCGGCATTGTTATGCATTATACGGATCGGGCCGTCGTACCTCGGCATTATTATGCATTATACGGATCGGGCCGTTGTACCTCGGCATTTTTATGCATTATACAGATCGGGCCATCGTACCTCGGCATTATTATGCATTTACGAATCAGGCCGTCGTACCTCGGCATTGTTATACGATATACGGATTGGGCCGTCGTTCCTCAGCATTATTATATGATACATGGATCAGGCCGTCGTTCCTCAGTATGTACTTTCTATATACAGGGATTGGGCTGTACATCCCACAGTGTTAATGGCATATATATACCTAGCATGATAGATGATGTGTTTGTAACACCGAGTCCCCGAACGGGCCAGATACGGTATGTGATAGCGGTATACATGACTTTATTTTGAGAGGTGCAGGCACAGTACCCTATTAAATGTTATACTTGGTTTCCTGCATCCCTAGTTCAGTTGTTATCTCAGTTATGTTGTGCTTATATACTCAGTACATATATCATACTGACCCCCATTTCTTCGGGGGGCTGCGTTTCATGCCCGCAGGTACAGATGTTTATTTTGGAGATCCGCCAGCTTAGGATTTCCGCTCAGCTATATTGGAAGTGCTTCACTGTTTCAGAGCCTAGCTTTTGAGTACTGCTCGTGCGATGTATATATTTGTTTATGCAGGGGTATGGTAGGGGCCCTGTCCCACCATATGTTATCGTTCCTATTCTTAGAGGTCTGTAGACATATGTGTGTGGGTTATTTAGGAGTTTATTTCAATTATTCCTATGCGATATGTTGTAAAAGCTATTATGTTGTGGCAGCCTTATCGGCTGGCTTTCCCTTTCATGACATGATGTAAATGAAAGAAGCCACACGTGTATGAATATTTTATCACCCACTGGGTTCATGTGTTTGGTTCCTATATCTAGGAGGCTATATGAACATGGAAAAGTTTTAACCCATTGAGGTTTTTGTGAGCAGTATCACGTTATACATAGTCCAATTTGACTATAGTCGACAGTTACATAAATGGGGGTCCAGGTCGGACCCCAGTCGCGGCCCACGGGGTTGGGTTGTGACACATTGGTCCTTCTCAGGTCATTCATAGAATAGATAAGGCTGCCTATGAGTTGGACCTACCATACGATTTGAAGCAATATATTCGGTTTTCATAGATTAATGCTCCGCGAATATATAAGCGACCCTCCCAGAATATTCTTCGTGGGTGAGGTCCACATGAAAGGAAAGTTATCCTATGAGGGGCAACTTATCGCCATCTTGGATCAGCAAATTAAAAGGTTGCGAAATAAGAATGTAGCTTCTGTCAAGGTGCTGTGGCAGAATAAGAATCGTGAAGAAATGACCTGGGAAGCTGAAGAGGACATGAAACACAGGTATCCATACCTATTCCCGATGTCTACAGGTAACCTCCACTCCTGGACCTCGTATATTAATTACTCGAACGAAAATGTATGTTATCGGAATAGAAAGGAATCTCCCTACAGTTTGTATAAAGTCTTAAATGATGTTTTATTCAACATTCGGGGATGAATGTTCTAAAGGGGGAAAGGATGTTACACCCCACACTCTCGAGCTCATAATGTCTCTTAAGTTCCTTAGACATTATCATGTGCGCCGTATAAGCTACGACACTATCAAACGACTCTAAGGAAGGGAGAATGTGATACCCCATAGTAGAGAAGGTGGGAAATAGAGTCATAAGAATCCGGAAGGGATTGGAGGCCAAGTAATGAGTCATAGGACTCAATTTACCTATGTAAGATACTAACTTAGAAGTCCTACATACTTGAGCTACTTGAGGACATACCAAGCTTACGTAGCACGGATTACATAGGCTCTTAAAATAAGACGAGATTACGAACTCACGAGGAAGGAGAAAAGACGACACGTGGCAACCAATGATGGAGTGACATGTGGTAGCACCATAAGCAAGCAAGTGACCCACCTTCTTGGGGTCAAGTAGGTGACCCACCTGCTTGGGGGTGGTGGGCCCCACTGCTATGTAGTAGCCCCTCCTTCAATGCATGGATACGGTGGCCAATAGGGGCTGGACACGTGTCACCCCTAGGGGATGGAAAATTTCACCTCATAGGACCACATATATACATGTATATGTGTCTTATACTTCAGTTCTGATCCATTAAACTTCAGCAAAAACTCAAGAACAAAACCCTAGTTTAGAGAGAAACTAGCGACGACTAAGAGGAAAAAAAGACGTAAGTCCCGATTTTGTTTCATAAATTAATTATATTGCATACCCTAATATGAAATGGAGGTATTAGAAGTATAAAATCACGGCTTGGTGCAGCCAAAACGGACAGCAACCAGTCCACACAGTTTCAGCGCGCTAAAGAGGTTTTTGAGGCGCGATTTTGGCTAGTTTTGGCCAATTTCGGGTAAGGTAAGGTTTCTAATTTAAATTTGGACTTTATGGGGTTGTTATGGAGTGTATTATGTACCTTTTATACTGCTGGAAGTATGAAAAAAATCGTGGGGGTGCTCAGCGAAAGAAACAAGCTAAATTGAAGTCGTCGTAGATAAATTGTAGTCAAAGTGAGGCGTGATGTGTTTGGAGGCTGATGATGGTTGGGTGGTGTGTGTTGCAGGGTCTAAATTTTTTATAAAATAGGTTTGGAAGATGCTGGTTTCAGACACACTATTCCACGCTTCATACGTTTAAAGGTTTCACAAAATGGAAACTAGAAACCCTATTTTGGATATCGTAATTTTGAGCGAGTCGTTCAGAGGTTGTAATGTATAATGTTGCAAAGTTTTCTATATATACGAGCTGATGGTTATGTTTTTGGTTGTCTGTAGGTATTAGGTACGTGATTGGGATTTCGTATAGGGCACATTATAGGTGAGATGCTGTCCGATTTTCGTTAATGCCTTAACTAGTTAGGGGACTAGTCGAGAAGGCGAGCGAGGGAATGGGATTTCTGAATACTCGTAAGTAATGTAAGACGCTGAAAGGTCTAAAGATGTTGATGCTCATATTGATTTCATGTTACCTAGTTTCACGGGACGACAAGGCGACCGGGACAAAGACTAACCCATAACAGGTATGTAGAGCTATTCTTCTTTTTTTTTGGGCATGTCTTAGGTATAAGCTATGAATAGTTTTATGTGAAATGTGGGGATAATTCCACTCGTGAAACTCCAAGTGTAATTCATAAACTATATTCACTTTGTAATGTTAACACTTCGATAATAGTTGAGTTATTCCCTTTCCTAGTTGCTTGATCATGAACAGTAGTATATGTAAATCATGTTTGTTCTTCCTTTTGGAATGTATTAAGTATAAATGTAATAGCATATGATATGAGGTGCAGGTAGTTCTAGTTATAATCTCCAGGTATAACTTGTGACTTTTATTTACTACTTGATATTAGAATTCTTAAAATAGTTGAGCTACTATCCTCGAGTCCCCTACCTGCTGAATAATACTTGAATGTGTCAGCTCCTATTCCTAAAGTATTTGCAATGACAAACGTCTCTACTTCCATAATCTATTTAACCTTTTATTGATACACGTCTACGATTCCTGAAACTCCAGTTGATATGCTCCTTAACGATGCTTAGAAGATACTTAAGACGATTACTACTCTGGTCTTCAAGTGATGACTCACTTGACTGTTTCATTGAGTCTCAAATAATGACTTAGTTGTATATAGTTTGTCACTACTCTATTCGAGCACACTATAACCCATCTTCCTCCGAGTCCCATAAGGGGGTCGGGAATGTGGTCGTGCCTAGTTTTACTATTCGTTCACTGAGTCCCGGGCCGTCTATATATATATAGAAGTATACGAGGATGAGGTGTCGTATATGATGAAGTGAAGCATACGATGATGCCGTATGTGATGATTCTCATCACCACATCCCGAGCCGTATATTCTTCGGTATTGTTTTAAATTACGGATCAAGCCAAACGTTCCTCGGCGTATTTTACTATATGATGATGGTACGCTATAGACGTACACTACTCTTTCACCGAGTCCCTCACTAAAGGGCCGAATACTTTATGTAGGCATGCATATGAAAATATAGAGATACATTTATAACCCCGAGTCCCCGAGTTGACCAAGTATGCTATGATGACATATGAGATTATGCCGTCTATGATAATATGATACCGTATACGACGACATGATGAAATGATATACATGATGATATGACGACACGTGATTTTGATGAAGCGATTATGATACCGAGTTCACTAGAGGGCCGGGTATAGGGTATGATAAGGTATATGACTGTATGTCTTAAGCTGTAGGTATAATAATCTGTTAACTGTTATACATGTTTTATGTATCCCCATTTAGTTGTTGTTTCAGTTATGATATGTTATGCTTTATATACTCAGTACATATATCGTACAGACCCTCCGTTCTCCAGGGGGCTGCGTTTTATGCCCGCAGGTAAAGATATTCATTTTGGAGATCGGTCAGGTTAGGAGTTCCTCTCAGCTATGTCGGAAGTGCTTCACTGTCCTGGAGCCTAATTTTCGATTCTAGTCATTTAATGTACATATTTATTTATTCATGGGTACGGTGGGGGCCCTGTCCCGCCATATGATGCAGTTATTATTCTTAGAGGTCTATAGACATATGTATGTGGAATATTTGTAAGTTTATTTCAGTTGTCCTCATATGACGTATTGCAAATGTTTTTGTGGTATGACAGCCTCGTCGGCTCACGTGCCCTTTCCCATTATGATACAAGTAAATAAGGCTATAAGCTTATGAAAAAACGTTTTTGACCCATTGGGGTTGGTGTATGGTATCACATCACACACAGTTCAGCTTAAGGGTAGCAGATAGATACACATAAGGTGGTCCAGGTCAGACCCAGTCGTGGCCTACGGGGTTGGGTCGTGACAAAACCATCCCACTGGGGATCTACATCGCCTCCCATACAATGCTTCGAAAGAAGCCATTTGGATGCTAGAGTGATAACTATTATTATAGGCAAACTCAATTAATGGAAAATGTTCATCCCAACTTCCTTTAAAATCAATAACACACTCCCTTAACATAACCTCTAAAGTTTGGATCATTTTTTTGGCTTGACCATTAGTTTGAGGATGGAAAGTGGTACTTAACTTTACCTTTGTACCGAGAACCTTTTCAAACGACATCCAAAAGTATGAAGTGAATTGTGTTCCTCGATCCAATATAATGGACGAGGGCACACCATGATGTCTTTGCAACTCATTAACATACAACTTTTCATAATCTTTGCCACCATAGGAAGTCTTAACCGGTAGAAAATAAGCCGACTTAGTCATCCAATCTACAACAACCCAAATGGAATTATATTGCTTATTAGTACGAGGCAAACTTGTTACGAAATTCATGTTCACATCTTCCCATTTCCAAGTAGGAATTTCAATGACTTGGGCTAGACTTCCCAGTCTTTGATGCTCAACTTTAACTTGTTGGCAATTTGGACACTTAGCTACAAACTCCGCTATGTCTCTCTTCATGTCATTCCACTAATATACTTCTCTCAAGTCACGATACATCTTGGTCCAACTCGGATGAATCTAATATTATAAAATATGGGCCTCATTCAATATCAACCCTCTCAACCCATCAACATTGGGTACACACAATTGACCTTGGTAACGTAACACACATCTCCCCCTTAGGAGAAAACATCAATGGCTTTTTTGGCAACCGACTTCTTTAACTCACTTAATATTGGATCTTGGTCTTTCTTTGCCTTAACATCCGCTACAAGAGACGTTTTCAAATCATTATGGATAAGAATACTTCCATCATTAGAATCAACTAAACACACACCTAAACATGTCAATGTATGAACATCTTTGACCAATTCTCTCGTACCTTCATCAACATGTGCAACACTACTCATGAACAATCTAATTAGTGCATCGGCAACAACATTAGTTTTATTTGGATGGTACAACACACTCATGTCATAGTCTTTCAAAAATTCAAGCCATATCCTTTGCTAAAGGTTCAAGTATTTTTGCTTAAACACGTATTGTAAACTCTTATGGTCGGTGAACACATCCATATTGACACCATAAAGATAGTGTATCCAAATCTTCAAAGCAAACACAACCACCGCTAGTTTAAGATCATAGGTTGGATAATTTAGTTCATGCACCTTAATTTGCCTAGAAGCATAGGCTATCACCTTACCATGTTGCGTCAATACATAACTAAGTGCAACCCTTGAAGCATTACAATATACTACAGAACTATCGGACCCTTTCAGTAAGGTCAAGATAGAGGCGGTAGTGAGACGATCTTTCAACTCTTGAAAACTCTTTTCATATGCCTTCGACCATTAAAACTTCACCTTCTTTTGAGTTAACTTAGTCAAAGGTGATGAGATCGATAAAAATCTTTCCACAAATCTCTTATAGTATTCGGCTAGGCCTAAGAAACTTCTAATATCTGAAGGAGATAAGGGTCTAGGTCAATTCTTAACCGTATCATTTTTTTAGGATCAACCATAATCCCTTCGTCGGATACAATGTGACCAAGGAAGGCCACATCCCTTGACCAAACCTAGCATTTGTTGAATTTTTCAAATAGTTGTTTATCTCTTAGAGTTTGCAACACAATCCTCAAGTGATTAGCATGCTCCTCCTCATGTCAAGAGTAAACTAAAATGTCGTCAATGAATACAATCACAAACATGTCTAAATATTGCCTGAAAATCCTATTCATTAAGTCTATGAAAGCCGCAGGGGAATTGGTCAAATCAAATTACATAACTAGGAGTTCATAATGGCCATACCTTATCCAAAATGCCATTTTGGGAATATCATACTCCCTCACCCTCAATTGGTGATAACCGGAACAAAGATCTATTTTGAAGAAGTAACTTGCTCCTTGCAATTGATCGAACAAGTCATTTATCCTCAAAATTAGGTATTTATTCTTGATGGTTACCTTGTTCAATTGTCAGAAGTCAATGCACATACGTAGTGAGCTATCCTTCTTTCTAACAAACAATACAGGAGCATCCCATGGGCATATACTTAGTCTAATGAAACCCTTCTCTAACAAGTCTTTCAATTGATCCTTCAACTCCTTAAACACCACTGGAGCCATCTGCTAAGGAGGAATAAAAATAGGTTGGGTATCCGGAAAAAGGTCTATGCCAAAATCAATTTTCCTTTCAGGAGAAACACCAGATAAATCATCGGGAAATACATCCAGAAACTCATAAGCAATGGGGACCAACTCTAAAATAGTGGATTCAAAATTCTCATCCCTAACCCTTACAAGATGGTATATGTAACCTTTGGAAATTATTTTCCAAGCTTTAAGGAACGAAATGAATTTACCTTTAAACACATAATTTTTATCCTTCCATTCTAGGATTGGATCATTTGGAAATTAGAAGTTAACCACTTGGGTTCTTCAATCAATAGAAGCATAACATGCATATATCCAATCCATATAAAAGATAATATCAAAGTCGGTCATCTCGAGGTCAACTAGATCACATAAAGTAACTTTATGGAATACCATAACTGGACAACTTTTATAGACTCTTTTAGCCACAACCGACTCACCTACGAGAGTATAAATGGAGAAAGGATCTAACAATATCTCAGGAATAACATCAAATATCATGGCCACATAAGGGGAAACAAAAGACAAGTTTTTACCTGGATCAAGCAAAGAATAATCATCATAGTGAAAGACCCGTCACATGCCGATAACAACATCGGGAGTCTCCTCCACCTTTTGCCTACCATGAAGGGAATAAACCCTATTGGTGCATTGACCAACTTTTGGTTGCACTTGGTGTTATAACCCGTATTTTGCTCATTTGGACATTTTGGGATAATTGTAATAAGTTGAGGACAATGCTATGTTTTGAGCTTGGTTGATACATAAGTTGATTATTAAAATTTTGGATGTGGAAATATTGGAAAAGACTAAGGGAAAAATAAGAATTTCAAAAAAACAAATTAGTTAGTTTCATGAATTACAAAATGAAATATATGGACTAAGTGATTGGGCTTGGAAAAAAAAGAAAGAACAAGAGAGGCCCAACCATGCCATGGTCCATAAAAAGGACCCAAGACCATGTAATTTATCCATGTGTTAAATGAATAAAAGGTCCACTTACTCATCAATTCCATGGAACTTTCAAGAAAAGTTGAGAAAGGAGAAGAACAAAAAAAGAAGGCAAAAAAAAAGAAGAGAAAATTCGGCCATAGCTAGAAATTTTTATCCCTTGAAATCTTGTTCCAAAAATTATTTTCTTCTAGTATTTCCACTAATTCAAGGGTCCTCTATAACGTGGTAAAGTTATTTCGGAAGATAGGACGGTTGTTTCACAGATTTAACACCTTGGTCAAGTGAAGAAGTTAGGAGGAGAAGGTAAGAATTAATCCTTTTTTATTATGTTATGAAGGCTTGTTTACGTTGTAGTATGTAGAGATGGGTAGAATTTATGGAAATATGAAAGTTTACATGGTGGGTGTGCATATGTGTATATGGCCATATATATGTATGGTTATATAGACAAGATGAATTAATTTTATGTAGTATTCTAATTGTGGTTATTATGGACTTTATGTTGGAAATGGGAGTTGAATGAATTTGGTTAAAGTTGGAAATTGATTGTAGAAAATTATGTCATTTTGGTATGATTTTATGATATTATGGAAATGAAATTGTTAGAGTGTGGATTGTTGTTATTGACTATGGATTTGAAAGTAGAAAATGCATCGTGATGGTTTTGTTGCATATATAGAGATTTCGGGTGAGATATGGAATGGGTGAATTGATTGTTGATGTTATTGGTATTGTTGTTGGTATGGTTGTTGACATTTTGGCCGAGTTTAAATTTCGGGGATGTTGTATGTATAGTGGAGACGCTGCCCGAATTTCTGTAGATAAGTATTGGCTAGAATTGGATTCTTAAAGCCTTATAGTTAATATTTGGTAAATGTGACCAATTCTAGATTTTTTAGGAAACAAGATTTGAATTTGGACAAGCGTGAAAAGGCAATAAGGTATGTAAAGCTTTACCTGTCCTTCTCTTGGCATGTTCTAAGTGTAATAGGTTTGGATAGGAGCATCGGGGACAACTCTACTCTTCGGAATCTACGCCCAAATTTGCCACTTTTTCATTCAGTAGAATTGAACTAAATATTTGTGAATAGTTGGAGAAATAGTCTAAATATCTAGAACTTGCACAAATAAGACCCGACTACCTTAAAACTCTTATAAGTAATGTCATGAAGTTTAGAATACATAATTTGTGTGCGCCACCTCATTTGGCCGAGGTGGGTCCACTATTCCCGAATTTTCCTTTACGGTTCCATTTGACTTATTTTTGAGTAGAACTCAAAGGGAACTTTTTTCTACTCTTCCAACTACTAAACGACAGTTGTTTTATTCATTTCATTGAGTCTCATAATATATTTTGAAATATGAAAATGAGTTCAGAAAGACTATTTTGATATAGACCATCGTGACATCTCAAATACATACACTATGATTACCTCTCAATTTCTCCTATATGATTTGTCATCGGAGTTATGCTATCGAGTCTCTATAAATATTTTATATTTTATATTGTATTTAGTTTCTCACTACTCCATTCATGGATGCCTCAATGCTTCTTTAACTAAGCCCAAGGTAGGATATATTATGAAGCGTACATCTCTGCATTTTTTGCCGTGCCCCGACATGAGGGGGCAGGTATGACATGTACATGGGTTATGGTGTATGTTGTGCCATGTACACATATGCTGATGTCTGATGATATGATATGATATGGCCATCTGATATGATATGATATATTACGGAGATATTCCCTACTCTAGAGTATGTTGTGCTGTAGCGCCGGTGATGGGAGGGCGACCATGTTTTGTTCACCGAGTCCTATAATGGGGCCAGATATGACATATGTTTTTCTACATGCATTATCTGTGTTTGTGATAAACATTTTGATATTTTGGGTATTTTGCTCATTTTTTGCACATTTTGTTCTAGTTATGACTTTATTTATTACAGTCCATGCTTTACATATTCAGTATATTTTTCGTACTGACCTCTGTTCCTCGGGGGATGCATTATATGCCCGCAGATACAAATGCTTGATTTGCCGATCCGCTTGCCTAGGACATCCACTCTGCTATTTGACAGTGCTCCCTTATCCAGAGTCCTATTTTGGTACAAACTTTTCGTTTGCATATTTGTACACGTTGGTTAGGGGTACAATAGGGCTCTATCCCATCATTTGATTATTCTATCATTTTATGGAGGTCTATATATATTTATTGTGGGTTCTGTATATGTGTTGGGCTTTTGTGTTTCGTCACAAGCTTATCGGCTTTCGTATGCTGCATCTATTTTCGTGAACTATCTAATGACCTTATTTGATTTCTATATTTATCTATTCTGCTAATATGCTAATTTGGACTAAGGGTACGTATGAGTGTCCAACTCGGGCATGAGTCACTGCCTATAGGGTAGGTCGTGACACTTGGACACTTGAGCAACTTGGTCTTGAGGAAGAACATCTTTGACCTTGCATTCTTTAGCATGACGACCCATCTTACCATACAGATTGCACACATTCAACTAGGCTAAACATTCACTCTTGTGGTTCTTACCATACTTCTTGCATGTAGGAGTAGCTTGGCCAATAGGAGCACCTCCTTGAGGCTTAGGGTTGTGCACCATATCCTTTTAAAGTCTTGGAGTAGTGGCATTAGAAGACCCTTGGCCGTAGTACTTTTGGTGAAAATGAGGATGACCACCACTTTCGGGCTTAGCATAAAAAAATTCACTACCATCACAGTCCTTGGCCTTTTGTACTCCCTATTCTTCATCTTTAATTTCTCACCCTCTACTTGCTTCGCATAGGTCATGAGTCTAGATATATCTATTTCCCGAATCAACATAGCCATATTGTAGTCCATCGCTACCATATCTAACACTCTCGATATGAACCTGCTCATACGAGCTCTTGAGTCAGCAACCATGAATGGAGCATATTTTGACAATTGAGTAAACTTTAGGGCATACTCCCTCACACTCATACCATCTTACTTATGGTTGATGAACTCTTGCACTTTGGCCTCCCTCAATTTAGTGGGAAAAAGCAATCAAGAAACACCCCGTTAAACTCATCCCAAGTCACAGGCTCTGCCTCTTTAGACCTATCACTTTTTCATTGATCAAACCAAATTTGAGCAACACCTCTTAATTTGTACATATCCAACTCCGCCCTCTCAATCGGGCTAATCCCTATGATCTCAACAATCTTATTGATGCTATCAACAAACTCTTATGGATCCTCTTCAACTTTTAAACCCTAAAAGTCCAAATGATTCATCCGCATGAAATCATGAACTCTTGTCGCTGTTGTACCTATATTTGGGTTCACGGGAGAAACCACCTCACGGTTGACATGAGGCATAACGGCTTGAGCAAGTACTTGGAAGTCCACTCAAAACTCGAGATTGGAAACTTGATCATTCAAAGGGTCATTCAGAGATTTTTTCTCCTCTTAAACCATGTTCCTTATACAAGGGTATTTTCATGGAGGCATATTCTAAAAATTGTAAAGAACAAGCGTTAGAGGGAAAAGACTTAACCACTCTACTGCACGACATAGATCATGAAAGAAGTGAGACTTTTCCTAAGAAGTTTCGTAGCCTCCTATTCATGGATGTTGCTCGCTTCACACTAATTAATAAGACTCTACTCAATGCAGAATATTAGACTCCCCAGGACTCTTATAAACCTTTTGCTCTAATACCATATTTGTCACGACTCAAACTAGGGCTAAGTTATAAGACGATGATAGAGACCCCAACTATAAGCCATCATAGCATACACCACATACAAAAGGTAAAGAAGAAGTAATCATCAAGTGGGGAACTAGACTAAGGGAAATCAACTCAATAGACGTCCCAACCGAACTACATCATAAGCCATCTAATCATTCCTCTAGTCTAGTCTTTGATAAAGGCTTAGGAAAAGCTCCTAGCTCACCCTAACAATAGAATAAAGGTCAAAGTAATAGCAACATGAATAAATATCATGTCCTAGATAGAATGAGGACTGACCAACCCCTTGAAAATTTAGAGCAATCTCTAGCCACGAATAGGATGATCGTGAGTGTCATACATCATTACATTATAAGACAACATATGATAAATATGCATTAGTATATTTGAATATACTAAGTATGTGAGGTATGCATGAATAAGTAAAACAACGTAATCAATATGCCATAAGATGCATTTTAAAATATGTGAAACTCATGGTCAATACATAACATACAACTTCAACTTTTAACTCATAATTTAACTTCAAATTGTGTGGGATAAGACCTTTAACCGACATCTAAGACCATGCAAGCTATTGTATGGAATCTGATGACTCCTACATCGAGACAAGGGAGGCTAAATATGTGTTAGTAGGTTTGAATATACTAAGTATGTGAGGTATGCATTAATAAGTAAAACAATATAATCAATATGCCATAAGATACATTTTAAAAAATATGAAAGTCATGGTCAATACATATTCTACAACTTCAACTTTCAACTCATAACTTAACTTCAACTTGTGTGGGATAAGACCTTTAACCGATATCTAATATCATGCGAGCTATGACATGGAATCTGCTGACTCCTGCATCGAGACAAGGGAGGATATCTTGCCAAGGCATACTCTATCATGGTACTCATCTCAACACAACTGTGCTATATATGGATCTACTAGCTTGTCCATAAATGCAATCCCATGAGAACAACATAGTTTGGGAGTTTAGGTTGGTACTAGGATTTCCTTGGGTAACTAACTATATTACCGGACTGAACCCCACCTAGAAGTCCTCTCAGTGCTTTGTCAATATCCTAATAAAAACTCATAAAACATGATCATAACATAATAGGGAAAAGATAGTAACTGCCTATCAATCCACCCTTAAAACATATAGGAATAACTCATTAACTTAGTGATTCATAAGAATCTACAAACTCGATGAGAATTATACTTATCACCATCTTTAATAACATATTTGATCTTAACTTTGATGATCATAATAACTTTATCTTACAAAATCATAATCTCATTCCTAACTCATAGAACTTTCATTAAAAATCATTTAATTTATGATCAACTCATAAAATCATCTTTAACTCATAATCATAGCTTGAGAATAGCTTTATGCATGGACATTCATCATTCAACTTGAAATCATGTAATTCATATGAGAAAATATATATAATAATCATTGATAACATCTAAAAATGGAATTTAATAAGCCCAGTGCAATTCATCAAAAAACTAGGGTTCATAATCAATTGAAAATTGAATGAAAAGTTATGAAATCTTTGGGACTTCATGGGTAAAATATCCCATGAATCAATCCCCACATACCTTTCTTGAATTCACTAAGAATTGAAGAAGAACCTTGAAGAAATCTGGAAATCCTAGCTTGAATTTGGGGAGAAACCATGAGAGATTTTGAGAGTTCTTGCCTTGGAAAATTTTGAGAGGATGAATTGAATAGGAAGGAAATTTGAAGAATTGGATATTTATAGACTTTGAACTTGGCCATAAAAGTGTCTAGGTTCATTAAATCGAACTTTAGAAAAGACATAATTACCCTTCATTAAACTTTGGATTTTGACCCTATGGATCACCTTCTACATGCCGTCTAAGGAATGAAGAGTCTTCTAAACAACTCCTCCTACATGTCTAAGAAAAGTTCCAAAAATTTGAGTCTCTGATGTTTGGGAACTGGTCGTAATTATGACCCATCAAAGCATGTACTGGTCATTGTTTGTGTTACACCACGTACTTTGGTACCTTAGAATGCTTCTTAAGCTTCTCAAGTTTCTGGGAAGGCTCTTAAGTTTCTTAAAAGTTGTTATGTGAGTCGGATAGTTTTTAAAGCTATCAAATAGCTCCAAGGAAAGGAGAACGAAATGCTTCATAATAAAGAAGATTGGAGATAGAGTCATAAGAATCCGGAAAGAGTTGGAGGCTAAGAAATGAGTCGTAGTACTCAATTTACCTACGTAAGCCACTAAGTTAAGAGTCTTACACACTGAAGTTGCTTAAGTATATATCAAGCTTACGTAGTGCGGATTACATAGGCTCTTAAAGTGAGACAAAATTATGAACACGCGAGGAAGGGAAAAAGACGACGCGTGGCAGCCAATGGAGGAGCAACACGTGGCAGCACCTCAAGCAAGCAGGTGATGCACCTACTTAGGGTCAAGTAGGTGATGCAGCTGCTTGGGGGAGGTGGACCCCCCTGCCACGTGGCAGGCCCTAATTGGCAGCATGACACGTTGGCCAATCATGGCTTGACACGTGTCATCCTTAGGGGCTGACACGTGTCACCCCTTGGGACCACCCATATCAATGATATATATCTCAAACTTCAGCTTGTTCATCAAAATTTCCAGCAGCAACGTGAACAAAAAAAACCCTAAAGCTAAGGAGAGAAAATTGCGACGGCTATGGGAGAAAAATAGGTAAGTCCCGTTTTCGTTCCGTAAATTAATTAATTAGCGTATACCACGATGATACGGAAGTATTAGTAGTATAAAATTAGAGTTTGGTGCAGCAAAAAACGGACAGCAAGCTGCCACGATGTTACAGCACGCTGAAAAAAAGTTCCGAGGCGCGATTTTGGCGAGTTCTAGCCAATTTCGGGAAAGGTAAGTTCTTCCCCTATAATTTGAAGTTTATGATGTTACATTATGGTGTATTACACACCTTAGGGTCTGCTGTAAGTTGGGTAAAAGGTTTGAAAAGTTCGGTGTTCGAAATAAACGAATTTGGAATCGCTATAGTTAAGTTGTTGTCGAAATAAGGTGTTGTGCGCGTGGGGGCTGCTGCTGGTTGTGTTGTGGCGTGTTGCAGGGTCTAAAATTTCTCTAAATGAGGTGTGGGAGATGCTGGTTGCAGCCACATGACCCTCCGCTTTGCAATTAAAGAATTCGCGAAAGAAAGATTAAAGACTCTAGTTTTGGTATCTTAGTTTCGAGTTAATTGTCGGGGGTTTATATTGTGTAATTTTGGTCGTAATATGTATATGTATGGGCTGATGGTTTTATTTTTGGTTGGATGCAAGGTCTAAGGGCATGGTTGGGATTTCGGATAGGGCACATTATAGGGGAGGTGCTGTTCAATTTTCGCTAACGCCTTAACTAGTTAAGGAACTAGTCGAGAAGGCTAGCGAAGGGATGAATGTTATGAATACTCGTGGGTAGTCTAAGTTGCTGAAAAGTCCAAGGTTGTTAATACTTGCATTACTTGCATTTTAAATAGGTTTCGAGGACAACGACATGGATGTGATTAAGAGAAGTCCATACAAGGTATGTGAAGCTACCCTTTCTTCTTTTTGGCATGTCTTAGAAGTAAGAACTATGTATGTGAAATTGGTAACTGTTCCATTCTAAAACTTTAAGTATGAGTTAAGAGTTTTGTCCACTACCTACTGAATTGATAAAAAGGTAGTACATGTAAAGCTATTCTTCCCTTATGTTGGTATGTGTTAGACGTAAGTAATGAATGACATGCATATGAGCTTGGGGTAATTCCATTCATAAATTCCAAGCATGAACTATGAGTTTCATTGACTCCGTGATGATAGAACTCCTGTAATAGTTGAGTTGTTGCGTTTTAGGGCTTTTATATGATGAAAGGTAGTATGTGTAAAGCCTGTCTCTTCTTCCCTTTGGGATGTCTTAAATGTAAGTAAATTGAGATACGATTTAAGTATAGGGGTAGTTCCAGTTGTAAGTTGCGAGTATAACTCGTTACTCTAGTTCACTCCTAAATGCTAAGGGTCTTAAAGTAGTTAAACTACGACCCTCGAGCCTTCTATAGGCTGAATAGTGATTGGAGGTGTAAGCTCCTACACCTAGGGGTTTCTTGGGCATACTTTATGATAATGGTTAAGGGATATTTGATATGCTGATGATTCGTACATGTATGTATATGCATATTACATTATATATGGATCGGGCCGTCGTTCCTCAGCGTTGTTATATGATATGCATGTATACAGATCGAGCCGTCATACCTCGGCACTATTATGCATTATACGGATCGGGCCATCGTACCTCGGCACTGTTATATAAGATACGGATCGGGCCATCGTTCCTCGGCATCATTAAGATATACGGATCGAGCCATCGTACCTCAGCATTATCATTATTATAACATGATATATGGATCGGGCCATCATTCCTCGGCAGGTACTTATGTTATACATGGATCGGAATGTACGTTCCACAGCGCTAAAAGCATATATATACCTATCATGATAGATGATGTGTTTGTAACACTGGGTCCCCGAGTGGGCCGGATACGGTACGTGATAATGGTATCTACGATTTTATTTTATGAGATGCAGGTACGGTACACTATTAAATGCTATACTTGGTTTCCTGCATCCCTGTTTCAGTTGTTATCTCAGTTATGTTATGCTCATATACTCAGTACATGTATCGTACTGACCCCCCTTTCTCTGGGGGGCTGCGTTTTATGCCCGCAGGTACCATACAGATTTTGGGAGTCCACCAGCTCAGGATTCCACTCAGCAAGTTTAGAAAGAGCTCCATTGATTCGGAGCCAAGTTTTGGTACCAAACCACTGATGTATATATTTGGTTACACAGGGGTACGGTGGGGGCCCTGTCCTACCATATGATACAGTTATTACTCTTAAAGGTCTGTAGATATGTGTATGTGGGTTATTTGTAAGTTTGTTTCAGTCGTGCTCATCCGACGTATTGCAAATGTTTTCATGGTATGGTAGCCTCGTCGGCTCGCATGCCCTTTCCTGTCATGATACAGGTGAGTGGGGCTATAGGTTTATGATAAAAAGTTTTTGACCCATTGGGGTTTGTGTATAGTATCACATGCACACGGTTCAACTTAAGGGTAACTGATAGATACGCATAAGGGGGTCCAGGTCGGACCCCAGTCGCGGCCTATGGGGTTGGGTCGTGACAGAAGTGGTATCAGAGCAGTTCGTCCTTAGAGTGTCTACAAATCGTGTCTAGTAGAGTCTTGTTTATCGGTGTGTTGTGCACCACATCTATAGACAAGAGGCTACAGGGCATTTAGGATATTATCTTTCTTTCATATCTATGATCGTGCGATAGAGCCGAGTCATAGGGAATGAAATTCCTCATACTAACTTGTGATTTCAGCAGAAGGACAACATTAATATAAGAAGGTTACTGATGATATTGGAAGTTACACAGCACGCAGGTAAGCAAGGCACGAATGATAGGTGCTAGGTAAGGTATTGAATTACGGTTGACATATAAAGTTGAAAATTGAAAGGAAAAGTAGACGGAAAGTCTAAACAGGTGCAGTTCGAGTGGACATATGAGGTAAGTCCATCAGTTTATACTATTGTTGATATTGGGTGCCCTGTGAGGCTGCGATATAATGTGATATGATACGTATATATGTATCTTTATGTGTATTGCCCCTGTGAGGTATTGTTGGTATTTTCTGCGTGCAGGTGTTGATAGTAAGAAATACAGAGGAAACTCTGCCCAAATTTTCCTTGAAATAAAAGGGAAATGATTTAGGAAAGACTGGCAGTTCTGGATAGAATGATATATTAAGGATAAGACTAACTAAGAAGACTAAGTAACCCACAGTAAGAATCGTGAAAAAGGTTAAGAAGTGTTATACTATGGGGTAGAATGCGAACAGGATATGATGTGAATATAATGATGATAGTTATGAAAATAACTAAAGCCTTGTAAGAAAGTGGCTTCGAATAAATTGCTACGTGACTCGAGTACCCATAATTAGACTGGTTTAACACCTCATGATTGTGTTAAGTTGTCGTACCTAGGCAACCAAAGGTATGAAAGATATAAATGAAGGCATAGATATGGTGCAGTATACCGAATGTGTTGGATAAGAATCATACGTATTGGAAAATTGGAAATAAGGGCGTAAGGTAGAACACAACTTATAGTGACATGGGTACACCCTAAAGAAGGGAAGTGGCTTCAAATGAGATCCCATACTGGCACGAGTTAATAAGATCTAAAGGACAGCAATAAACGAATAGAAGCCATGATACCAGAGATAGTGCGGAGAATTAATAGTAAGGACTTGAATAGTATGACATCAAAGAATAGGTGCATACAAAGGGGATGAATACAACAAGAGAATTAAGATGAGAACTTAAACATACTATAAGGAATAGCCAGGCTATACTCGACTGAAGGAAAGACGTTGGTAACAAAGTTACTGACTACTAATATTGTGGTGTACAAGCAGCAAAACAAGGAAAGGATGAGAGATCTCTCCTATACTGTAATATGAGGAAACTCAAGGGTAAGTGGAGGAAGGAAGTAAGAAACGATACAGGTTTACGTACAAACTAGTATGGTGATGCTAAAGCATCTTTCAGGCTACTTTAAGCTCCTACACATGTTTGTGTAAAGGGTGCAATATGATGTGTGCTAAAGGAACTGGAAAAGAAATATCACTTGTTCCCTATGCCTATAGGTAATCTACCTTCTTAAATAGACCATATGAGTTAATACAAAGCCTATGAACGGCAACCAGTACAGAAGAATCCTGAAGCACTCGTAAGACCTTATGAGGCTAGTTAACATTCGGGGACGAATGTTCTAAAGGGGGGAAGGATGTTACACCCCGTACTTTGGTACCTTAGAATGCTTCTTAAGCTTCTCAAGTTTCTGGGAAGGCTCTTAAGTTTCTTAAAAGTTGTTATGTGAGTCGGATAGTTTATAATGCTATCAAATAGCTCCAAGGAAAGGAGAACGAAATGCTTCATAATAAAGAAGATTGGAGATAGAGTCATAAGAATCCGGAAAGAGTTGGAGGCTAAGAAATGAGTTGTAGTACTTGATTTACCTACGTAAGCCACTAAGTTAAGAGTCTTACACACTGAAGTTTCTTAAGGATATATCAAGCTTACGTAGTGCGGATTACATAGGCTCTTAAAGTGAGACGAAATTATGAACCCGCGAGGAAGGGAAAAAGACGACGCGTGGCAGCCAATGGAGGAGCAACACATGGTAGCACCTCAAGCAAGCAGGTGATGCACCTACTTAGGGTCAAGTAGGTGACGCAGCTGCTTGGGGGAGGTGGACCCCCCTGCCACGTGGCAGGCCCTAATTGGCAGCATGACACGTTGGCCAATCATGGCTTGACACGTTGGCCAATCATGGCTTGACACGTGTCATCCTTAGGGGCTGACACGTGTCACCCCTTGGGACCACCCATATCAATGATATATATCTCAAACTTCAGCTTGTTCATCAAAATTTCCAGCAGCAACGTGAACAAAAAAAAACCTAAAGCTAAGGAGAGAAAATTGCGACGGCTATGGGAGAAAAATAGGTAAGTCCCGTTTTCGTTCCGTAAATTAATTAATTAGCGTATACCACGATGATACGGAAGTATTAGTAGTATAAAATTAGAGTTTGGTGCAGCAAAAAACGGACAGCAAGCTGCCACGACGTTACAGCACGCTGAAAAAAAGTTCCGAAGCGCGATTTTGGCGAGTTCTAGCCAATTTCGGGAAAGGTAAGTTCTTCCCCTATAATTTGAAGTTTATGATGTTAAATTATGGTGTATTACACACCTTAGGGTCTGCTGTAAGTTGGGTACAAGGTTTGAAAAGTTCGGTGTTCGAAATAAATGAATTTGGAATCGCTATAGTTAAGTTGTTGTCGAAATAAGGTGTTGTGCGCGTGGGGGCTGCTGCTGGTTGTGTTGTGGCGTGTTGCAGGGTCTCAAATTTCTCTAAATGAGGTGTGGTAGATGCTGGTTGCAGACACATGACCCTCTGCTTTGCAATTAAAGAATTCGCGAAAGAAAGATTAAAGACTCTAGTTTTGGTATCTTAGTTTCGAGTTAATTGTCGGGGGTTTATATTGTGTAATTTTGGTCGTAATATGTATATGTATGGGCTGATGGTTTTATTTTTGGTTGGATGTAGTTTCTAAGGGCACGGTTGGGATTTCGGATAGGGCACATTATAGGGGAGGTGCTGTTCAATTTTCGCTAACGCCTTAACTAGTTAAGGAACTAGTCGAGAAGGCTAGCGAAGGGATGAATGTTATGAATACTCGTGGGTAGTCTAGGTTGCTGAAAAGTCCAAGGTTGTTAATACTTGCATTACTTGCATTTTAAATAGGTTTCGAGGACAACAACGTGGATGTGATTAAGAGAAGTCCATACAAGGTATGTGAAGCTACCCTTTCTTCTTTTTGGCATGTCTTAGAAGTAAGAATTATGTATGTGAAATTGGTAACTGTTCCATTCTAAAACTCTGAGTATGAGTTAAGAGTTTTGTCCACTACCTACTGAATTGATAAAAAGGTAGTACATGTAAATCTATTCTTCCCTTATGTTGGTATGTGTTAGACGTAAGTAATGAATGACATGCATATGAGCTTGGGGTAATTCCATTCATAAATTCCAAGCATAAACTATGAGTTTCATTGACTCCGTGATGATAGAACTCCTGTAATAGTTGAGTTGTTGCGTTTTAGGGCTTTTATATGATGAAAGGTAGTATGTGTAAAGCCTGTCTCTTCATCCCTTTGGGATGTCTTAAATGTAAGTAAATTGAGATACGATTTGAGTATAGGGGTAGTTCCAGTTGTAAGTTGCGAGTATAACTCGTTACTCTAGTTCACTCCTAAATGCTAAGGGTCTTAAAGTAGTTAAACTATGACCCTCGAGCCTTCTATAGGCTGAATAGTGATTGGAGGTGTAAGCTCTTACACCTAGGGGTTTCTTGGGCATACTTTATGATAATGGTTAAGGGATATTTGATATGCTGATGATTCGTACATGTATGTATATGCATATTACATTATATATGGATCGGGCCGTCGTTCCTCAGCGTTGTTATATGATATGCATGTATACGGATCGAGCCGTCGTACCTCGGCACTATTATACATTATACGGATCGGGCCGTCGTACCTCGGCACTGTTATATGAGACACGGATCGGGCCGTCGTTCCTCGGCATCATTAAGATATACGGATCGAGCCGTCGTACTTCAGCATTATCATTATTATAACATGATATATGGATTGGGCCGTCGTTCCTCGGCAGGTACTTGTGTTATACATGGATCGGAATGTACGTTCCACAGCGCTAAAAGCATATATATACCTATCATGATAGATGATATGTTTGTAACACTGGGTCCCCGAGTGGGCTGGATATGGTACGTGATAATGGTATCTACGACTTTATTTTATGAGATGCAGGTACGGTACCCTATTAAATGCTATACTTGGTTTCCTGCATCCCTGTTTCAGTTGTTATCTTAGTTATGTTATGCTCATAAACTCAGTACGTGTATCGTACTGACCCCCTTTTCTTTGGGGGGCTGCGTTTTATGCCCGCAGGTACCATACAGATTTTGGGAGTCCACCAGCTCAGGATTCCACTCAGCAAGTTTAGAAGGAGCTCCATTGATTTGGAGCCAAGTTTTGGTACCAAACCACTGATGTATATATTTGGTTACACAGGGGTATGGTGCGGGCCCTGTCCTGCCATATGATACAGTTATTACTCTTAGAGGTCTGTAGATATGTGTATGTGGGTTATTTGTAAGTTTGTTTCAGTCGTGCTCATCCGACGTATTGCAAATGTTTTCATGGTATGGTAGCCTCGTCGGCTCGCATGCCCTTTCCTGTCATGATACAGGTGAGTGGGGCTATAGGTTTATGAAAAAAAGTTTTTGACCCATTGGGGTTTGTGTATAGTATCACATCGCACACGGTTCAACTTAAGGGTAACTGATAGATACGCATAAGGGGGTCCAGGTCGGACTCCAGTCGCGGCCTATGGGGTTGGGTCGTGACAGAAGTAGTATCAGAGCAGTTCATCCTTGGAGTGTCTACAGATCGTGTCTAGTAGAGTCTTGTTTATCGGTGTGTTGTGCACCACATCTATAGACAAGAGGCTACAGGGCATTTAGGATATTATCTTTCTTTCATATCTACGATCGTGCGATAGAGCCGAGTCATAGGGAATGAAATTCCTCATACTAACTTGTGATTTCAGCAAAAGGACAACATCAATATAAGAAGGTTACTGATAATATTGGAAGTTACACAGCACGGACGTAAGCAAGGCACGAATGATAGGTGCTAGGTAAGGTATTGAATTACGGTTGACATATAAAGTTGAAAATTGAAAGGAAAAGTAGACGGAAAGTCTAAACAGGTGCAGTTCGAGTGGACATATGAGGTAAGTCCATCAGTTTATACTATTGTTGATATTGGGCGCCCTGTGAGGCTGCGATATAACGTGATATGATACGTATATATGTATCTTTATGCGTATTTCCCCTGTGAGGCATTGTTGGCATTTTCTGCGTGCAGGTGTTGGATAGTAAGAAATACAGAGGAAACTCTGCCCAAATTTTCCTTGAAATAAAAGGGAAATGATTTAGGAAAGACTGGTAGTTCTGGATAGAATGATATATTAAGTATAAGACTAACTAAGAAGGGTAAGTAACCCACAGTAAGAATCGTAAAAAAGGTTAAGAAGTGTTATACTATGGGGTAGAATGCGAACAGAATATGATGTGAATATAATGAGGATAGTTATGAAAATAACTAAAGCCTTGTAAGAAAGTGGCTTCAAATAAATTGCTACGTGACTCGAGTACCCATAATTAGACTGGATTAGCACCTCATAATTATGTTAAGTTGTCGTACCTAGGCAACCAAAGGTATAGAAGATATAAAGGAAGGCATAGATATGGTGCAGTATACCGAATGTGTTGGATAAGAATCATACGTATTGGAAAATTGGAAATAAGGGCGTAAGGTAGAACACAACATATAGTGACATGGGTACACCCTAAAGAGGGGAAGTGGCTTCAAATGAGATCCGATACTGGCACGAGTTAATAAAATCTAAAGGCCAGCAATAAACGAATAGAAGCCATGATACCGGAGACAGTGCGGAGAATTAATAGTAAGGACTTGAATAGTATGACATCAAAGAATAGGTGCATACAAAGGGGATGAATACAACAAGAGAATTAAGATGAGAACTTAAACATACTATAAGGAATAGCCAGGCTATACTCGACTGAAGGAAAGACGTTGGTAACAAAGTTACTGACTACTAATATTGTGGTGTACAAGCAGCAAAACAAGGAAAGGATGAGAGATCTCTCCTATACTGTAATATGAGGAAACTCAAGGGTAAGTGGAGGAAGGAAGTAAGAAACCATACAGGTTTACATACAAACTAGTATGGTGATGCTAAAGCATCTTTCGGGCTACTTTAACCTCCTACACATGTTCGTGTAAAGGGTAAAATATGATGTGTGGTAAAGGAACTGGAAAAGAAATATCACCTGTTCCCTATACCTATAGGTAATCTACCTTCTTAAATAGACCATATGAGTTAATACAAAGCCTATGAACGACAACCAGTACAGAAGAATCCTGAAGCACTCGTAAGACCTTATGAGGCTAGTTAACATTCGGGGACGAATGTTCTAAAGGGGGGAAGGATGTTACACCCCGTACTTTGGTACCTTAGAATGCTTCTTAAGCTTCTCAAGTTTCTGGGAAGGCTCTTAAGTTTCTTAAAAGTTGTTATGTGAGTCGGATAGTTTATAATGCTATCAAATAGCTCCAAGGAAAGGAGAACGAAATGCTTCATAATAAAGAAGATTGGAGATAGAGTCATAAGAATCCGGAAAGAGTTGGAGGCTAAGAAATGAGTTGTAGTACTTGATTTACCTACGTAAGCCACTAAGTTAAGAGTCTTACACACTGAAGTTTCTTAAGGATATATCAAGCTTACGTAGTGCGGATTACATAGGCTCTTAAAGTGAGATGAAATTATGAACCCGCGAGGAAGGGAAAAAGACGACGCGTGGCAGCCAATGGAGGAGCAACACATGGTAGCACCTCAAGCAAGCAGGTGATGCACCTACTTAGGGTCAAGTAGGTGATGCAGCTGCTTGGGGGAGGTGGACCCCCCTGCCACGTGGCAGGCCTTAATTGGCAGCATGACACGTTGGCCAATCATGGCTTGACACGTGTCATACTTAGGGGCTGACACGTGTCACCCCTTGGGAACACCCATATAAATGATATATATCTCAAACTTCAGCTTTTTCATCAAAATTTCCAGCAGCAACGTGAACAAAAAAAACCCTAAAGCTAAGGAGAGAAAATTGCGACGGCTTTGGTAGAAAACTAGGTAAGTCCCATTTTCGTTCAGTAAATTAATTAATTAGCGTATACCACGATGATACGGAAGTATTAGTAGTATAAAATTAGAGTTTGGTGCAGCAAAAAACGGACAGCAAGCTGCCACGACGTTACAGCACGCTGAAAAAAAGTTCCGAGGCGCGATTTTGGCGAGTTCTAGCCAATTTCGGGAAAGGTAAGTTCTTCCCCTATAATTTGAAGTTTATGATGTTAAATTATGGTGTATTACACACCTTAGGGGCTGCTGTAAGTTGGGTAAAAGGTTTGAAAAGTTCGGTGTTCGAAATAAACGAATTTGGAATCGCTATAGTTAAGTTGTTGTCGAAATAAGGTGTTGTGCGCGTGGGGGATGCTGCTGGTTGTGATGTGGCGTGTTGCAGGGTATAAAATTTCTCTAAATGAGGTGTGGGAGATTCTGGTTTCAGCCACATGACCCTCCTCTTTGCAATTAAAGAATTCGCGAAAGAAAGATTAAAGACTCTAGTTTTGGTATCTTAGTTTCGAGTTAATTGTCGGGGGTTTATATTGAGTAATTTTGGTCGTAATATGTATATGTATGGGCTGCTGGTTTTATTTTTGGTTTGCTGCAGGTTCTAAGGGCATGGTTGGGATTTCGGATAGGGCACATTATAGGGGAGGTGTTGTTCAATTTTCGCTAACGCCTTAACTAGTTAAGGAACTAGTCGAGAAGGCGAGCGAAGGGATGAATGTTATGAATACTCGTGGGTAGTCTAAGTTGCTGAAAAGTCCAAGGTTGTTAATACTTGCATTACTTGCATTTTAAATAGGTTTCGAGGACAACGACGTGGATGTGATTAAGAGAAGTCCATACAAGGTATGTGAAGCTACCCTTTCTTCTTTTTGGCATGTCTTAGAAGTAAGAATTATGTATGTGAAATTGGTAACTATTCCATTCTAAAACTCTGAGTATGAGTTAAGAGTTTTGTCCACTACCTACTGAATTGATAAAAAGGTAGTACATGTAAAGCTATTCTTCCCTTATGTTGGCATGTGTTAGACGTAAGTAATGAATGACATGCATATGAGCTTGGGGTAATTCCATTCATAAATTCCAAGCATGAACTATGAGTTTCATTGACTCCGTGATGATAGAACTCCTGTAATAGTTGAGTTGTTGCGTTTTAGGGCTTTTATATGATGAAAGGTAGTATGTGTAAAGCCTGTCTCTTCTTCCATTTGGGATGTCTTAAATGTAAGTAAATTGAGATACGATTTGAGTATAGGGGTAGTTCCGGTTGTAAGTTGCGAGTGTAACTCGTTACTCTAGTTCACTCCTAAATGCTAAGGGTCTTAAAGTAGTTAAACTACGACCCTCGAGCCTTCTATAGGCTGAATAGTGATTAGAGGTTAAGCTCCTACACCTAGGGGTTTCTTGGGCATACTTTATGATAATGGTTGAGGGATATTTGATATGCTGATGATTCATACATATATGTATATGCATATTACAATATATATGGATCGGGCCGTCGTTCCTCGGCGTTGTTATATGATATGTATGTATACGGATCGGGCCGTCGTACCTCGGCACTATTATGCATTATACGGATCGGGCCGTCGTACCTCGGCACTGTTATATGAGACACGGATCAGGTCGTCATTCCCTGGCATCATTAAGAAATACGGATCGGGCCATCGTACCTCGGCATTATCATTATTATAACATGATATATGGATCGGGCCGTCGTTCCTCGGCTGGTACTTGTGTTATACATGGATCGGACTGTACGTTCCACAGCGCTAAAAGCATGTATATACCTATCATGATAGATGATGTGTTTGTAACACTAGGTCCCCAAGTGGGGCGGATACGGTACATGATAATGGTATCTATGACTTTATTTTATGAGATGCAGGTACGGTACCCTATTAAATGCTATACTTGGTTTCCTGCATCCCTGTTTCAGTTTTTATCTCAGTTATGTTATGCTCATATACTCAGTACATGTATCATACTGACCCCCCTTTCTTTGGGGGGCTACATTTTATGCCCGCAGGTACCATACAGATTTTGGGAGTCCACCAGCTCAGGATTCCACTCAGCAAGTTTAGAAGAAGCTCCATTGATTCGGAGCCAAGTTTTGGTACCAAACCACTGATGTATATATTTGGTTACACAGGGGTACGGTGGGGGCCCTGTCCCGCCATATGATACAGTTATTACTCTTAGAGGTCTGTAGATATGTGTATGTGGGTTATTTATAAGTTTGTTTCAGTCGTGCTCATCCGACGTATTGCAAATGTTTTTGTGGTATGGTAACCTCGTCGGCTCGCATGCCCTTTCCTGTTATGATACAGGTGAGTGGGGCTACAGGTTTATGAAAAAAAGGTTTTTGACCCATTGGGGTTTGTGTATCTTATCACATCGCATACGGTTCAACTTAAGGGTAACTGATAGATACGCAAAAGGGGGTCCAGGTCGGACCCCAGTTGCGGCCTATGGGGTTGGGTCATGACAGTTTGGGCTTGTCTTGTAGGTCCCAAAAATCTATAATTGGAGAGTCTCTGAAGTTTTATCATGAGTCATTCTGATGACCCGTAAGACATAACTAAGAACTCATACTGCTCGTATCAAGTCCTGAAAGCAATCTTAGGGATATCTGACTCCCTAATCCTCAGTTGGTGATACCCTAACCTCAACTCTATCTTAGAGAACACTGCTATAACATTGAGCTAGTCAAATAAATTATCTATCTACGGCATTGGGTACCTATTCTTGGTGGTTACCTTATTTATATTTCTATAATCAACACACATGTGGATGGTACTATCCTTCTTTTCATAAATATAATAGGAGAAAGGTACCATCCGATCCGACAAAGATAGTTGCAGTTCGTGATTGGGCTAGGCCACTTCTCATACTAAGGTTCACAGTTTTGTCTGGTTTATAAGGTATTACAGACGGTTTGTGGAGGGGTTCTCTTCTATTGCAGCGCCTTTGACTAGACTGGCTTAAAAAAATGTTCCTTTCTAGTAGTTTGATGAGGGTGGGGTGAGCTTTCTGAAGCTCAAGGCCTACTGACTTCAGCTCCAATTCTTACTCTTCCTGTTGAGAGATATGGATTTATAGTCTATTGTGATGCCTTAGGTTTTGTATTGGGTTGCATTGTGATGCAATAGGGTAGAGTTATTGCATATCCTTCTAAGTAGCTGAGGGTATATGAAAGGAACTACTCCACACATAATTTGGAGTTAATAGTCTTTATATTGAAGATTTGGAGGCATTGCTTATATGGAGCCCATTGTGATATCTACACTGAACTCTATAGTCTTCAGTACATATTCAGCCAAAAAGACCTTAATTTGAGATAGCACAGGTGGTTGGAGTTGCTGAAGGACTATGATATCACTATTCTCTTTCACCAAGGCAAGGCAAATATAGTAGCAGATGCTTTGATCCAGAAGGCAGTGAGTAGGGGGAGTTTGGAATTCCTATCAGTTGAGGAGCGGCCTTTAGCTTCGAACATTTAGTCTTTAGCTAACCGAATGGTTCTTCTTGATATTTCTGAGCCAAGTAGGGTACTTGCTTGTGTAGAGGCTAGATCTTCCTTTATGGAGAAGATTCGAGCTCAACAGTTTGAGGACCCGCAACTGAGGGTGATTCATGATAAAGTACTCGGTGCGGAGGCTAGGAAGGCGACATTAGATCCAGAGGGCATTTTGATGATTAACAGTCGTATCTATTTTCTAGAGTTAGAGATCTAGTTAGGATCATCCTTGAGGAGGCCTATTTTTCCAGATAATCCATTCATCGCAGTTCGGCGAAGAGTATCATGACCTACAGTAGCATTACTGGTGGTATGGGATAAAGCAGGACCTTATAGCTTTTGTGTCTAGGTGCTTGAACTGTTAATAGGTTAAGTTCGAGCATTAGAGGCCAGGTGGTTTGACCTAGAGACTACCTATTCCAGAGTAGAAGTGGGAGTGGATAGCTATGGACTTTGTAGTGGGTTTACCACATACCTCCCGAGGCTTTGATTCTATTTGGTTCATCGTGGATCGATTGACCAAGTCTGCTCACTTCTTACCAGTCTACACTACCTAGACTTCACAGAAGTTAGCTCAGATTTACATCTGAGAGGTGGTCTGATTGCATGGGGTGCTAGTATCTATAATTTTAGACCATGGTACCTAGTTTACTTTATATTTCTGGGGGTTTATACAGAAGGAGTTGGGTACCCGAGTCTAGCTTAGCATAACTTTCCACTCCCAGACCAATAGCTAGTCAGAGAGGACTATTCAGGTCTTGGAGAACATGCTGCGGGCCTGTGTTATTGATTTTAGAGGTTAGTGGGATCAATCCTTGAATTTGGCAAAGTTTACATATAATAGTAGCTACTATTTGAGCATCGAGATGGAACCTTTTGAGAATTTATATGGTAGGAGATGTTGTTTCTAGTGCGCCGGTTTGATGTCTTTGAGGTTAGGCCTTAGGGCACTAATTTGTTGCGTGAGTCGATATACAGAGTTTGTATGACTCAGGAGAGGCTCCGTACTGCCTAGAGAAGGCAAAATAGTTATGCTGATCCAAAGGTATGACCTTTGGAGTTTATGGTTGGAGATCGGGTATTCCTATGAGTATCGCCCATGAAGGGTGTGATGAGATTCGAGAGGAAGGGTAAGCTTAGCCCTATATTTATTGGCCTTTTTGAGATCTTGAGATATTTAGGGAAGGTAGCTTATGAGTTGTCCTTTCCCCCAAAACTTTTAGGTATTCACCCTGTGTTCCATGTTTTGATGATGCAGTGGTACATTCTAGATGAGTCTCACGTGCTTTTGTGGGATTCAGTTCAGTTTGATGAGTCCTTGGCCTTTAAGGAGGAGCCTATGGCTATTTTGGACAGGCTGGTTAGGAAGTTAAGGTCTAAGGAGATTCTATCGGTGAAAGTCTTTTGGAGGCATCATCCAATCGAGGAGGCTACTTGGGAGACCGAGTAGGACATGCAGATTCAATACCCTCACTTTTTTGAGCCACCAGGTACCTCCCTTCCTTAACTTTCAAGGATAAAAGTCCTTTTAGAAGTGGATGTTTTAATGACCTTTTTGAGCCACTAGGTTATTTTCTTGTTTTTGCATGCTTTTACTATTTTACCCCTTCCCGTAGCTTCTGTATAGCTCATATCTGATGTTGGGAAGGGTGGTATGCTTCCCAAGATGTCCGATTGAGTTTTGAGGTGGTTTGGCCATTTTTGAGGCTTAAGGTTTAAAAGAGTTGACTTTAGTCAACATTCAGAGATTCGGGTGCCATAGAGAATTCTGATGGTTCCATTAGCACCAGAATATCTACTTTGGTCTAGAAGGAAGGTTGGTTTGGGTTTTGGAGTCTTCGTTTTGAGTTTAGGTGGTTTTGCTGTTTTAACTTAAAGTTTTAGCCAAGTTTGGCTTTGGTCAACATTTTGAGTAAATGCGTTCGGATTAAAATTTCATCAGTACTATTAGCTCTAAAACATCGAGTTTGGTCTAGAGTGACCTTTGATTCGGTTCTCGAGGTGCTTGAATTAAGTTTTAGGCCAGTTGTGCATTGTGAGTGCTTTATTTGGAAATTGTTGAATTTGGTAAATATTTCAACGAAATGACCTTTGTTGAAAAATCCATAAATTCTATTAAGTCCGAAATGTCATTTCCACTTAGGTAGCATAGTCCGTTTGCATTCGTGAGGTTCCGAATGAATTTCAGACCCCTATTAGAGAAAAAATCAATTCTCCAAAGTTCAGCACCAGTTGAACTATTGGTGCAAGAGCTTTTGCTATTCGCGGTCGAGACCCAAGGGTCTACAATCGCAAAGGTCTTAGGCCCTAGGTATCTCTATTGCATGACTGACCATCGCGATCACGATGGGTTAGCTGGAGCAGACCTCGCGATCGCGAGGCACAACTTGTGATCGCGATGAATAAATTCACTAATTTCAGTGAATTAAAATAGCTGTTCCTAGAAGCTAAGTTCCATTTCGAGACGTAGAAATTTTGGAATTTTGAGAGCTTCTCTTGGTCATTTTTGATCATTCTTGCTTTGCTGTGTTGGGAACTCTTGCGGGGATATTCTGAGACCTTTTTACGTCCTAAGTTTTACCTAAATTCATCATTTCTTTGCACTTTTGAACTAATTTAGGGCTTGAATGTGGTGGCATTGTTTGGGCTCTTTCGGTGCTCGGAATGTGCCTATTTTTAGGGAATAAGTTTCTTGAATTATTTGAGACCCTATGACGGAGTTGGTTTTTCGATTTTGTGCATGGGTCCCAATTTTGAATTTTGACCCAATTTTAGTTCAGTTTTTAATTATAGAAATATGGGTATTGTTGGCCTTGTTTTGATGTATTCTTCTATAATTTAATAAGGTGACATTATTTGTAGACAGTTCGAAAAAGAAAGACTCAAGTTTAGTGTCTCTTGTGCGGTTTTGACTTGAGGTAGGTTATGGCTTACTCTTGTTAGACTTGGATTAGTTGGAATTGGTATATTTTAGGTGGTAACATGTTATTAGGTTGGTGATTTAGGTGTTGATAACCTATTTAGAAATTTAGAGCCAATGATCATCGTTAGGACTAGTTTGGGTTTTGCCTTGAAGCCTTAATCTAAGTGATATTGTGGCATGCTTGCACCGCTTAGAATCCTTAGAACTCACTTCTAGGTGATTTGGAATTAGGATGCCGCGGTTTAACTTGTTTGGTTTCATTTTCCACCTTTTGTGAATTTTGGCTTATTCTTGTATCTTGATTGCCTTGATATTGAAATGTTGGGGCTGAGGCGTGGTCTTGGTACACTAGAGTCTAAGGTTAGTGATTTGGTGCCATTGATGGGATCTGTACTTGGCTTGAGTGATATTTTATTTATGGAATTTCATTTTGAGAAGCTTGAGGCGGGAATTTCGGGCGACCCGTTGATACATACTCGGGTTACTATTATTACTATTATTATTGAAAAGCTCGAGGTGTGAAATCTAGGCACCCCACGACATTGTTGAGGAAATATTGACCTATATATACTATTTTATATTGATGCATTTATCTAGTATTTTGTGGATTGAAATTATTAATATGATTATCTGTTTGTTGGAATTTATTTGATTATTGTATAATTCTTTCCGTTCCCTTTTTCCCGTTACTGTAGTTTTGTGCTTTTATCTTATTATTAGTGGTATCATCGTGCTACTTATTATATATTTATTCTTTTTGAGCTTGGTTGGCCTATGATTCCTTCTGAGTAGCCTGTGTTTTGGTACTTATACTACACTTCTACATCTTTTGATACAACTCCCAGTTTGAACCCCCTCCAGCGCGTGCCTGATCATCTGCGACGGTGCCAGACTTGGATTGTGGTGAGCTCCTGGCGTTTAGAGACTTACTACTTTCCCTCTTTTGCACTAACTTACACTTGTACTTTTAGATAGTCAGATCTTTATTGTCTATATACATTGTTAGCTTTTGTACTTAGTAGCTCATGTATAGGTTACACTAGGTCCGGGATTGGCCTAGTGTCAGTTCATCAGTTTTGGTCACTATTGAGCCTTTTGTATATTTTGTATCATATTTATATAGCTAGTACCTTGGCCCAAATTTTCTTTTGTTATATTTCTCTTGCTTTCGCCTTCTTCTTCTTATTCATTATTTATTTAAAATGAGATTTGACTTCTACATTAGTTGAGTTTTTCTTGCCTACCTAGGGCTTATAGTAGGTGCCATCATGGCCCGCATTGGGATCGTGACATTTCCACGAGCTGACCTATGGGCTATAGGAAGCCTTACAGTTTATAGAAGGGTTCGTAGTAGGGCCGTGAAGTTGGGGGAAATGCTAAGTTTTGGGTTAGGCTGCAAGTTGCTTCTACAGACCATGTAAGGTTCTACTATCCGTAGAAGGAGATCATAGGAAAGGTCCTGAAAAATGGTGAATTCCAGTAGCCAAAGTGATGGTCGACAAATAGTCCTACAAACCGTGAGAAGTTCTACATATTGTAGGATGGCCGGTAGAGTGAGGATCATAGATTTAGTTTTTGGGAGATTTTGGAGTTGTACAGGAAGAGAGGGTTGATTACCTGTAGGCTCTTTGATGATCTGAAGATGAGGGTTGTAGGATTGAGTGTCAATTCCAGTAGCTTTTACATTTGGACATGGGTTCTACGAGTGCCTTCGATGAACTGTAGAAGATCCTACAGACTGTAGGTCCTGCCCATAGGGTCACTCCAACAGATTTAATCCTGGATTATTTAAGACATTCCCCTTTAGTTTAACACATAAACTATGTAATTTTGAACTATTTTGGACGACCTATAACTACCCAAACCCTTCAAACTTTCCGCCATTCCCTCTTATTCTCCTAAAATCCTCCAAGGCACTCAAAGATTTTCTCTCAAGGGTTTTCTTTTCCATCAAGCTAGGGTTTCAAGTTCAATCTCCATTGCTTTTGATCTTTGATTATCAAGGTATGTGGGAATTCACCAATGGATTCCTTTTATCCATTAGGTCCCAAAAGAGCTCTATCTCTCAAGCTCCATTTCACCCAAATTCATTATGTTTTATTCTCAAGATATTGAGATTCCTACTTAGAAGGGAAAGTACTTGAATATGGACTTCATCACGAGTTTGCCTTGTACTTGTTGGCAACATGATTAGATTTGGGTTGTTGTATAGCAAATGACTAAGTCGGTGCATTATTTTCCTTTTAAAACTTCTTATTTAGACGCAGATTATGCTAATCTTTACATTCAGGAGTTGGTTAAGTTGCATGATATTCCATTATCTATTATTTCAGATCAAGGTACTCTATTTACTTCTCACTTTTGGAGATTATTTCAAAAGGGTCTCAGTATCAAGTTAAGCCTAGTACAACTTTTCACCCTCAGACTGAGGGTTAAGCCAAACAGAATATTAACACTTTAGATGATATGTTGAGAGCTTGTGTGATTGACTTAAAAGGAAATTGGGATGACCAATTGCCATTAATTTTATTTAGCTATACTAATAGCTATAATTGGAGTATTCAAATGACTCCATTCGATGGTTTCTATGGTAGGAGATATAGATCTCTTATTGAGTGGTTTGAGGTTGGTGAGGTCTCTTTGATAGGTACCGAGTTAGTTTGTGAAGCTATGGAGAAAGACTCATTAGGGAAAGGTTGAAGATTGCCCAAAGCCGACAGAAATCCTATTTGGATATGAGTAGAAGAGATCTTGAGTTTAAGTTAATGATTGTGTTTACTTAAAAATCTCACCTACGAAGGGTGTGATATATTTTCGTAATAAGGGTAAGCTTAGTCCATGTTATGTAGTCCCATATCAAATTATGAGGTGCTTTGGCATGGTGACTTATGAGTTAGATTTTCCTTCAAAATTGACATTGGTGCTTCCAATGTTTCATGGATCCTTGTTGAAGAAGTGTATGGTGATCCTTCTTCTATTGTGCCATTGGAGAGTGTTGGTGTGAAAGAAAGTCTATCTTATGAAGAGGTTCTGATTGAGATTCTTGATCTCCATGTTTGAAAGTTGAGGAATAGAGAAATTACTTCTATTAAAGTCCATTGGAGGAATCAGTTAATTGAGGGTGCTTCATGGGAAGCCGAAGCTGATATGATGTCCCGTTATTCTTAAAAAAAATTCTCCACTTTAGATTCATCTTAAGATATTAGTTCCCCATGTTTACTCTTTTGTATATAGCATCTCAGTTATTCCCATGTTTCCCTATACATGCATGTTCATGAAAATGGTTTTAAAACTAGCTTGGGGTTGATTACTCTATATTTTTATGCATTTTGATGTATTTTTCATTCATGTTGGGTGGTTAGATCTCTTTTCCTAATCTATTCATGCTAGCTTGAGTCTTATTCAAGGATGAATGTTCCAAAGGGAGAGATATTATAATAACCCAGAAGTTGAAAATAGGAACAAAGGAGAAATATTGTAGAAATATTATTGGTGCAGTCTTCTACGAGCCATCAGAAGACGTATGATCCATAGGGGTAGTCGTAAGAGGCCCAGGTACTTGGGAAAAATTGGTTAAGTGTTGGTTGAAGTTATGAGTAGAGTTTATGGACCGTATAAGGTCCCACAGTCTTTAGATAGGGTCCATAAGTGGGGGTCCTGATGTTGGAAAATTTTGGTAGCTCAAGTTATTTAGACTAGAGCGTCCCACAGAGTGTAGAAAATATTACGGGTTGTAAGACGGTTCATACTTAGAGGTTTTGAAACTCTGTTTTTGAGGTTGAACAGGATGAGTGGTACCTATGGCTTGTAGGTGATTTTACGACCTGTAGACTTGGGTCGTAGGGTGAATTCCAGTAAACCAAATTTTTGGATATGGTTTCTACGAAGTACAACTCATAGGTGGGGTCCACAGGTCACTTTCGACAATTATTTTTCAGGGATATTTTGGATATTTTTCATTCATGTAACACCTAAGTTGCATCGTTTTGACTATATTGCACGACCTATATCTATCCAAACTCTTCAAATATCCCCTATTCACTCCCATTCTCCTAACATTCTCTAAGGTATTCAAGTGTTTTTTCTCTAAGGGTCATCTTCTTGTCCAAGTTAGGGTTTCTAGAAGTCAAGTCTCCTTTCAAGCTTTGAGGCTAGATTTCAGTGAGGTATGTGGAAATTTCATCCATGGATCCTCTTCCATCCATGGGGTCCCAAAGTATTTTCAATTCCTCTTATGATTTCTTCCTAAACCCTAGGTAATTGATGATCTTGAATTGTGTTCACTCATTATGCTTTTATTCAATTTCAATGATCTTACTATTCATGAATGAATCTTAATTATATGATTTTGATGAGTTTCATATGAACTCATGCATTATATTTATTTTCATGAAATTGATCTATGTTTAAGAACTATGCATGCATCATGAATTTATGACTATGGTTTCAAGAATGATTTTATGCAAAAAATCAATTACTATGGTGATGAAGACAAAGGTTTCTTCAATATGAAGTATTCTATCATGAATTTTATGAAACTAAGGTTTACTTCGAAAGAAAAATAATCCAATCATGAAGGTGTCCATGATTTTTCTATGAATGAGCTTATAGTAATTTTGATGCTTAGATAAGTATCTCTATGAAAATGTTATGATATCATGGTTTGCTAAAGGTGCGATTCTTATGATTTTAAAGTAATATATGATGATTTTATGATATGATTATGAAAATTCTGCTGAGAGTATTACCTAAAACCAAGTTGAACTAGTGGTTATTACCCAGGTCTAAAAAGTACGTGCCCCCACAGGATTTTCTTAATTGACCTTATCTAGTGGATCCACAATAACTCATGTTTACGGTTCTTAGCTTGGCAAGTAGGACAATCAATTTTTCATGTGGGAGGTATGACACTAGACTCTATGTTATAGCTCACATAATTTATTTTCGTTGAACGATAACTCTCATTATGTTATGCTTTACTATGATTTCCCTACGAATTATTTTGTATTGACCATGTCTTATGTTTTTTATGATGCTTTGAAGGTTTACTGGCGATTTTAGCATGACCATTGCATTATCATGTTATGTCACGTATTGCATATTTTCCATACTCAGTACATTCCATAGTACTAACCGCAAACTTCTTTTATCTATATTGTTGTATAATATAGGTCACAACGTTCCCCATCCAGCTCGCGGTTAGTATTTGCTTCAGTCAGTGTTATTGTTGGTTAGTACTCATTCTTGAGGGGACAACCGCTTGTGATGTGTTTCCTTTCATGACTTCTATTTTAGATTGTTTGGGTGAACTAGGGCTAGTCCTATGCCTCCGTCTATGGTAGTTAGAGTCTATGTCAAACTAGTATGTTTCTTCATCATTTCAAGTGTTATTCTTAGATTCTCTTAATTGGGTTTCTATGATAAGATTGTCTTAAGACTTATCTTCCACATTTCTCTTATGTCGATTTTTATGTTGTCCTAAGTCTTGCTACATTATGCTACAAGGCTTGTTTAGGGTCTCTCGGGATTCTATTTGCCTTGTTGTCTAGGGTCTAGCTTAGATCATGACAGCAATCAAAGAGAAGGGAAAAACAATACATGCATAAAAACCATTCAAGAATCACTTTTTAGATTAACTTACTTTGATAATTCATCATGGTTTTCACAACCCTAGTTATGAAATTTAGCTACACATTTATCTTAAAAACACAATCAAAATTTATAAAAATAAATACGTTTGCGTCAATCATTAAAATATCTTCCAAAAATAAAGAATACAAATAAATAATAAAGGAGAAGAAAAGAATAAACCAAAATTCTCCGATCTCCATGACACTTCTTCTAATATTTCTAAGCTATAAAATTCTAAGTTCTAGGTTATGTGTTAGTTGTAAGTTAGTAGTGGAAGAATTATTTTTATGTACTATTTATAGATGTAGAAATTCTAAATAAAGTAATTTAGTCCAAAATAAATTGGAAACTCAAAACCAAAGAAGTTGGGTTTCTGTGTGAAGTTTTGCACCATCTTGCGATTGTCATTTGCAGCCAACAACCTTCCAAAATTTGAAGGGTCTTCATTGGATGCCACGTGGAAATGCATTGAAATTTCCTAAATATTTTATATTAAATTTAATCCATTAAGTTGCCATCTTGATTTCTTTATATGATTTTTTGTTTTTAATTCATTTGTGCTCCAAATTTCTGCATCTTCACACCATTTTAATCCTACGATTATAATACACAATAGAAGAATAATCTATAAAATTGATGCTAAAAACAATCATCAAAAGATTAAATAGGAGGAAAATAATAATTAAATGTATATTCTTTTAGCCTCATATCATCACCCCACACTTAAACTTTGCTCGTCCTCAAGTAAGCATTAAAGCTCATGTAAAAAATCAATCTAGAAATGCCATCACTTTGATTGATACAAATAATTAAGCTATGTAATACATCATAATATCAAGTACTCTAACCGATCATTAGCATGATAGAACATAAAACAACAAACTTCTAACCTGCTAACATCAAAGACGGACTCTACTCATCAAATTAGGTTTGTTCCCCTACTCTATCAAAGAAATCTAATAAAATCACCTATCTATCATGAAATAAGTGCCCTCACAAGAAGAAATAATCCACACATTCAATTTAAAGAATCAAATATAAATTAAGGACTAAGAATCAAAGAAAAACTCTCTCACTCACAAAAGAATTCACATTGTATGCACAAAGAACCATAGGCTTACCCATCATGTACATCTTCACTAATTAAGCACGCTTGAATAAAATTAAATAGGTCTTTATCGGGTTGTAATGTTGGCTTGGGGACATGTACGAAACTATATAATAGTGACATAAACTTTCCTAAGCACTTTGCACTTGTTTTTTGAATTACACCATCCATTATATTGATCACTTTTATCAGCCCTTTCTTCAATTATTTTTACAAGTAATTCTCATCATATCAAGAATGCTTCATTGGATTTTTTTCTTCAAGCAATTGTTTTTCATGTCACACTCTTTCTAAGAGAGCCTTCCCATCACAAGTAACTATCTTTGGTAACCTTTTTGCTTACTCAATCATTCCTTTTCTTCAGATTTAATAATTTTATCACAATTTATGCTACAGTGCTCAAAGAAGCAAGGTGCGAAAAATGAGGGATTCAAAAAAACTCGATAAAGATAAATATAAGGCTACCAAATGAAAGTCTACAAGATCAAATGGTGTACATGTGATATAATATCTAAAAAGACTAAAATTTATGGGATAAATAAAAAAATGTCTATTATCATCTTCTAAAAAAAATAATACTTTTTATTTTATTTCAATAACATGCTGAGCAAGTTGTAGACTAAGATGCAAAATATGTAATATATACAAACAAGATCGCCACACATGGCACAAGTCTCAATCAAGTTGGATCAATTCTACTCCTAAGATAGACAACGTCATTACAACCTATAAAATAAGAATAAGGTATATATATAGTCACAACCATGAGCATAGGTGTCAAAAGTTCTATTTTAAATTTTATCCTCAAGCACTCACAGAAAAGTACAACCAAACTTAGGCCTAAATTGCTAGTCTCAAACAAGTCATTAAAAACAAATTACTCGAAAACAATTTACACAGTTTAATGCCCCCCCCCACCCAAAAAACAACCGAAACAAAAATCAAGAAGTGGGCGAAGTATGGTCTAAAAATTCTAGGAACCTTCAAAACTATTTTAATCTAAAGAATAAAAGAAAAATCATTTTTTATGTTTAGACTTTTTTTTTAAAAAAAGTAAACTAAAAATAAATAAATAAATAAATATAACTTAACCTTTAAAATATAGGAAGGGTAACACCTCAAAATATTCTAACTTAGATCTGTCTAAAAGACTAGTGAGAAAGTTGAGATTTTTTCTTCTGGTGTCCCACCACGGATAGAACCTATGACCCATAGAAAATTCTACGGACCATAGGTGGGCTCGTGTAAGGAAGCCTTAGATAATGTCTCTTGAGGGTGAAGCCTAGGACTATGTCTACGGATTGTAGATACCTCTATGGACCATAGACCCAACCTGTAGACCAAGCCTTGAGACTTGGTTTTCAAGTGAACATGACGAGGGACCCTATGATCCATAGAAGGGTCTACGACTCGTAGACCCAACCCCTGTAAATTCTAGTAGCTCCAGTAAAGTGTACCAAGCATCCACAAGTAGGGTTCACGACCTGTAGAAGGTTCTACGACCCAAAAGAGGGACCCGTAGACCCAACCCTTGCAATTCTAGTTAGCTCTAATTTGTACACCTAGTTTCTACGAAATGGCTCCTACGCCTCGTAGAAACTCCTACGGACTGTAAGAGGTACCCGTAGATGGATAGTTAGCTTTTAATTAAGGGTAAGTTTGTCTTTTCCCATCCTTTTCCAGTTAAAATCTTGATATTTTAGGACTAAGTTAAGTCCCCTTATCAACACCCATGAGACTTTTTCCCTCGTTAACACCTAAAGACTTAGAGCAAGGATTGGAGAGGAGAAACAAAGGTAGGGTTCAAGCATATCCATTGAATTCTTCGAGTTTCTCCAAGAACTTCATTTTTTCAAGTATGTAAGGCTAATCATAGCATTGAAATGAGTTTGTACTCATGACCTACATCTCAATTTAGATAGCATGAGTCCAAGCTTGAGTTCTAAAGCTAATTCTACTGAGTTTCTGAATGAGTTATGATACCTATTATTGAGATCCATGTTTATTTATTTGGATTGTATCTATTTGTGATAACACTTGTGGCTGCTACAAGTGTGGTCAGATGGGTCACTATATGAGAGATTGCCAGTAGGAAAGAAAAGTGTCACAACCTGACCTAGGGCATAGTCATAACACGATGATTAGAATTTCGAAGGGCTCCAACCAATTCTCTTAGCATAATATACATGATCATACATAAGTTAAATCAAATAAGTAAACAAAATCAAAGATACAGAGCATAGTATAAAATAAAACATAAATCTCAAAATCAGAAAATGACAACAAGAACTCTTTTCTATCTAACATGCCTCTAATACTAGATAGAGATGTGGGACAATCTCTCAGCTCACCCAATAGACAACATAGTAATAATGAAGTATAACTATCAAATATAAAATAAGTGTCATGTCCTCGAACTGTGGGGACTCACAAATGAGAAGCTAATGGTAAACTCTAACCATGAGAGAGAGGACATTATGATATGGTATAGGCAAAAAGTATGCATTAGTATATGGAATACACTAAGTATGTGAGATTATGCATGAATAATAAGCGTAGAACATAATCAATATGAATTATGAGATAGAAGACCAATATCTTTAAAACATAGGTAAAGTCATGAAAACATTAAAACATTCATCTCATTGGTTAGTGCATCAAAACATCATAATCATCATAAGAACTTATATATGTGGGAGATAACCGTAATCAATATTAAGATCATATGAACTATTATATGGAATCCGATGATCCATACATTGACAAGGGGAAAGGATACATGCCAAAGAAGGTTCCGTCCAATCATTATCATTATCATGTGCTATAGTTGGAACCACTGGGTAGGCCATATTGGCAAACTTACGGTGGCAATATAGTTTGAGAGACTAGAGGTTGCTACTAGGGCTTAGGTCGAGCTCCCACCTCAAAGTCCAATGGGTGCTAAGTAACCCATGGATGAAGTCCCATATACCTTGACCTTGATAAGCCCTAAATTTAAAAGGATGGATGCTTGACCTTGAGAGAATCCCTTGAATTGCTTGAGGAGGAAGAAGATCTTAGAGAGGAAACTTGGGGGAGAAGGTTTTGGATTTTGGGGTATAATGTAAGAATAAGAGGGTTAAAAGGCTTTAGCATAGTTAATAGGTAGGAATCTAGTCCAAAAACCCATCCATATACATTATATGGGGAAAAGACTAAAATAACCCTCACTTAAAACTGGAAATGGGGGTTCACAAAGGACCCACCATGGTCCATGAGATCCACCATGGCCCCTGGTGGTGTCCGTGGTTACTGTCTTGAACTAGGTAAAAAGTAGAATCTTTAGTACCTCTTTCACGAAGACCATAATAGTCCGTGAATGTCACCACAGCCAGTGGTGAAGATCATGGTGAATAACCTAATAACAGGTTCTGTAGGAGTGGTCACTATGGAACCCACCATGGTCCGTGAAGGGAAATTTCATCCATGGTGGTTCGTTCATGGTCTGGGAATTGGAATTATTTTCGAAGGACTTAGGGGAGGGGTCACCACAGATGGCACCATGGTTCGTGGTACTTCCAACGTCCAATGGTCCCTATCATGGACCCTTCTCTGCATGGTTCAAGTTTCTTAATCACCGCCATAGTGGCACACCATGAGCCATGGTGTGTAATACAACCCGTGATGGCCTTTGTAGTCATCACCTGGTTCCAAAAGCTGCATATTTCTAGAATTTCATCTTTTGTTCATCGTTTCCCATGTTTCCAACTTATGAGATCTTACAATATCTCTCTCTTGGGAATATTCATCCTTGAATGGGACTCAAGCTATCATGAATGGAATAGGAAAGGAACATAACATCCCAACATGAATGCAAAACATATTGAAAATGCATAAAACATGAAGTCTTTAATCTTAAGCTAAAACATGACTTTAAAACTTATTTCATGAACATGAATACATAAGAAACTATGAGAACAACTGAAATATATGATTTGGGATGATCGGATCATGAAGGAACTAAATACCTCAACTAGGAACGAAAGGAAAGAGATGAGAATATAGGGATGTCATATCAGTTTTGGCTTCGCATGTAGAACCCTCAACCTCTTGGTTCCTCCAAAACACTTTAACTTAAGCTATTTCCCTATGTTTCAACTTTCTAACTTGCCAGTCCAAGATGTCAACCGAAACCTCTTCATATGATATACTTTCTTTAACCTCAATGTTTTTAAATGGCATAATGGAGCTAGGATGACCAACAAACTTCCTCAACAATGACACATAGAATAACGGATGCACCTATGCTAAATATGAAGATAAATCCAACTCATAAGCCATCTTATCAATCTGCCTCAACATTTGATATGGTCCAACATAGCGGGGACTTAGCTTCTCTTTCTTACCAAAATGCACCACACTCTTCATGGGTGAATTTTTCAAGTAAACCTAATCATTAACTTCAAATTCAAGTTCCCTTCCTCTTATATCCGAATACGACTTCTGTCGGCTTTGGGCTGTCTTCAATCATTCTTTATTGAGTGTAACCTTCTCGATCTACACCACCTACCATACAAAGCCTCAAATGGGGCCATTTCAATTTTAGAATGATAATTGTTATAATAGCCAAACTCTATCAATGGCAAATGCTCATCCTAATTTCCTTAAAAATCAATGAAATATGCTCTCAACATGTCCTCTATTTTCAAAATGGTACACTCGACCTGACCATTCCTCTGGAGTTAAAAGTTGTACTAAGTTTCACTTGAGTACCATAACTCTTTTGCAAGGATCTCCAAAAATGAGATGTAAATTGAGTACCTCAATTCGAGATGATAGAAAATGGAACACCATGAAGCTTAACAAACTCTAGAATATACAATCTAGCATAGTTCTCGATTGAATATAAAGTCTTAATAGGAAGGAAATGAGCAGACTTTGTCATTCGGTCAACAATCACCCAAATAGAATCATGTTCCTATGAGTACGAGGAAAATCTATAATGAAGTCCATATTCAAGGGTTCCCAATTCCAAGTAAAAATCTCAATGTCTTGAGCAAAACCTCCCCAATTTTGATGCTCATATTTTACTTTTTGACAATATGGACATTTAGCCATGAATTTTAATATCTCTTTACATACAATTCCACTATTACACTTCCCTCACATATCGATACATCTTTGTGAAACCCGGATAGATAGAATATCGCAAACTATGAGCCTTAGAAAAAATCATCTCTCTCAAGCCATCAACATTTGAAATACATAATCGGCTTTGATATCTCAAAATACCATCTCCCCCTTAGGAGAAAACCTGAATGGCATTTTTGGCAATCACTTTCTTTAATACAACCATAGCGAGATTGTTACACCCCGTGCTTCTTAAACTTCTCAAGTTTCTGGGAAGGCTCTTAAGGTTCTTAAAAGTCGTTATGTGAGTCGGATAGTTAATAATGCTATCAGATAACTCCAAGGAAAGGAGAACGAAATGCTTCATAATAAGGAAGATTGGAAATAGGGTTATAAAAATTCGAAAGGAGTGGGAGGATGAGAAATTAGACGTAGGACTCGATTGACTCGCGTAAGCTACCAACTTGGAGGTCTTACGTACTTAAGCTAATCGAGTGCGTGTTGAGACTAAGTAGCAAGGAATACATAGGCTCTTAAAGTGCGACAAAATTACGAACCCACGGAAGAGAAATAAGGAAACGACGCACCTACTTGAAGCAAGTAGGTGACTCACGTACTTGACACATGGCAGCATGTGATAGGTACACATGAAAGCTCAGGAAAGTGACACGTGGTATGAGGTGACACACCATGGGTGGACCCCCACCTGCCACATGGCAACCATGGATTGGTTGCATAATTGAGGTGGCTGCCTAAGGGTGTGTCACATGTCACCCTTAGGGGATGACATGTGTCACTATCCAAAAAGATACATATCTATGTATGGATGACTATTAAGTCATTTTTAGCCAAAACCTTGAACAAAAATAGAGAGAAAAATGTGGAGAAGAAAGCAAAGGCAGCCATGGTTTGGACAAACACTGCTGTTAGTAAAATGAGTATAACTCCTTGTGTAAGGCTTAGTTTTAAGTAATTCAACATGTTTTGGAAAGATATTTTATAGTTATATAACTTTCATTTATACTCTACAACCCAGTTTTTCCTTTCGCTCCTCGAAAAATGGTGGTGAAGCATGGGGGAGCTGCTGCCCAGATTTTGGTTTGGAAATCCTACACGGACAGCTGTGAGTATTTTGGTCATATATTTTCGTACAAAATTGATGTAGGGGTAATTCAAAATTGTTTGCGACCTTGATACACATGTATATAACTTTCATTGAGGCCAAAAATACTGTTTCCCTCAATTACCCCTCCAAAACTAAGCGACAATATAAGACAGTGGGCTGTCCAGATTTCACGTTTTGGATAGTTTTGGCGAGTTTGACAAGTTTAACGTAAGGTAAGGCCTTTCATTTTAAATTGAAGTTTATGGTGTTGTTATATAGGGTATTATACGTTGTTTAAGTGGATGTAAATGTGAAAATATGATAAATATGTTTGACGCCCGAAATAAACTAAATTGGAATCGCTATAGTTAAATTGTCGTCGAAGGATAGTGTTGTTCGTGTGAGGTGCTGCTGCAGGGGTTTGATATGTTGTTGCAGGGACTAAATATGTTATAATGTGGTTTAGGGTACTGCTGTTTGAATCCAAATGGCTCCTCATTGCGTATAATGAAGGGAGTTACAAAATAAAGGCTAGACGCCCTATTGTGCTACCGCATTTTTGAATAAGTCGTTTGGAGTTTATGTTGTATATTATTGGTGTGAATTGCAGCAGGTTGTTGTTTTTGGTTGGATGTAGGTATTAGTGACCAAATTGGAAATTTGGATAGAGCACATTATAGGGGAGGTGCTGCCTAATTTTCGTCGACGCCTTAGCGAATAACAGAACTAGTCAGGAAAATGACTAAGGAAATAGATTCCATTAATACTAAGATGTAACCTAGGGTGATGGAAATTAAAAGGGATTTATATTCATACTAATTTCATGTTGAATAGGTTCAAAGGACGGCGAGGCAAGCGGGATAAGGAATAATTCAAATAAGGTATGTGAAGCTTTCTTTTGGCATGTTTTGGTATAAGTTCGTACAACTATCTTTCTTTCCTTTTGGAAATGTTTAGCCTTAAGTGGATTGTATACGAAGTGCGGGGATAATTCCATTCCCAGAATTCTGAGTATGCCTCATAACTCCTACCCACTGTTCAATATTGGAGTTCCTGTGAAGATTAAGTATTGCCTAGTAGGGCTTCTATGTGTTTGAATGTAATGTGTGGGAAGCTATCTCTCATTCCCAGTGATATGTATTTGATACGAAAATGAGATTACGATTCTATAGTGGTTCACCGAGCCCCATGAAGTGCCGGGTACGAAATATGTATATGAAGATCACCTGAAGGAAAGTCCAGAGGTATGTAAAGCCATTCCTTCTTTTGGCATGTTTTGGTATAAATATGTAAAGCCTATCTGTTCTTTATTTTGGGCATGTGTTAGATCTATATGACAAAGTGATATGTGTATGAATCTTGGGTAACTCTATTCATGAGCTCTGAACATGATTCATTATTCATAATTGGTGTTCAGTGTTGAATGTTAAGACTCTTAAAGTAGTTAAGCTTCCATTCGTCAAGTCTTCTATATGCTGAGAAGTAGTGTATGTAAAGTTATTCTTACTCTCTTTTGGCATGACTTAAATGTAAGTATTATATATATGAAGTTTGAATTTATTCCACTCTTAAAACTCTGAGTGTGAGTTAAGGATCTTGTTCACTTCCTATTGATTAGTACTCTTGTAATTTCAAAGTTTCCAAGTGATAGGAAATGGTACATGTAAAGCTTGTCTTTTCCTACTTCTAGAAAGACTAGACTAAAGGTACTATAGGACATGGATTTGGATATAGCCCCATTTATAGACTCTGGATGTAACTCGTGACTTGTACCCACTTTTGAATGATAAGGTCCTTGAAGTAGTTGAACTACGGCCCTTAAGCCTTCTATAGGTAGAATAGTGTTGGAATGTGTAAGCTCCTATACCTAGGGGCTCTTAAACATGTTGTATGGTGATATCTAAGGGATGTTTGATATGTTACGGAATTTTGCGTGCATGTATATGCATTATGATATATATATGGATTGGGTCGAACATACCTCGACACATTTTGCTATGTAAGGATCAGGTCGTATGTTCTACGATAGATTATGCATTATACGGATCGGGCCATCGTACCTCAGCAATATTATGCATTATACGGATTGGACCGTCGTACCTCGGCATTATTATACATTACATGGATCGGGCCATCATACCTCGGCATTGTTACACGATATATGGATTGGGCCATCGTTCCTCGATATTTTTATATGATATGTGGATCGGGCCGTCGCTCCTCGGCATGCACTTTCTATATACAGGGATCGGACTGTATGTTCCACAGCGTTAATGACATATATATACTTATCATGATAGATGATGTGTTTGTAACACCGGATCCCCGAATGGGCCGGATACGGTACGTGATAATGGTATACATGACTTTATTTTATGAGATGCAGGTACAGTACCCTATTAAATGATATACTTGGTTTCCTGCATCCCTGTTTCAGTTGTTATCTCAAGTTATGTTATTCTTATATACTCAGTACATGTATCGTACTGACCCCCCTTTCTTTGGGGGGGCTGCATTTCATGCCCACAGGTACAATACAGATTTTGGGAGTCCACCAGCTCAGGATTCCACTCAGCAAGTTTAGAAGAAGCTCCATTGATTCGGAGCCAAGTTTTGGTACCAAACCACCGATGTATATATTTGGTTACACAGGGGTACGGCGGGGGCCCTGTCCCACCATATGTTATCGTTCCTATTCTTAGAGGTCTGTAGACATGTATGTGTGGGTTATTCATGAGTTTATTTCGGCTGTGCCTTTACGGCACATTGTAAATGTTTTTACGTTATGGCAGCCTTGTCTGCTTGCATTCTCTTCCATGATACGATATGAATGAAAGAGGCCACAAGTACACGAAAAAGTTTTAACTCATTGGGGTTTTTGTGAGCAGTATCGCTTCGCTCATAGTTCAATTTGACTACAGTCGACAGTTACATAAATGGGGGTCCAGGTTGGACCCAGTCGCGGCCCATGGGGTTGGGTCATGACAAAGATCACTATCTTGTTTTGCCTTTACATCAACCACAAGAGATGATTCGGAACCATTTTTCACAATAATGCCACCATATTTGGAATCAACCAATCAAACACCCAAGAGGGCTAATCTATGCATATCACGTACTAGCTCTCACGATCTAACCTAGAGCCTAGTCGTAAAAGGAAATCAAAACCTCGAAGAGATCAAACCAAGCCTCTTGACATATTGTAAGCATACATAAGGTAGAGTAAAGTGAAACATAGCATAAGAAAAAGTCAAATTAGGAATCATAAAGAGATCGTAAAGTTGACTACATAGACTGCATAACATTTGTCGAACGAATTCCTCTATTAATAAAAAGGGTGAGGAATAAGACATGTCCCTAGGTAACCATCAACCATGAATGAAGTAAAAAGTCTTTTGAAAGAATCAACACATAACTAGTCCTTGATAGATGAGGACGCACTAAAAGTTCATTGGATGGAAGCTAACTAATCACGTGCCAGAATATGATCCTCAACCCCTATATTATGAGACAATATAGACAACAATATGCGTTAGTACATTTGAATGTACTAAGTATGTGGACATGACATGAAATATAAGGCATAGGATACAATGATCAATTATCATAAATGATAAAAGAGAATAAGTAAGTCATGAGGAAATACAATAATGATCAAAGCATTTAAAGACATAGTAGAAATCATAAAAACAAAGGAAAATTTTACTTAGGTGGGATATGAACCTTAACCGTCACTAAGACAGTATGAGCTATTAAATGGAATCTCGATGTCTCCCCATACAATGAAAAAAGGGGAATCTACTTGCCAAGGTACACTTTACCCTGTTAGGTGGGTCATGTACATACGCTATATGTGGATCCACTAGCTAAAACATAAAGGCAATCCAAGGTGGCACGTAGTTATGAGACAACAGACTTTATATAAAGACCCCGTAAGTTGAGCCCGCACCTCAAGTCATTATTCAGTGCTAGGTCAAATCCCACATAATATACAACATACTAATCATACTTAACATATATTATATACTTGTTTAAAAACTTCATAATTCGTAGAATAGGTCATTGTCATGTCATATTTGCAATGTGAGTATAAGCCTTTCAACATCAAAATATCGTACTTGCAAAATTCGTGTCATTAGGTTCTCAAGTCACCAATTAAGGATCCATAGTCACCTTTTCCATAACTTGCATGAAATTAATAACTTGAACATAATTGTAATTCATAATCATAATTCATGCTTGAATTTAGCGAAAAATTCATATATGAAATCAATTTGGATGAAAACCTTGAGAATACTTGAAATCATTCAACTACATAATCATAGTTCATGTATATCATTATTGAAAATATCTTCATGCATGGGCACTCACAATTCAACTTGAAATCATGTATTTCGTGTAGAAATATACTTCTAATGATCATTGATAATGATTAAAAATGTAACTGAAACAACCTAACACAATTCATCAAAATTAAATTTAAAGATAAGAAATTTCATGAGATTTTTGAGGAAAACATTGGGACTCCATGAGTGAAATGAAATCATTAATCAATCCCCACATACCTTGCTAAAATCGAATTAGATTTGAAGAAGAAACGTTGATGAACTTAAAACCCTAGCCTGAAAATTAGGGAGTAACCTTGAGAGAATTGTTTGTTCTTGCCTTAGAGAAATTTTGAAGAATCAATTGAATAGGAGGGAAATTTTAAGAATTGGATATATATATATATATATATATATATATATATATATATATATAGAGAGAGAGAGAGAGAGAGAGAGAGACTTTTAACATAGCCTTAAAAGTGTATTGTCACGACCCGACCTAGGGCCTAGTCATAACACGGCGATCGAAATACCGAAGGGCTCCAACCAAGCCTCTTGTACATATCATAAGCATACATAAGGTAAAATAGAAAAGCGGAAACATCATAAGAGATTCTAAAACCATGAATAGAAATCTGAAAATGTCTTATGACAACATAGACTCAAACATATGTCCATCTATATGCCTCTAAACATAAGTATGGGTGGGAGCTAAGACATTTCCCTATCTCACCCTCAATATACAACGTAAATAAAAGTCTTTAGAAAAGAAAATAGTAACAATCTTGAAACTATTCCCCGATCAATGAGGACTCACCACAACACCGCCGAATAGAGAATGCCTACTAGTTACGTGAATGATTGGGTTCTTAAACCTCAACCCCTAAATTATGAGATAATGTAGGCAAAAAGTATGTATTAGTACGTTGGAATGTACTAAGTATGAGGGCGTGACTTGCTATGTAAATCATGGAATGCAAAGGTCAAGTAAATCATATGATAAGATGGAATACATAATGTCATGAGAAAATCATATTGTCCAAAGCATTTAAAAATATAAATTCAAAATCATAATATACTTAAGAGATCATATATATATGGAATAGGAACCATAACCGACAATAAGACCATGCGAGCTCTAAAATAGAATTCGATGATACCCACATTGAGAAGGAGGAGGCTACTTTGTCAAGGTAGACTCCTGATCATGAACATGTGCTATTTGTGGATCCACTAGCTAGGCCATAAAGGCAACCTACGGTGGCACGTAGTTTGTGGGACATGAGGCTACTACTAATGCTTTTGGTAGGGCCCCCACCTCAAGTCCACTCGGTGCTAAGTCAAATCCCATGGAATACATACATAACATAAGATCATAATTTTATATATCATAGTTATGATCATAGGTTTGAAATCATAGAGTAGCTCATTTTCATAACATACTTGTAATATGAGAATTGTCCTTTCATCATTACAATCATATTTGCATAATTCATATCGTTAGCCCTTAGGTCACCACATAGGTTCCTAAGTCACCTTACTTCATAATTTGCATGAAATTCATACTTTGAACTTAGAGTAAAACTCAATTGCATAATCAATTAACTTTGAAAATTATGTAATTCACTTGAAAACATACATGATCATAAGCTTTATATTAGCCCATACATAATTCATATATATAATATCCTTTGGGAGTATAAATTGAAATACTCATAATTTACATCATGAACCCTAGAAATTAAAATAGAAGAATTCATGGAAAAACTCTTCAATTTAATTCAATATCAATAAATTTATATCAAAATAGACTCATGATTATATTTTATATCAAAATTCATGCAATTGGAATAGAGATCAAAAACCTATAAAAATACCATACTTTAATGTCATGACCCAACCTTGTGGGCCGTGACGGGTGCCCGAACTGGACACTCGCGTACACGCCTGCTAACTATAAGTAAACCTGTCCCCTGTTTGAGTTATAATGTCTCGATAGGCATGATAACATATGAGCTGACGAGGCCATCACAAAATATAGGAACAACCATACACACATATATATACAACTAACTTACATGTCCACATACCTCTAAGAGTAAGAACAGTAAAATGAGGCAGGACAGGACCCCCGCCGTACCCGTAGACAAATAAACATATACATCGAGGGTTAGTACCAAAATCTAGGATCCAAACCAATGGAGTGCTTCTGAATTGCTGAGTGGGACTCCTACACTAGCGGATCCCCAAAGTGTATTTTTGTACCTGCGGGCATGAAATGCAGCCCCCCGAGAAAGGGGGGTCAGTACGACATATGTACTGAGTATACAAAGCATAACTGGAAGCATATCTGAAATAAAGAAAGCCAGGGGGATGAATTTGTTATGTAAGAAATTACTGTACCTGTACCTTACGAATCATAAAAACTTGCATGCTCATATTATATAATATAGCTGGCCCTTTCAAGGACTCGATGAATCATAATTATATACCATCATAGGGTCTAGCACCATTACCACCTTATAACATCACATCATTATCATATATATATATATATACATATGTACCTGACCCTCTAGTGAGGGACTCGGTGAGTTATTCATGACATTGAATTATCATTTCCTCATATAGCATACCTGGTCCTTTAGTGAAGGAATCGGTAGATAACACAGTGAACTATGCATGATTACATACCCGATCCTTTATTGGACTCATTGAATGCTCATATAATCATCTATCGTATCTAACCCTTTACTAGACTCAGTCATACCCGGCCCTTTATAGGACTCGGTCATACCTGACCCTTTATGGGACTCAGTCATACCTGACCCTTTATTGGACTCGGTCATACCTGACCCTTTATGGGACTCGGTGAAAGATGTATTAACAACATGCACGAGTAGAGTAATGAGTAACCATATATATTTTAGATCGTAATTGAGACTTGATGGAATACTCAAAATGTGCTATCATTCAAAAACCAAGACAAGAGTCATATCGAGTACCTTTTGAGTGCCACTATGAATTAGGTCAAAATAGAACTTTTGGAATCATATTCTCGTATCAAGTCATCATCAAATATCTTTTGGTAATCAAGAAGTTGGCTATCCTAATGGCTTTGAAAAGAGGAACTTCCTTGGAATCATATACACTTCATCTATTTGTTTCATAAAGATCATGCCAAGAAGAAAGGAAGAATAGCTTTACATACTTACTACTTCCCAATGTATAGAAAAACTTGAGAAGAAATAGCTCAATTATTGCAAGAGTTTCAACATTAGAGGATGAGTAAGAAACACTTAGGAATGGAGTCACCTCCGAGATTGTATCATCTTTTACGTACATTTAGGACATGCCAAAAGAAGAGAAAGGATAGGATTTATATACTCTCTACTTTCCTTCATGGAGTCATCATATACATATATCATCATATACTTATGTCGAGACACGTCAAAAGAAAAGAAGGGTATGTTTACATACTTATGCCAAAAACATGCCAAAAGAAAGGAGGTAGCTTCACATACCTCTTATGGATTACCCTTCACCACATTCACCTCATCGTCTTTTCAACCTATTTAACATGAAGGCAATAATAAGGTTAATAACCTTTCACTTTCCAATTTCCAAATGTACAACCAAGTATCCATAGGAATAATTTCCTTATCCATTTCCCCCGACTAGTTTATTACTAGTTCCGAAGTTTGCAAAAATCGGGCAGCATCTCCCCTGTAACTTATCCTATCCCAATTATAATCTTAGCATTCATAATACCAACAAAAACCAGCAGCTATATACAATTAAATCAGTCCAATACAATGAAATAACAATTCTACACAACTCGCCCAAAACAGGATGCCAAAATAGTGTTTTTAATCTTTGTTTCGTAAAACCTTTAGCCGTACGAAATGGAGGGTCATGTAGATGCAACCAGAAGTAACCACACCCCGTGTAGAAAAAGTTATAGACCTGCAATACACAATCAAACCATCTTCAACCATAGTACAATAATAACAATACACTACTCGACTTTGATTTAACTCTAACAACTTCAATTTAGTTTATTTCTAACGTCAAGCATCCTTATACAATTTTTCCACCTCTAGACTCATTTAAGACATTTAATATACTTCATAAAACATCATAAACTCCACTTTGAAAGAGAAAACCTTACCTTGCCCGTAACTCGCCAAAACTTGCCAAAACTCGCATCGGAAGTTCTCCTAGCGCGGCTGAAACTTCATGGCTGTTTGCTATCCTTTTAGTGCTACTACAAACCATAAATTTACATTACTAAAACCCTCATACCCTCTTGGTATACCCTATATAATTAATTCATGGAACGAAATTGGAGAACTTCCCTTTTTTTTCCTCCCAAAATTCGTAGCTCTCTTCTCTCTAGCTTAAGGTTTCTCTTCTTTTGTTTTTTCTCTAGAAACTTCCTTGGATAAGAATGAATTCTTTTGTATAAAGATGATCATAAATCATATACATATAGGCCACCTTAAGGGGTGACATGTGTCATTCCCTAGGTGGTGATACGTGCAAGGCCCTCATAGAGACAACACACCATACCTCCAACCATGGGCTGCCACATGGCAGGTGGGGTCCACCCCCATGCTTCAGCTGCTGCCATATGTAACTTCCAGCTACTGCCACATGGCACTCTCTTTTGCTTCCATGTGTCACCTTCTTTTCTTCCTCGTAGGTTCGTAATCTCATCGTACTTTATGAACCTATATAATCCTTGCTATGCAAGCTTGGTATGAACTCAAGTAGCTTAAGAATGTAAGATTTTCAAGTTGGTAACTTACATACATAAGTCGAGTCCTACGACTCATTACTTGGCCTCCAACTTCTTCTGAATTCTTATAACCATATTTCCAATCTTCCCTACTTTGGGTTGTCACATTCTCCCTTCTTAGAGTTGTTTGGTAGCGTTATAGATTATCCGGATCACATGGTGACTTATGAGAAGCTTAATAACCTTTCAAGGTACAAAAGTATGGGGTATAACTGTCACGACCCAACCCCGTGGGCCGCGACTGGGGTCCGACCTGGACCCCCATTTACATAACTGTCGACTACAGTTAAATTGGACTATGTATAATGTAATACTGCTCACAAAAACCTCAATGGGTTAAAACTTTTTCATGTTCGTATAGCCTCCTAGATATAGGAACCAAACACATGAACCCAATGGGAGATAAAATATTCATACACATGTGGCCTCTTTCATTTCCATCATGTCATGAAAGGGAAAGCTAGCCGATAAGGCTGCCACAACATAACTACTTTTACAAAATATCGCATAGGCATAACTGAAATAAACTCCTAAACAACACACATACATATGTCTACAGACCTCTAAGAATAGGGATGACATCATATGGCAGGACAGGTCCCCCACTTTACCCCTGCATAAACAAATATATACATCGCAGGACCAATACCCAAAAACTGGGCCCCAAAATAGTGGAGCACTTCCAACATAGCTGAGCGGAAATCCTATACTGGTGAATCTCCGAAATAAACATCTGTACCTGCAGGCATGAAACGCAGCCCCCCGAAGAAAGGGGGGTCAGTACGATATATGTACTGAGTATATAAGCATAACATAACTAAGATAACAACTGAAACAGGGATGCAGGAAACCAAGTATAGCATTTAATAGGGTACCGTACCTGCATCTCATAAAATAAAGTCAGATATACCATTATCACGTACCGTATCCGGCCCACTTGGGGACCAGTGTTATAAACACATCATCTATCACGATAGGCATATATATACCATTAACACTGTGGGACGTACAGTCTGATCCCTGTATATAGAAAGTACATACCGAGGAACGACGACCCGATCTATATATCATATAATAATGCCGAGGAACGATGGCCCGACCTGTATATCGTATAACAATGCTGAGGTGCAACGGCCGATCCGTATAATGCATAATAATGCCGAGGTACGACGACCTGAACCATATAATGCATAATAAGGCCGAGGTACGACGACCCGATCCGTATAATGCATAATCTGTCGTGAAACGTATGACCCGATCATTACATAGCAAAATGTGCTGAGGTACGCCCGTCCCGATCCATATATATATCATAATGCATATACGTGCACACAAAACTCTGTAACATATCAAATATCCCTCAACCATTATTGTAAAGTATGCCCAAGAACCCCCAGGTTTAGGAGCTTACACATCCAATCACTATTCAGTCTATAGAAGGCTCGAGGGTCGTAGTTTAACTACTTTAAGGCCCTTAGCATTTAGGAGTGAACTCGAGTCACGAGTTATACTCGAAACTTACAACTGGAACTACCTCTACACTCAAATCATATCTTATTTCATTTACATTAAGACATCCCATAAGAAAGAAGCGATAGGCTCTACATATATTACCTTTTATCATATAGAAGACTTAAACGACAATAACTCAATTATTACAGGAGTTCTACCATCACGAAGTGGATAAGAATTATAAATTGTACTCAGAACTTCACGAATGGAGTTATTCCCATGTTTCATATGTATAAACCATTCATAACTTATATTTAATACATGCCAAAAAAAGGAGGAATAGCTTTACATACACTACTTTTCAGCATATAGAAGACTTACAAGTTCATAACTCAACTATCGCAGGAGTTCTAATATCTAGAAGTGAATAAGATTGATGAACCATACTCGGGGTTCTATGAATGGAATTATTCTCACCTTACATACACAATTCACTTAAGACTAAGACATGTCAAAAGAAAAGAAGATAAGCTTTACATACTTATGCCGAAAACATGCCAAAAGAAAGCTTCACATACCTTGTCTGAATTATTCCTTATCCTGCTTGCCTCACCGTCCTTTGAACCTATTCAACATGAAATTAGTATGAATATCAACCCCTTTTACTTTCCATCACCCTAGGTTACATCTTAGTATTAATGGAATCTATTTCCTTAGTCGTTTTCCTGACTAGTTTTGTTACTCGCTAAGGCGTCGATGAAAATTGGGCAGCACCTCCCCTATAATGTGCCCTATCCAAATTTCCAATTAGGTACCTAAGACCTAAAGCCAACCAAAAACAACAAACTGCAGCAATTCACACCAACAATATACAACATAAACTCCAAATGACTTATTCAAAAATGCGGTAGCACAGTAGGGCGTCTAGCCTTTATTTTGTAACGCCTTTTATTATACGCAAAGAGGAGTCATATGGATGAAACCAGCAGCATCCACACCCCTTGTAGAATGCTTTTAGTCCCTGCAACAATGCATTACACCCCTGCAGCAACAACTTACAAGAACGACACTTTATTTCGACGACAATTCACTTGTAGCGACTCCAATTTAGTTTATTTCGGGCGTCAAACATATTTATCATATTTTCACATTTCCAGACACTTAAACAATGTATAATACCCTCTATAACAACACCATAAACTTCAATTTAAAAGGAAAGGCCTTACCTTACGTTAAACTTGTCAAACTCGCCAAAACTATCAAAACGCGAAATCTGGACAGCCCATTGTCTTATATTGTCGCTTAGTTTCGGAGGGGTAATTGAGGGAAACAGGATTTGTGGCCTCAATGAAAGTTATAGAAATGTGTATCAAGGTCGTAAAAAAGTTTTAATTAACCCTACAACAATTTTGTACGAAAATATATGACCAAAATACTCACAGCTGTCCGTGTAGGATTTCCAAAGCAAAATCTGGGCAGCAGCTCCCCCATGCTTCACCACCATATTTCGAGCAGATAAAAGCAAATATGGGTTGTAGAGTCTAAATGAAAGTTGTATCCACATGAAATATCTTTCCAAAACATCTTTAATCACCCAAAAATAAGCCTTACACAAGGCGTTATACTCGTATTACTAACTTGGCGTTTCTCCAAACCAGGGCTGCCTTTGCTTTCTTCTCCATGTTTTTCTCTCTATTTTTGTTCAAGTGTTTGGTTAAAAATGACTTAATAGTCATCCATACATATATATATATCTTTTTGGATAGTGACACATGTCATCCCCTAAGGGTGAGACGTGTCACACCCTTAGGCAGCCACCTCAATTATGCAACCAATCCATCATTGCCACGTGGCAGGTGGGGGTCTACCCCATGGTGTGTCACCTTCTGTCACGTGTCACTTTCATGTGATGCCATGTGTACCTATCACGTGCTGCCATGTGTCAAGTAGGTGAGTCACCTAATTGCTTCAAGTAGGTGCGTCGTTTCCTTATTTCTCTTCCGTGAGCTCGTAATCTCATCTTACTTCAAGAGCCTATGTATTCCTTGCTACTTAAGCTTGATGTATACTCAAGTAGCTTAGTATGTAATACCTCCAAGTTAGTAGTTTACGCGAGTCAATCAAGTCCTACGACTCATTTCTCGGCCTCCAACTCCTTTCCAATTTTTATAACCTTATTTCCAATCTTCCTTAGTATGAAGCATTTCGTTCTCCTTTCTTTGGAGTTATTTGATAGAATTATAAACTATCCAACTCACATAACGACTTTTAAGAAACTTAAGAGCCTTCCCAGAAACTTAAGAAGTTTAAGAAGCATTCTAAGGTACCAAAGTACGGGGTGTAACAATAACATTCTTCCCACTTTTAGAACATTCATCCTCGAATGTTAACTTATCTTATAGGGTTTTATGAGGATTTTCAGGAGTTCTCTATAAGCATTGTCTTCCAATCCTTTTAGGAGTTTAGACTACCTTTGGATATAGGGAACAAGTACGGATATCTCTTCTCTACCTCTTTGTAGCATGTCCAAAATATTATAACAGTATTGTCCTTATTGAACCCTTATTCCTTTTACCACGTTCTTACTCTCTTGGACCTATACGTAACACATACATATTCATAGGTTGCATAACCCTGCCGGTACTACTTGTATGAGGTAGACATAGTTTTTTCATCTCCGGGTTCATTCTGCTTCACCTATCTCATTCACATTGAAACTCACTTGTCCCATCTTATAATTCTTCTTTCTTTTCTTTTTATCCACTCCTTGCTCTTCTCACTCCAATCATAGGAGGCTTGTTGTCCTTTTTCCTTGGTTATTTATCTATCGTATCATCATTTGTGACCAATGCTATATCCAACATCTTGGCTTTTGACCCCACATGGTATCATTATCCTTCACACGATCTCTTAAGTAATTCGATACCCTTCCCTGGTCATACCCTTTCTTTTTTTATACATACCCATCTTCTAACGTTATTTCGTGCAAGCTTTTGCCAAAAACTTCTTGACACCGCCTTAAATACCATTCTAACTTCTATCCCATTATTGTTGGCTTTCAGCCCTTCTAACATGATTCAGCACGGGATATTCTTGAAGTTTAAACATCCATGTACACTATATTGTAGTATCCATTGATTCTATCTTGCCCTTGCATTCTTATCACCCGCTTCCCCCCTTAAGGGGGGGAGGGTACTTATACCTTTGTACAATCTCAAAACTCATCCAATCTCTTTTCCCAATCCACTTGGTACCGTATCATCTCCATCTCTTTCTTCATCATTTATAACTTGATTCTGTATGTACGAAACCTTGACTAAGTCACGAAGCAACGAGAACCTTTCCATACATAGTGCGACATCTCATCTTTTAATCCATACTTGTGTAATGTGACCCATGGAACAACTCATCTAAGGACACACTTCACTTATCTTTATCAAAAGTTAATTAGCACCTTTAGTCATTCCAATTTAAATTAGGCAATACTTGTATTCCGACGATAATTGTCCAAGGTTCTCTTACAAGAGTAGCTTTATCCCAACCTATATCTTTTATTTCTTGGGATGAATGTATATTGCACCCTTTATTCCTTAAGTTTACCATCTTTATCTCTAAGGATTCCACTATTGTCGAGGCGACGTTGTGTGCACGCACTATCCATTTATACCTTATACCCCTTGCCCTTACTATATACCCAACAGTGGCTTTTAATTTTCTCAACAACATATGCAGTTCGCCTCAATTAGGGCCTTACCTTATAACCATGTAGTCGTATTGCACCTTTAAGTTCATATTGTATGTTCCCCTTTTGTTCCGTATCTATATTCATTTAATCATATCTATCTTGGGTTCTTCCATAGATTTCTCTTATCATTTATCCCGTCTATGTCTATGTTTTATTCCGCACAAGAGGGATCTTATATTACCTCTGTATTATTCGGAATGCATTACTTCCACATAATCATTTTTCTCATTTCTAAAATGTATTTTGTCCATCCATCTTTATTTGTATCATACCAATCATTCCCTAACACCCATTCTATCTCGTGGCTCATCTTTATACAGCTTGGTCTTTTGTAGTTCCATCACATTTAGCATTCGTATCTTCGGCTACACATGTCATGACCTATTGTTACACTGACATCTCGCTTTTTTCTTGCTTACTCCTTTCAGTTACTCTTTGTTTCCTTGTGCTCGCTATAATTTCCGTTATCGCATAATCTTTATTCGCAACTTTCCCTATGGAACTTGATAAGTCTTTCTTATTTGTTCCATAGACCACTTTTCCATTTCACACTTACCCTTATATTCTTATTACACGGACCACGTCCTATCAATAGCCACTTTCTCACTAGGCTTTACGTATTTTCATAATGATCCTCGTTATATTCACATGATATCCTGTTCATATTCCACCCCATAGTATAAAACTTCTTAAACTTTTTCACGATTCTTACTATGGGTTATTTACCCTTCTTAGTTAGTCTTATCCTTAATATCTCCCAAGCTGTCCTATTAATACTTCATATCCGTCACAATTCCGTTTCCCTTGCACTCTTGTCTTAATCACACTGTTACTCCTTTTAATTATAGTTCGTCTCAATTTATCCCTATGTAACAATTCCTTCGGTGCCTTAATATATCGTTCTATCCAGAACTACCAGTTTTCTCTAAATCAGATCATAAGTCTTTTCCAATTTCGGTTTACCATATCAATATCGACCTCTAGTTTCTATTGCCATCAATTCAACAATTAACTTATTTCTCGAGGTCATCCATACTCATGGTTTAGCCAAATCTCATCATTATTGTGGGCACAATCTTTCAAGACATACTATAGCCCTGTATCTTATTATCTTTTTATTTCTAGGAAAATTTAGGCAGAGTTTCCTCTATATTTTTTACTATCTCAAACCTGCACACAAAAAATACCAATAGTGCCTCACAGGGCCAACATGTATAAAGATACATATATATATACCATATCACATCATATCACAGCCACACAGGGCGCCAGAATCAACAATATGAAAATGGACTTACCTCGTACGTCTACTGAAACTTCACCTGTTACACTTTGCTGTCTACTCTTCCTTTCACTTTACAACTTTACATTTCAGTTCTACTTCAATACCTTACCCAACAGATATCTTTCATTCCTTTGCTTACCTGCGTGCCTTATGACTTCCAATATCATTAGTCACTTCCTTCTGTTGCTATCATCCTTCTATTAATATCCAAGTTTAATATAAGGAGTTTTCCTATAACTCAGATCTATCACACGATTTTAGATATGAAAGAAATATAATATCCTAAATATTCTGTAGCCTCCTGTTTATAGATGTGGCGCGCAACACATTGATAAACAAGACTCTACTAGACATGATCTGTAGACACTCAAAGGAAAGACCGCTATGATACCACTTTTATCATGACCCAACCCCGTAGGCCATGATGGGTGCCCGAACTGGACACTTGAGTATACCCCTGCTAACTATAAGTGAACCTGTCCCCTGTTTGAGTTATAATGTATCGACAGACACGATAACATATGAGTCGATAATGCCATCAAAAAATATAGGAACAACTGTACACACATACATATATAACCAATTACATGTCCACTGACCTCTAAGAGTAAGAACAGTAACATAAGACGGGACAGAGCCCCCGCCATACCCATAGAAAATAAACATATACATCGAGGGTTAGTACCAAAATTTACGATCCAACACAATGGAGCGCTTCTGAACTACTGAGTGGGACTCCTACACTGGCGGATCCCCAAAGTCTATTTCTATACCTGTGGGCATGAAATGCAGCCCCCCGAGAAAGGGGAGTCAGTGCGACATATGTACTGAGTATACAAAGCATAACTAGAAGCATATCTGAAATAAAGAGATCCAGGGGGATGAATTCGTTACGTAACAAAATACTGTACTTGTACCTTGCGAATCATAAAAACATGCATGCTCATATTATACAATATAGCTAGCCCTTTCAGGGACTCGATGAATCATAACTGTAGGACAATCATAGGGTCCGATGCCATTATCATCTTATCACATCACATTATCATACATATATATATACATATGTACCCGACCCTCTAGTGAGGGACTCGGTGAGTTTTTTATGTCATTACATTATCATTTCCTCATATAGTGTACTCAACCCTTTAGTGAGGGACTCGGTGGATAATACAGTGAGCTACGCAGGATTATGTACCCGACCCTTTATGGAACAAGGTGAATGCTCATATAATCATATATCATACCTGGACCTTTACTGGACTCAGTCATACCCAGCCCTTTATGGGACTAGGTCATACTCGGCCCTTTATGGGACTCGGTCATACCTGACCCTTTATGGGACTTAGTGAAAGATGTCTTAACAGCATACACGAGTAGAGTAATGAGTAACCATATACATTTTAGATCGTAATTGTGACTCGATGGAATACTCAAAATGTGCTATCATTAAAAAACCAAGACAAGAGTCATATCGAGTACCTTTTGAGTGCCACTATAGATTAGGTCAAAATGGAACTTTTGGAATCATATTCCCATATCAAGTCATCATCAAATATCTTTTGGTAATCAAGAAGTTGGCTATCCTAATTGCTTTGAAAAGAGGAACTTCCTTGGAATCATATACACTTCATCTATTTGTTTCATAAAGATCATGACAAGAAGAAAGGAAGAATAGCTTTACATACTTACTACTTCCCAATGTATAGAAAAACTTGAGAAGAAATAGCTCAATTATTGCAAGAGTTTCAACATTAGAGGATGAGTAAGAAACACTTAGGAATGAAGTCACCTCCGAGATTGTATCATATTTTACGTACATTTAGGACATGCCAAAAGTAGAGAAAGGATAGGATTTATATACTCTCTACTTTCCTTCATGGAGTCATCATATACATATATCATCATATACTTATGTCGATACACGTCAAAAGGAAAGAAGGGTATGTTTACATACTTATGCCAAAAACATGCCAAAAGAAAGGAGGTAGCTTCACATACCTCATATGGATTACCCTTCACCACATTCACCTCGTCGTCTTTTGAACCTATTTAACATGAAAGAAATACTAAGGTTAATAACCTTTCACTTTCCAATTTCCAAATGTACAACCAAGTATCCATAGGAATCATTTCCTTATCCATTTCCCCCGACTAGTTTATTACTAGTTCCGAAGTTTGTAAAAATCGGGCAGCATCTCCCCTGTAACTTGTCCTATCCCAATTCTAATCTTAGTATTCATATTACCAAAAATAACAAGCAGATATATACAATATATGAAATAAAAATTCTACACAACTGGCCTAAAACCGCGATGCCAAAATATAGTTTTTAATTTTTATTTCGGAAAACCTTTAGCCATACGAAATGGAGGGTCGTGTGGATGCAACTAGAAATACCCACACCCCTTTTAGAACAATTTCCAGACCTGCAACCTGCAATCAAACCATCTTCCGCCGCAGCACCACAATCACAACACGCTACTCGACTTTGATTTAACTCTAACGACTTCAATTTAGTTTGTTTCTAACGTCAAGCATCCTTATACAATTTTCCACCTCCAGACTCATTTAAGACATTTAATATACTTCATAAAAACATCATAAACTCTGCTTTGAAAGGGAAAACTTACCTTGACCGAAACTCGCCAAAACTTGCCAAAACTCGCATCAGAAGTTCTCCTAGCGCGGCTAAAACTTCATGGTTGTTTTCTATCCTTTTAGTGCTAATACAAACCATAAATTTACATTATTATTACCTTCATACCCTCACGGTATACCCTATATAATTAATCCATGGAAAAAAATTGGAGAACTTACCTTTTTTTTCCTCCCAAAATCCATAGCTCCTCTTCTCTCTAGCTTAAGGTTTCTCTTCTTTTGTTTTTTCTGTAGCAATTTCCTTGGATAAGAATGACTTCTTTTGGATAAAGATGACCATAAATCATATACATATATATAGGCCACCTTAGGAGATGACATGTGTCATCCCCTAAGTGGTGACACGTGTCAAGCCCTCATAGGGCCAACGCACCATACCTCCAACCATGGGCTGCCAAATGGAAGGTGGGGCCCACCCCCATGCTTCAGCTGCTGCCATATGGAACTTTCAGCTACTGCCACATGTCACTCTCTCTTTCTGCCATGTGTCACCTTTTTTTCCTCCTTGTGGATTCGTAATCTCATCTTACTTTACAAATCTATGTAATACGTGCTTCGCAAGCTTGGTATGAACTCAAGTAGCTTAAGAATATAAGATTTTCAAGTTGGTAACTTACGTACGTAAGTCGAGTCTTATGACTTATTACTTGGCCTCCAACTTCTTCCGAATTCTTATAACCATATTTCCAATCTTCCCTACTATGGGGTGTCACATTCTCCCTTTCTTAGAGTTGTTTGGTAGCATTATAGATTATCCGGCTCATATGGTGACTTCTAAGAAGCTTAGGAACCTTTCAAGGTACAAAAGTACTGGGTATAACATTTAATTTGATAGAAAACCTTGAGAAATTGATTGGGCTTCATGGATGAAAGAATCCATGAATAATTACCCACATACCTTGAGTGAGAACACCAACTAATTTGTAAGAACTTGAGAGTTTTGATGGAGAGCTTGAGTGAATTTTCTTGAAGTCTTCAATGGAAACCCTTGAGAGCCTTTTTGTAAAGAGAGAAATATTTGATAGATGAATTGTAGAAGAATGAATAGAATTAGAGGTTTAGGTTAATTTATAGAGTTGAATTAGGTACTAAAAACATCTAGGTTCATTAACTAATAATTTGGGAAAAGTATAAAATGCCCTTAAAAAAATCCACCAATACCATTTTCCCACAGGTTTTGACTTGCTGATCAATATTCCGTTCTCGGATTTTCCAAAAAGATTCAGGATACTGTGTTACATGAGTGTCCTATTTCCAATGCATTCTTAAAGTATTTTTGGGGAATTTTGAGAGATGTTACATGTATAGATTAATTGAACTGAATTTGGGAAAAGACCCTTATACCCTTCATTAACTTCCAAAATATGACCTTACGAATTGAACTCTATGATTCATAGAAGTAGCGTTGAGTCATAGGAATAAATCATCCTATAGGTCCTTAAAAAGTCTGAATCGTAATCTCCATTCGTCCTACAGGTCCCTAGAACCTGCATATTCAAGCCTCTAAAGTTTTGCTACCAATCAATATTACGATGCATTTTTTGGTATGCGACTCATCTGCAGAGTCGTAGGACCTCTCTTATACCTTAGTCCTGAACGATCCCAAGCCTTCCCTTTGAGACTCATCCCTACGAATCATAGGAAGTATCAAGAGTCATAAGAGGACTCATTAATTTGAAGTTAGTCTTTGTTTTGGGAAATTTTTCTTTGGTTCAAACTTTCCAACTTCCATGGTCTTACAATATCAGCCCTTGGGAACATTCTTCCTCGAATGAGATTGTTACTCCCCGTACTTTTGTACCTTGGAACGCATTCTTAAGTCTCTTGAAAGGCTCTTAAGTTTCATGGAAGAATCGTAAGCCTCTTAAGTTTATTAAGGTTTTCTAAAGTTTTTTAAAGATTCTAAAAGCTTCTTAAGACTTCTTAAGAACTCTTAAACTTCTTAAGAGTTTCCATGTGAGCCGGATAATCTATAACACTATCAAACAACTCTAAGGAAAGGAGAATGCGATACCCCATAGTAGAGAAGATTAGAAATAGAGTTATAAGAATCTAGAAGAAGTTGCAGACCGAATGATGAGTCATACGACACAACTTATTTACGTAAGCTACCAACTTGGAAATCTTACATACTTAAGCTACTGGAGTACATACCAAGCTTACGTTACAAGGATTACATAGGTTCGTCAAGTAAGATGAGATTAGAAATCCACGAGGGGGAGACGAGAGTTCCACATGGAAGCATGAGAGAGTGCCACATGGCAGCAGTTGGATCAAGGGTGGTGGACCCCACATGCCACGTGACACCCTGTGATTAGAGGAAATGGGTGTGTTGGCCCATGAGGGCTTGCACATGTCACCACTTAAGGCCTAACATGTGTCACCACTTAGGGCTTGACACGTGTCACCCTCTTAGAAGGGATATATATATGTGTCTTATGACTTATTAAAGTTCCATACTTATCTAGAAAATTCAAGAACAAGAAAGAAGAGAAGAGAAGAAACTAGAGAGGGAAAGAGCCACAGTTTTGGAAGGAAACAAAAGGTGAGTTCTTCGATTTTGCTCCATGAATTAATTATCTAGGGTGTACCATTATGTTATGAAGGTGTTATTAATGAAAATGTATGGTTTGGAGCATCCCAAAACGTTAGCAAACAACCACAAAGTTTTAGGCGCGCTAAAAGAACATCTGAGGCAAGTTTTGATGAGTTTGACGAGTTTTGGGCAAGGTAAGGGATTTCATTTCAAATAGGAGTTTATGATGTTGTTATGAGGTATATTAAATATCTTAAATAAGATTGGAAGTGGAAAAATTACATAAGGATGCTTGACGTTAGAAACAACTAAATTGAAGTGGTTGTAGCTAAATCGAAGTCGAGTAGTGGGTTGTCGTTGTGGTGTTGCGGGTGCAGCTGGTTGGGTTGAGTGTTGCAGGGATTTAATGTGTTTTAAAAAGGGTTTGGGTTCTGCTGGTTGAAGACACACGACCCTCCATTTGGTATGGTTAAAGATTTTGTGAAATAAAGATTAAAAACTCTATTTTCGTATCGTAGTTTTGAGCTAGTTGTTTGGAGTTGTATTGTGTAATGTTGAGGTGGTTTACTTTTATATATTCTGCTGGCTGTTGTTGTTGATATGGTTGTTGCCACTGTGGCCGATTTGAAATCTCGGGAATATTGAAGTTACAGGGGAAATGCTGCCCAATTTTCTGTAGCATCGGAGCTAGTAACAAACTAGTCGAGGGTAATGGATAAGGAAATGACTCCTATTAGTACTTGGTTATAGAGTGAGATATTTTAAAGTGAAATGCTATTAATCTTAGTATTAATTTCATGTCAAATAGGTGAAGGAGGTGTCAAGGCAAGCCGTATTTCAATTAATCCCGAAAATGATATGTGAAGCTTTCTCTTGGCATGTCTTAGCCTTAAGTGATTGATATACGAAATGTGGGGATAATTGCATTCAAAAAACCCCAAGCATGACTCATAAGTCTTATTCACTTCTCGATGGTAGAATTGCTATACTAGTTGAGTTATTGCCTCTTAAGGCTTCTATATGATGTAGAGTAGTAAGTATGTGAAGTTATCTCCTTTCTCTTGGCATGTTTTGTCATAAGTACATAAAGCTACCCTTCTTTCCTCTTGATATGTCTTTGACATAAGTGTGGTGCTATGATGCTAAGGTAATGCAATAATAAGGTTATGATACTGAGCCTATGATAGTCCGGGTATGATATATGTAATGATGACTCCTTGAGGAAAAGTAGAGACTAGGTAAAGCTTATTCTTTCTCTTCCTTTGGCATGTCCTAATTGTAAGTAAAATGTGATACAAGCTCTAGGGTAACTCCACTCTTAAGTTCTAAATGTAATCCATATCTCTTATTCATTTCTTAATGTCAAACTCTTGTAGTAAGTTGAACTACTTTCCTTGAACTCCATAGGTTGAGAAGTACTGGATGTACAAGATCCTATTCCTAAGGACTATGTGACGACGTGTATCCCTGATTCTATGAACTATTAGTATTACTTTAGTACATGTCTAGGGTCCTCAAGATCCTAAGTGATATAGGCCTCAATGGCATTTAGAAGGCACTCAAGATGGCTACACTACTATTCTGGTCCTCAGACAATAGCTTAATCTTCTTACATTGTTGAGTCTCTGATAATGATTTAGATTGTATATGCTTACTCACTATTTTATTCGTGTATATTGTAATACATCTTTCACCGAGTCCCGGGTTGGCTATAATATAATTATTATCATATGGTATATGGATGGTGCCGATCGTTCCTCGATATTATTATATGATATATGGATTGGACCTAATATTCCTCGACATTATTATATAATATGTGGATCGGACCGAACGTTCCTTAACATTACTATATGATATCTGGATCAGAGCGAACTTTCCTCATTATTACTATATGTTACATTGATCTGAATGAACGTTCCTTGGCATTACTATATGATATGTAGATTGGGCTATCGTTCCTCGGCATTATTATACGATGTGCGGATCAGGTCGTACATTCCTCGGCATGCACCCACTATATACATAGATTGGGTTGTACGTTCCACAATGCTAATAATATATATGTGCTTATTATGACAAAATGATGTAGATGGTACACCGAGTCCCCTAATGGGCCAGGCATAGTATGTGATGGTAAGATGTATGACTTTCTTTTATATGATGTGAGTATGGTAAATAGTTAAATGTTATACTTTCCCCCTGCATCCGTACGCCAACTGTAATTTCCTTATGATATCTATGCTTTACATACTCAATATATATATCGTACTGACCCCCCTTTCTCGGGGGTGGGGTGGGTGGGGGGGCTGCGTTCATGTCCGCAGGTACAGATACACACCTTGGGGATACGTCAGCATAGGAGTTCCACTCACCAGTTTAGAAGCGCTCCATTGTGACGGAGTCTAGTTTTGGTATTAACCCTTGATGTATATATTTATTTGTTCACGGGTACGGCAGGGCCCCTGTCCCGCCTTATATTACTGTTCTTACTCTTAGAGGTCTGTGGACATGTATGTGGGTTGTGTATGCGTTGTTTATGAATGTATGTACTGTGGTACCTATGATAAGCCTCACTGGCTTATATGTTATCCTTTCTATTGATGCATTATAACTTAAACAAGGGACAAATTTACTTACAGATAGCAGGGATGTATGCGTGTGCCCAGTTCAGGCACCCGTCATAGCCTATGGGGTTGGGTCATGACAGAGATCAACTTAGCATGAAAATTACATGAACAAGGACTAGCAATCCAACATGAATACAATGATACATAAAAAAGCATAAACCATGAGATTTTCAATCTTAAGATAAATCATGACTTGAAAACCAACTTCATGAACATGCATGCATATGAATGGCATACAAAACTGAAAAATAGGAGTTTAATTGATTTTCTCAAGAACACTTAGTAGCTTAGGCTTGAGTGGAAGGAAAGAGATATGTATAACACTTTATCATATCCCCTTTTTCTTTCCATGTAGCACTTTCAACTTGTTGATTTCTCCATAACACCTTGACAGATACAACATCTTTATTCTTTAACCTCTTCACTTGCCGATCTAATATTTCCACCGGAGATTCCTCATAAGTCAAATTCTCTTCACCATCCATAATTTCCAATGGCATAATGGAATTTGGATCACCCAAAAAATATCTCATCTGGCACACATGAAATATCGGATGAATAATAGCCAAGTCAAATGGCTTGTTACACCCCATACTTTTGTACCTTGGAACACTTCTTAAGCTTCTTAATTTTATGGAAAGGCTCTTAAGTTTCTTAGAAGTCGTCATGTAAGTCGGATAATCTATAATACTATCAAACTACTCTAAGGAGGGGAGAATGAGATACCCCAATAATAGGGAAGATTGGAAATAGGGTTATAACAATCCAGAAAGAGTTGGAGGCCAAGTAATGGGTCATAGAACTCGACTTACTTTCATAAGCTACCAACTTAGATGTCTTACATACTTGAGCTACTTGAGTACGCATCGAGCTTTAGTAGCAAGGAATACATAGGCTCTTAAAATAAGACGATATTGCGAACCCACGGAAGAGATGGAAGGAGGTGTAGCACCTACTCGAAAGCAAGTAGGTGATGCACCTACTTAAGGTGGTCCCCATGCTTCCACGTGGCACCTTTGGATAGGATGCATGATTGAGGTGGCGCCCTAGGGGGCTTCCATGTGTCACCCCTATGGGGATTCCAGGGGTGTCACCTCTTAAGGAGGTGTATCTATGTACTACATGCTGTACATATATTATTTCAGCACTTAGAACAAAAGAAACAAAAACAGAACCCTAAGAGGTTAAGAGAGAGGGGCAACGGCTTTGGCCAAAGTGAAAGGTAAGCCCCAATTTTGTTCTATAAATTAATTATATAAGGTATTCCTAGACTAAATGGAGGTTTTAATGAAATAAATTAACTATTTGGGGAAGCAAGAAAGGGCTGCAAACAGCCACCAAAGCTCAGCCGTGTAAAGGAGTTTCCGAAGTTAATTTTCAGCAAGTTTGGGAAGCCATTTATTAAGGTATGGCTTGGTTATCTTCTCCCATGTTTTGGTAAAGGTTTGCACATTTTATGAGGGTATTAATAATTTAAAGTAAAGGTTTGTATCAGAACCAAGCGGACAACAAACAGCCATGATGTTTTAGCCGGTCTAGAAGAACTTCCGAGGCAAGTTTTGGCAAGCTTTGGCCAATTTCGGGTAAGGTAAGGGGTTTCCTTTAAATTTGGAGTTTATGGTGTGGTTATGGAGTGTATTAAATGTGTTATATGTGTCTTGAAGTATGAAAATTGCACAAGGATGCTTAACTTTAGAAACAAACTAAACTAAGTTCGTTATAGTTAAACCGAAGTCGAGTAGTGTGTTGTGGTTGTTGTGTTGTGCTTGCAGGTGGTTTGATTGTGTGTTTCAGGGATGTGAAGTTTTATAAAATAGTGGTAGGTTCTTCTGGTTTCAGCCACACGACCTTCCATTTTGTAGGGTTAAATGTTTTACGAAATATAGACTAAACACCCTATTTTGGTATCATAGTTTTAGGCGAGTTGGTTGGAGTTTGTGTTGTGTAATATTGAAGTGGTTTACTTGTATATATGCTGCTGATTGTTGTTTTTGGTTGGATTCTAAGGTTTAGAGATTAAAATTGGAGGTTTGTATAGGGAAAGTTATAGGGGAGATGCTGTCCGATTTCCATTAACTCTTTCACTAACTAAGGAACTAGTCGAGAAGGCGAACGAGGAGATGAGTTCTATGAATAATCGTATGTAACTTAATATGCTGGAAATTCGAGGTTTGTTAATGCTCGTATTGCTTTCATTTTAAATGGGTACAAGAGACGATGAGGAGAACGTGGTAAGAGTAATCTGTAAGAGGTAAGTAAAGCTAACGTTTCTTTCTCTTGGCATGTTTTGGCATAAGTATGTAAGGCTTATATTTTCTTTTGGCATGTCTTCGGCATAAGTGTATTAAGCTTATTCTATCTCTTTGCATGTTTTGGGAACAAATATGTAAAGCTAATCTTCCTTTTTTGCATGATTTTTATGAAGCAAGTACATGACTTTTATATGATTCCAAGGGAGTTTCTATTTGTAGAGCCGCTAGGATGGTGAACTTCTTCATTTTCCAAAAGATATTTTGTTATTCCTTAATATGTGTATATGATTCCCAAAAGTTCTATTTTGATATAACCCATAGTAACTTTTAAAAAGTACTTGATATGACTCTTGACTTGATTTTTGAATGATAGCTCATTTTAAGTACCCCCATCGAGTCTCAAATAGGATTTTAATTGCATCTAGTTTCTCACTACTCCACTCGTGGATGCCTTAATTCTTCTTTCACTAAGCCCGAGCTAGGATTTGTTATCATGCGTACTTCTCTACATTGTTCACCATTCCCCAACGTGAGGGGGCAGGTATGACCTATACATGGGATTTGTGGAGTTATGATGTGCCATGTACACATATGATATGATATGATATGATCTGTTATGGAGATATTCCCTACTCTGGAGTTATGATTTGCTATGGCGCCAGTGATGGGGCAGCAACCACGATTTGTTCACCGAGTCCCATAATGGGGCCGGATATGGCATATGTTTTCTGCATACATTATCTGTGGTTATGGAAAGCATTTTGGTATTCTGGGTAGTTTGCTCATTTTTGCACCTTCTATTTTGATAATGGCTTTACTTATTACAGTCTATGCTTTACATATTCAGTACATTTTCCGTACTGACCCCCTTTCTTCGGGGGGATGCATTACATGTCCGCAGGTACATACGCTCGGTTTGCTGATCCGCTTGCCTAGGACATCAACCCTGTTGGTTGGTAGTGCTCCTTTGTCCGGAGCCCTATTTTTGCACTAACTTTTCTATTGTATATTTATATATAATGATTAAGGGTACGATGGGGCCCTTTCCCATTATATGATTATGCTATCATTTTGTAGAGGTCTTTAGACTTGTGTTGTGTTCTATATAGGTGTTTTAGGCTTGTGTTCAATGATGGCCTTAACGGCCTCCGTGTGCTACATCTGTTTTCATGCGCCCTCTAGCGACCCCTTTTCGATTTCTACTTTTGTTTATTCTACTAACATGCTAAGTGGGGCTAAGGGTACGTATGGGTGCCCAACCTGAGAACCAATCATGGCCTACGGAGTTGGGTCATGATAGAAGTGGTATTAGAGCAGTTCATCCTTAGACTATCTACAGACCGTGTCTAGTAGAGTCTTGTTTATCGGTGTGTTGTGAACCACATCTATAAAGAGGAGGCTACAGGATATTTAGGATGTTACCTTTATTTCATATCTAAGATTATGCGATAGAGCCGAGTCATAGAGAATGAAATTCCTTATACTAACCTATGGTTTCAGTAGAAGGACAACATCGATATAAGAAGGTGACTGACCATATTGAAAGTTACAAAGTACGCAGGTAAGCAAAGGCATGAAAGATATATATCAGGTGAGGTATTGAAGTACGATTGACATGTAAAGTTAAAAATGGAAAGGAAAAGTAGACAGGGCAGGGTAATAGGTGCAGTTTGAGTTGGGCATATGAGGTAAGTCAATCATTTTTACTGTTGTTAATATTAGGTGCCTTGTGTGGCTGCGGTATGATACGATATGAATATATATGTTGTCCCTGTGAGGCATTGTGGCATTTTCTGCATGCAGGTGTTGAGATAGTAAGAAATACAAAGGAAACTCTACCCAAATTTTCCTAGAAATAAAAGGAGATACCAGGTTGTAGTATGGCTTGTCCATAATAAGAATCAGATTTGACTAAACTATGAGTAAGGCTAACCTTGAGAAATAAGTTAATGACTAAAGTGATGGTAATAGTAACGAGAAGGTCAATATGGGTATGGAAAAAGAATCTGGAAAAGACTGGTGAGACTAAGGGATGATTTAGAGATGACACCTAGATCTGGATAGAACGACATATTAAGGCACCGACTGAGTTGATATACCAAGATAAATGGTGATGAGCTAATTACTGATTGGGATGAATAGAATGTGGCTTTAAATGCACTACTACATTAAGGATATTACTCGAGTACCAGTGTTCAAGACTGGAGTTGGTACTATGTATTAAGGATTCTAAACACCTCATTATTGTATTAAGGTTTTGTACATGGGTAACCTAAAGTATAGGTGATGTAAAGGAAGATATGGAAATAGCGCAGTCTACTAAATAGGTTGGAAAGGAGTCATATGCATTTGGAAAGTTAGAAATAATCAGATAATGACCTGGGTACACCCTAAAGGGGGCAAGTGAACAAGAGAAGTACAAGCATAAGAGAAAATCAACTGACGCTATCATATGTAAATGGGAATGCTTAAACTTCAAACGAGATCCCATAAGGGATGGATGCAATCAAACTAGCACTAACGCACCGGATCTCATCAGAACTCCGAAGTTAAGCGTGCTTGGTCGAGAGTAGTACTAGGATGGGTGTCCCCATGGGAAGCAAAAGAGGAAATGAAACACAAGTATCCGTACCTATTCCTTACGTCTATAAGTAATCCTAACCTTTGAAATATTGACATTGATTGCTCGATGAAAGTATATGTTATGGCAACGGGATACAGGAACTCTCCATATAGTCGGTATAAGATCTGTAGGAAGGTTTCGGTTCACATTTGAGTACGAATGTTCTAAAGGAAGGAAGGATGTTACACCCCATACGTTCGTACCTTGGAACGCTTCTTAGGCTTCTTAAGTTTCTGGGAAGGCTCTTAATTTTCTTAGAAGTTGTCATGTGAGTCGGATAATCTATAATGCTATCAAACAACTCTAAGGAGGGGAGAATGAGATACCCCAATAATAGGGAAGATTGGAAATAGGGTTATAAGAATCCGGAAGGAGTTGGAGGACAAGTTATGGGTCATAGGACTCGACTTACTTGAGTAAGCTACCAACTTGGATGTCTTATATATTAGAGCTACTTGAGTACACGTTGAGCTTAAGAAGCAAGGAATACATAAGCTCTTAAAATAAGAGGAGATTGCGAACCCACGGAAGAGACAGAAGGAGGTGTAGCACCTACTCAGAAGCAAGCAGGTGATGCACCTACTTGGACCAAGTAGGTGAAACACCTATTTAAGGTGGTCCCCATGCTTCCACGTGGAAGCTTTGGATTAGATCACGATTGAGCTGGCGCCCTAGGGGTCTGCCACGTGTCACCTATTAAGGAGGTGTATATATGTACTACATGCTGTACATATCTTATTTCAGCACTTAGAACAAAAGAAATAAAAAGAGAAACCCTAAGAGGTTAAGAGAGAGGGGCGATGGCTTTGGCCAAAGTGAAAGGTAAGCCCTGATTTCGTTCCATAAATTAATTATATAAGGCATTCCTCGACTAAATAGAGGTTTTAATGAAATAAATTAACTATTTTTGGAAGCAAGATAGGGCTGCAAACAGCCATCAAAGCTCAGCCGCGTAAAGGAGTTTCCGAAGTTAATTTTTAGCAAGTTTGGGAAGCCGTTTATTAAGGTATGGATTGGTTATCTTCTCCAATGTTTTGGTAAGGTTTTGGAAATTTTATGAGGGTATTAATAATGTAAAGTAAAGGTTTGTATCAGAACCAAGCGGACAACAAACAACCACGACGTTTCAGCCGCTCTAGAAGAACTTCCGAGGCAAGTTTTGGCAAGCTTTGGCCAATTTCGGATAAGGTAAGGGTTTTCCTTTCAATTTGGAGTTTATGGTGTGGTTATGGAGTGTATTACACGTATTATATGTGTCTATAAGTATAAAAATTGCACAAGGATGGTTGACTTTAGAAACAAACTAAACTAAGGTCGTTATAGTTAAACCGAAGTCGAGTAGTGTATTGTGGTTGTTGTGTTGTTCTTGTAGGTGGTTTGATTGTGTGTTGCAGGGATGTAAATTATTCTAAAATGGGGGTAGGTTCTTTTGGTTTCAGCCATACGACCCTCCATTTCATAGGGTTAAAGGTTTTACGAAATAGAGACTAAACACCCTATTTTTGTATCATAGTTTTACTTGTAAATATGCTGCTGATTGTTTTTGTTTGTTGGAGGCTATGTTTTATAGATTAAAATTGGAGGTTTGGATAGGGCAAGTTATAGGGGAGATGCTGCCCGATTTTCGTTAACTCCTTAACTAACTAAGGAACTAGTCGAGAAGGCGAGCGAGGAGATGAGTTCTATGAATACTCGTATATAACTTTAGATGCTGGAAATTCGAGGGTTTTTGATGCTCGTATTGCTTTCATGTTAAATAGGTGCAAAAGACGATGAGACGAATCTATTAAGAGTAATCCATACGAGGTATGTAAAGCTAACGTTTCTTTCTTTTGGCATGTTTTGGCATAAGTATGTAAGGCTTATATTTTCTTTTGGCATGTCTTCGGCATAAGTTTATTAAGCTTATTCTATCTCTTTGCATGTTTTAGGAATAAATATGTAAAGCTAATCTTCCTTTTTGGCATGGTTTTTATGAAGCAAGTATAAGACTTTTATATGATTCCAAGGGAGTTCCTATTTGTAGAGCCGCTAGGATGGCGAACTACTTGATTTTCCAAAAGATATTTTGTTATTCCTTGATATGTGTATATGATTCCCAAAAGTTCTATTTTGATATAACCCATAGTAACTTTTAAAAGGTATTTGATATGACTCATGTCTGGATTTTTGAATGATAGCTCATTTTAAGTACCCCATTGAGTCTCAACTAGGATTTAAATTGCATCTAGTTTCTCACTACTCCACTCATGGATGCCTCAATGCTTCTTTCAGTGAGCCCGGGCCAGGATTTGTTATCATGCATACTTCTCTGCATTATTCGTCGTTCTGCGATGTGAGGGGGCAGGTTGACCTGTACATGGGATTTGTGGAGTTATGTCCTTGCACTAGCTATCCTTTTCGTCGTCACATAACCTTTATTTGAAACTTTCCTGACAGAACTTGATAAGACTCCATTATTCATTCCATAGCTTGCTTTTTCATTTCACACCTATCTTTACATTCCATTCACATGGACCACGTCATACCTTTTAGTTATTTCCTGTGTATCAATTCGGTTGGTGCCTTAATATATTGTTCTATCCAGACCTATCACTCTTCTCTGAATCATCTTCTTTGGATTATAAGTGTTTTCCAACTTCATTCTACCATACCCATATCGACCTCCTAGTTTCTATTTCCACCAATTCAACCGTATTATTTCTCAAGGTCATCCCTACTCATAGTTTAATTAAATCTCATTATTGTTGTGGACACAAACTTTCAAGACATACTACAGCCCTGTATCTCATTCTCTTCTTATTTCTAGGAAAATTTGGACAGAGTTTCCTCTGTATTTCTTACTATTTCAACACCTGCACACAGAAAATTCCAACAGTGCCTCACAGGGAAAGCATGTATATATTCAGATCATATCATATAGCAGGCACGCAGGGCACACATATATAGTCATATCATCTCATATCGCAGCCGCACAGGGCACCCACAATTAACAGTATAAAAAGGGACTTACCTCGTATGTCCACTCGAACTGCACCTGTTTTACTTTCTTGTTTACCTTTCCTTTCACTCTTCCACTTTATATATCAATCGAATTTTAATACCTTACTTGACATATGTCTTTCGTGCCTTTGCTTACATACGTCCTTTGTAACTTCTGATATCGTCAGTTACTTGCTTCTATCGATGTAGTCCTCCTACTAAAATCACAGGTTAGTATGAGGAATTTCATTCCCTATGACTCAGCTCTATCGCACGATCTTAAATATGAAAGAAAGGTAATATTTTAAATGTCCTGTATCCTCCTATTTATAGATGTGGTGCACAACACACCGATAAACAAGACTCTACTAGTCATGGTCTGTAGACAGTCCAAGGATGAACTGCTCTGATACCATTTCTATCACGACCCAACCTTGTAGGCCGCGACTGGGGTCCGACCTAGATCCCCTTATGCGTATCTATCCGCTACACTTAAGTTGAACCATGTGTGATGTAATACTATACACAAAAACCTCAATAGTTTAAAACTTTTTCATGTACATATAGCTTTTTTCATTCGTATCATATCATGAAAGGGCACGCGAGCTGACAAGGCTGTCATAACATAAAAACATTTACAACATGCCATATAGGCATAGTCGAAACAAACTCATAAGCAACCAACATACATATGTCTAAAGACCTCTAAGAATAGTAACAACAACATATGGCAGGACAGGCCCCCCGCCGTACCCCTAAATATACAAATATATACATATTACGTGACTAGTTTCAAAAGTTAGGCTACGGAATAGTGGAGCACTCCCAACATCACTCAGTAGAAACCCTAAGCTGGCGGATCCCTAATATGAATATTTGTACCTACAGGGATGAAACGCAGCCCCCCGAAGAAAGGAGGGGTCAGTACGATATATGTACTGAGTATATAAAGCATGGACTGTAATAAGTAAAGCCATTACCAGAACAAAAGGTGCAAAAATGAGCAAAATATCCAGAAAATCAAAATGCTTTTCATAACCACAGATAATGTATGCAGAGAAACATATGCCATATTCGGTCCCATTATGGGACTCGGTGAACCAATCGTGGTCGCCGCCCCATCACTAGTGCCACAGCACATCATAACTCTAGAGTAGGAAATATCTCCGTAATAGATCATATCATATCAGATGGTCATATCAGGTCATATCATATTATATGTGTACATGTCACATCATAACTCCATAATTCACATGTACAGGTCATACCTACCCCCTCATGTTGGGGCACAGTGAACAATGCAGAGAAGTATGCATGATAACAAAACCTAGCCTAGGCTCGGTGAAGGAAGCATTGAGGCATCCACGAGTGGAGTAGTAAGAAACTATATGCAATTTAAATCATATTTGAGACTCGATGGAATAATCAAAATGAGTTATCATTCAAAACCAACACAAGAGTCATATCAAGTACCTTTTGAAAGTTACTATGGGTTATATCAAAATAGAGCTTTTGGGAATCATATACACATATCAAGGCATAACAAATATCTTTTGGAAAACCAAGAAGTTGGCCATTCTAGCGGCTTTACGAATAGGAACTTCCTTGGAATCATATAACAGTCATATACTTGCTTCATAAAAACCATGTCAACAAGGAAGATTAGCTTTACATATTTGTGCCCAAAACATGACAAGAGATAGAATAAGATTAATACACTTATGACGAAGACATGCTAAAAGAAAGTCTAAGCCCTACATACTTATGGCAAAAACATGGCAAAAGAAGGAAATGTTAGCTTTACATACCTCTTACGGATTTATCTTAACACGTTCGCCTTGTCGTCTCTTGAACCTATTTAACATGAAAGTAGTACGAGTATCAACAAACCTTGACCTTTCAGCATCTTAAGTTTCACATGAGTACCCATAGAACCGATTTCCTTGCTTGTCTTCTCGACTAGTTCTTTAGCTAGTTAAGGCGTTAACGAAAATTGGGCAACATCTCCCCTATAATGTGCCCTATCCGAATTTCCAATTATACTCCTAATATCTCCAAACAACTAATAACAATAACCTGTAGCATATATATATAAAATTTACATCAATCTTATACCACATAAAATACAACCGACTCGCTCAAAACCACGATACCAAAATAAGGTTTCTAGTTTCCGTTTTGCAAAACCTTTAATCGTACAAAGTGGGGGGTCATGTGGCTGCAACCAGAAGCTCCCTCAACTCCTTTAGAACACTTTTAGTCCCTTCAACACACCACCACACGACCAGAATCATCTCCCACACGCACAATGCCTCATTTCGACTACAATTTAACTACGACGACTTCCATTTTTGATTGTTTCCAGCGTCAAGCATTTCTATGATATTTTCACATTTCCATCCACTTAAACAACGTATAATACACTTCATACCAACACCATAACCTCCAAATTGAAATTAAAGACCTTACCTTATCCAAAATTGGCGAAAACTCGCCAAAACTATAAAAACATGAATTCTGGACAGCCCACTGTCTTATATCGTCTCTTAGTTTCGAAAGGGTAATTGAGGGAAACAGGATTTGTGGCCTCAATTAAAGTTATATACATGTTTCTTAGGGTGTCCTACAATTTTGAATCACCCCTACATTAATTATTTACAATAAGATATGCCCAAAATACCAACAGCAGTCCGTGTAGGATTTCCAAAACAAAATCTGGGCAGCACCTCCCCCATACTTCATCACCCTTTTTTAAGCAGAGAAAAGAAAAAATGGGTTTTAGAGGCTAAATAAAGGTTATATACCTATAAAATAGCTTTCCAAAACATCTTGAATCACTTGAAACGAAGCCTTACACAAGGATTTATACTCGTATTACTAACAGCAGTACCATTCAAAAATGGGTCTGTTAACAAGAACAAAAACCTCCTCATTGCCCCAATGATAAATTTTACATTATTAAACACTGCTATATCACCATGGGATACCTTAAATAATTTATTCATGGAGCAAAATAAAAACCTCAACTTTATTTGGAAGGAACCCATAGCTCTCTTCTCTCTTCTTCTAGGTTTTTCTCTCAACTTATCTTTTAATTTCTAAGTGTATGTTGCTGAAAAATGAAAAGCTAGTCATCTATATACACATATATAGTCACTTAGGAGGTGACACGTGGCATCCCTAAGGGGTGACACGTGGCAGCCCCTAGGGCACCACCTCACACTATGCGGCCACTCACGTGCTGCCACGTGGCATGTGGGGGTCCACCTCAAGTAGGTTAGTCACCTGCTTGCTTGTCACCTGCTTTCTTCACTTTCATAAGTTCGGAAACTAGTTTTTTCTCCCTCTCATAGGTTCATCATCTCATCTCACTTCGGGAATCTGCGTAGTCCTTGCTACTCAAGCTCGACGTATACTCAAGTAGCTTAATTACGTAGGACATCCAAGTTGGTAGCTTACGTGAGTCAATCAAGTCCTACGACTCATTTCTCAACCTCCAACTCCTTCTGAATTCTTATAACCCTATTTCCAATCTTCCCTATTATGAAGCATATCATTCTTCTTTCTTTGGGATTATTTGATAGCGTTATAGATTATCCGACTCACATGATGACTTCTAAGAAACTTAAGAGCCTTCCCAAAAACTTAAAAAGTTTAAGAAGCGTTCTGAGGTACCAGAGTATGGGGTGTAACAACATGCCCACAGGTACAGATGCTCAGTTTGCTGATCCGTTTGCCTAGGACATCCATCTTGTTGGTTGGCAGTGCTCCTTTGTCCGAAGCCCTATTTTGGCACTAACGTTTCTGTTGTATATTTATACGTAATAGTTAAGGGTACGATGGGGCCCTGTCCCATCATATAATTATGCTATCATTTTGTAGAGGTCTATAGACTTGTGTTGTGGGTTCTGTATATATGTTTTAGGCTTGTGTTCAGCGACGGCCTTAATGGCCTTCGTGTGCTACATCTATTTTCGTGCGCCCTCTAGCGAACCCTTTTTGATTTCTACTTTTTTTTATTCTGCCAACACGATAAGTGGGGCTAAGGGTACATATGGGTGCCCAACTCGTGCACCAATCACGGCCTACGGAGTTGGATCATGACATGGCTATTCTAACTCATAAGCCACCTTGCCAATACATCTCAATATCCTATAAGTCTAACATATCTAGGACTCAATTTCTCTTTCTTACCAAAATGCATTACACCTTCATGGGTGAAACCTTCAAATAGACCCAATCATTCACCTCGAATACAAGCTCTCTTGTTCAAATGTCTGAATAGGACTTTTGACTACTTTGAGCCATTCATTTATAGTGTACTTGATTCCCTGCTCCTTCATTTCAAATATGTTTCCAGTTATGCTATGTTATGTTTTACACACTCAATACATTTGTCATACTGACCCCCTTTCTCAGGGGGATGCATTCATGCCCGCAGGTACAGGTACACAATTTAGGGATCCGTTAGCATAGGAGTCCCACTCAGCCATCCAGAATTTCTCTATTATGCTAGAGCCTGATTTTGGGTACTAAACCTTGATGTGTATATTAGTTTTGTTCATGGGTACGGCGGGGCCCTGTCCCGCCTTATGTTAATGTTCTCCTTGCTCTTAGAGGTCTGTGGATATGGATATTTTTTTTTATGGGAACAGACCCTACACGAGGCTCCCACCTCTCGTGCACAGTCAGGGGTTGAGCATCACCCCCAAGCCTTAACATAAAATAAAATAGAAAAATACAAAGAGGGGGACATAAACTTTACCTCCGATCCTATGTTGGTTCATAAGTCGGCTAACTTATTAAGGTCGACTAACTCATCCCCGTATCAAAAGGAGCTATCTATAACTAGAAAGCAGTAAACCTATGAGAGGACTCCTCCCGATACAAGTTGACTAAGAAAGCATAAATGAGGGAGACTCTCCCCTTCCATGAGAAGACAAGAAAGTAACCTGCACTAGTCCTATTCAACTATGCTACGTACCATACATATTTAAATTGAGGAAGAATAAGTATATGAACCTTCTATCTCGCATGGGGTGAAGAAGCTCTTTTCATATTTGCCCTTTTTCATCTTGTCGTACCAAGTAAGTCCAAGGGAAGTATGTAACAGCATCGCAATCATGATTATCCGCTAAGGAGGATGAAATGAGAGGAAGTATATAGAGCTATAATAACCAGCAATGTTGGAGTTGTTGTTGAGAAAACTAGTGACTGAAGAGCAGCAAATTATAACTTGTAGGTGATGCAGCCATGGCATGAGCAGTTGCTTGGGTGTCAAGGAGCTCAAAGTAACTTGGAGCTATTGCAAGAAGGCCCCTACATGAATGGTTGTTGTCTCCCTTTGTTTGATTCTTTGTGGACCTGCACAAGGAAGTAGCCAAGGAAGCAAACCAGTATGTGGTGGTTCTGTAGTGCCCATTGGAGGGCTCCTCAATTGCAAGTAGATGGAAGTTGAAGATTGTTGGTGTTGGATTGTTGTAGTTGTATGGTTGCTGCTGTAGCTTTTGAATTCCAAGGTGCTATGGTTGGTTGCAACTCCTCTTATTGATAGTTGCTGCACTGCACAGCTGTGAAGTTGTTGCTTCCAATCAAATTTAGCTTCAGCACTCTGTGGCATGATATCTGCAACTGCATCTTCATGGAATTTGCAGCTTCTGATGTTCCAGCAGCCTGCATACACAAATAAACAACCACACAAACAAGAACAATGGCCTCCCAGATTAGACTCCCATAATGAGTGTTGATATGGATATGGGTTGTATATATATGGGTTTTGTATGTATATGAGCTATATAGGAGTTGTATATTAGTGGTATATGAGTCGTATATTCGTGTATGTACAACTGTGATGATATGACTTATGAATTGGGGCGTTCCCTATGTCATGGCAGCCTTGTCGGCTCACGTATATGTGTACTATAGAACGACCCTATACGTTACAATAGCCTTGTCGGCTTATATGTTTTCTTACCTGTTAGTATAGTTTATCTATAAACAGGAGAAAGGTTTTTTGTAGGAGGTAGGGGTACACGTATGTGTCCAGGTAGGGCACCCATCATGGCCTATGAGGTTGGGTCATGACAGATGTGGTATCAGAGCAGTTTCTTCTTGGAGTGTCCACAGACCGTGTTTAATAGAGGCTTGTTTATCGGTGTGTTGTGCACCACATCTATAAAAAGGAGGCTATAGGGCATTTAGGATATTGTCTTTCTCTTCTTAGATCGTGCAATAGAGCTATGTATTAGGATGAACTTTCACTAACCTACCATTGTGTTTGTAGTAATTCCTCCAAGGAGAGCAATGATTTCTAGAAGGGCAAGGCAGTAGCAGGGGAAACCAGTCAGACCCCGAGAGTTAATAGGGCTCACGCCTAATCTACACCAAGGGTTGTACCTCAGTCAATGAGTTCTAATATGCCGTCACCTTCAGAGGAGGTTAGGGTAGCGGCAGCTTCAGATACTAAACCTCTGGTATAAGAGCCTCTAGCCTCACAGCACGGGGCAGAAGATAGGGCTATGAGAGGTGCAGTGTAGTTGCTAACCGAACTGATGGCAGGACAAGCTCGGAGGCATGGCCCAGATGATGCCAATAGACAAGATAGTTTGAGCGTACGCAATTTCCTAGCCTATAACCCTCCAGAATATCATGGATCAAGACCTGCAGAGGATCCACAGGAATTCATTTGATAAATGCAGCGTACTCTACAAATCATTAGGGCTTCAGAGACTGAGTTAGTTGAATTGACCTCCTATCGGCTGCGTGATGTGGCCGCTAATTGGCATGAGTCTTGGGAATTGTCGAGGGGCGAGGGTGATCCTCTAGTTGAATGGGATAAATTATGAAAGCCTTTGTTAGCCACTTTCTGCCTCCAGAAATAAGATAAGCCAGGGTCGATAAATTCTTACAATTGAAGCAGAATGGCAGGAATGTTCGAGACTATAACCTCGAGTTTGAATCATTGGTGAGGCATGACCCCACTGTGGTAGAAGATATGGTAGATAGGGTACACCATTACTTGATGGGCTTGGACCTTTATTTGGTCGATAGTTGTATGGCCATGGCTTCTCAACTGGGCATGGATATCACCCGGGTACAAGCATATGCCCAAGGGGTAGAGGAGAGACATAGAAGGCGTCAGCCCGATAGAGGGTTGGATAGAAGTTAGCCTAAGAGGGATAGGTCAGCTGGTTATTCGGGGGAAGTTCGAAGTGCGTGGTTTTAGCAGTTCGGTAGATTTCCCTCCCAGCTAGCTCAGAGTGCACCTTTACAGGTTCCAGGTGGAAGATTTGAGAGCACCAGGTATTTAGGGGCTGGTCAAAGCTCCAAAGCTTCAGGTACACAAGTGAACCAAAGATCTCGACAGTCAAGACCACCGATGCCCTAGTGTCCCCATTGTAATAAACCTCATTCTGGAGAATGTCGCTGGATTACAGGTACTTGTTTTTCTCTTAGCCGCCAAGGCCATATTTTGAGGGAATATCCATTTAAAAGTGCTCTAGGTGGTGCAGCTCAGCTAATTAGGTCAGTTGTGGGTTCTTCTTCTTCTGTGGCTATGCGCTCGATGGGGCGTGGTATGCAGACACCAACAGGCCGTGGTGGAGCTTCCAGTTCTAGCGGCCCTTCCAACCATATATATGCTTTGGCTAGTAGACAAGACCAGGAGGCATTGCCAAATGTGGTGACAGGTACATTATCAATCTTTTCTTGGGACGTATATACGTTGATGGATCCACGCTCTACTTTGTCATATATATCTCCTTTTGTTGCTAGTAGACTTGGAATTAAGCCTGAGTTAATAGAATCATTTGAAGTGGCTACACACCAGTAGGGGCTCTATTATGGTAAAGCAGGTATATAGAAATTGCTCGGTAAATGTATATAGTCATCATACCTTAGCTGATTTGATAGGGTTAGATATGGTGGAGTTCGATGTTATTATGGGTATGTATTGGTTAGCTTCGTGTCGTGCTAATGTAGATTGTAGAAATAAAGTGATTCGGTTCCAATTCCCTAATAAACAAATTATTGAATGGTAGGGGAACACAGCAGCACCGAAGGGTAAGTTTATTTCATACCTTAAGGCAAGGAAAATGATTGGGAAGGGGTATATTTATCATTTGGTCTGCATGCACAATCTGGAAGTAGAGGTGCCAACTCTTCAGTCGGTGCTCGTGGTCAATGAATATCTAGATATATTCCTAGATGAACTCCTAGGTCTTTCTCCTGAATGGGAGATAGAGTTCACTATAGACGTGCTACCAGATACTCAGCCTATTTCTATCCCTCCATATAGAATGGCGCCCGTGGAGTTAAAAGAGTTAAAGGAGCAACTGAAAGACTTGCTGGAAAAGGGCTTTATTAGGCCCAACACATCACCATGGGGAGCACCGGTACTATTTATGAAGAAGAAAGATGGGTCATTATGGATGTGCATCGACTATAGGAAGCTGAACAAGGTAACAATTAAGAAAAGATATCCCCTCCCCAGGATTGATGATTTGTTTGACCAGTTGTAGGGTGCTCAATGTTTTTCGAAGATATACCTATGGTCAGGCTATCATCAGGTATGGGTAAGAGAGGCAGATATCCTAAAGACCGCATTCAGAACCCAGTACGAGCATTATGAGTTTAATGTGATGTCTTTTAGGCTGACAAATGCCCCGGTGGTGTTTATGGATCTGATGAACCGAGTGTTCAAACCATTTCTAGATTTGTTCGTGATTGTATTTATTGATGATATTCTGGTTTATTCATGATAAGAGAAGGAACACGTAGATTATTTGTGGGTGGTACTAGGGGTACTTCAACACTACAAATTATATGCTAAGTTCTCTAAATATGAATTTTGGTTAACTTTAGTGTCTTTTCTAGGACATATTATTGGGACTGACGGTATTCGCATAGATACACATAAGATTAAGCCAGTAAAGGCTTGTCCAAGACCTAAAACCCCTATGGAGGTATGTAGCTTCTTGGGGTTAACAGGGTACTACAAAAGGTTCATGGAAAAGTGTGCTTCCATTTCGGTGCCTTTAATAAGATTGACTCAAAAAATGGCTAAGTTCCAATGGACTGATGCCTATGAACGGAGCTTTCAGTTATTAAAGAAAAATTGACTACAGCTCCTGTTCTAACTCTCCCTGATGGACCAAATGGCTACGTTATCTATTATGATGCCTCAGGTATTAGGCTAGGATGTGTTCTAATGCAGAATGGTAAAGTTATAGCTTGTGCCTCTCGACAGCTTAGGAAACATGAAAAGAATTATCCAACACATGATCTGGAATTAGCAGTGTTGATCCATGCCTTAAAAATATGGAGACACTACCTATATGGTGTACATGTTGATATTTATACGGACCACAAAAGCCTCTAGTATATTTTTAAGCAGAAAGAGCTAAATCAATGGTAGAGAAGGTGGCTGGATTTATTGAAGGACTATGACGTTGACATTTTATACCACCCAGGGAAGGCAAATGTGGTGGAGGTTATGCTCAGTCGTAAATCAATGGGTAGCCTGGCATATGTATGACCAAAACGGAAAGAGATAACTCATAACATTTGCTAGCTCACCAATCTGGGAGTCCGCTTAGCTAATTCAGGTGATTATAGGGTTTCTGTTCGCGGAGTTGCTGAATCCTCGATCATGGAGGATGTAAAACGATATCAATACCAGGACCCTATTCTAACACAGTATAGGGATGAAACTCTCCAAAAGGGAAAGACTCCATTTGAAATCACGGCTGGTGGGATACTACGATATTAAGGTAGAGTCTGTGTACTAGAAGTTACAGGTTTGCGGCACCAAGAACTGGGAGAGGCACATCATGCCCATTATTCTATTCATCCTAGCCCAATGCCCGAACTGCCAGAAAGTTAAAGTTGAACATCAAAAACCGGGTGGGCTACTACAGGAGATGGAGATTCCAACTTGGAAATGGGAAGCAATTAATATGGATTTCATTACTGGCTTACCTCGCACTCCCTTGAAGTAGGATTCTATATGGGTTATTGTGGATAGGCTGACAAAATCAGCCCACTTCCTCCTAGTCGAGACCACATACTCAGCCAAGGACTATGCAAAGTTGTACGTCAAGGAAATAGTATGACTTCATGGAGTTCCCACATCTATTATTTCGGACAGGGGAGCCCAGTTCACAGCCCACTTTTGGCGGTCATTCTAGGAAGGTTGGGAACACAGGTAGGCCTTAGCACAACATTTCATCCCCAAACTGATGGGTAGGCTGAGTGCACTATTCAGATACTAGAGGATATGTTACGAGCCTACATAATTGACTTTAAAGGTAGTTGGGATGAGCGTGCACCACTTATTGAGTTTCCTTACAACAATAGTTATCACTCTAGTATCCAGATGGCACCATATGAGGCTTTATATGGTAGGAACTACAGGTCACCTATTGGATGGTTTGATGTTGGTGAAACGCAACTCATAGTCCCAGACATGGTATAATAGGTGGTGGAAAAGGTAAATCTTATTTGGGACTGATTATTAGCTACCCAGAGTTGATAGAAGTCATACGCAGACAATCGACGCCGACCTTTGGAATTTTAAGTGGGCGAATGGGTGTTTTTGAAAGTGTCTCCCATAAAAAGAGTAATGAGGTTCGGCAAGAAAGGAATGTTTAGTCCAAGATATATTGGCCCTTACTTGATCCTTCACCGAATAGGCAAGGTTACCTATGAACTAGACTTGCCAGCAGACCTGGAAGCAGTACATCTAGTCTTCCATGTATTAATGCTTCAAAAGTGTGTTAGTGACCCATCCCGAATACATCCCATAGATAACATCTAGGTCATGGAAGAATTAGCCTATGAAGAACAACCGATCACCATCGTAGATCGGCAGATTAGAAGACTACAGACTAAGGACGTAACTTTGGTCAAGGTATTATGGAGAAATAGGAATCATGAAGAAATGACTTGGGAAGCAGAAGAGGATGTGAGACACAAGTATCCGTACCTATTCCTGATATCTATAGGTAACCCCAACTCCTGAAAGCTTATATATTAATTGTTTGATGAAGATATGCATTGTTGTAATGGAAAGAAGTTTCCGTATAACCTGTATAACGTCTTAAGGAAAGCTTTGTTTAACATTCACGGATGAATGTCCTAAAGGGGGGGAGGATGTTATACACCGTACTATCGTACCTTGAAACGTTTGTACCTTGGAAGGTTCTTAAGCTTCTTGAGAGGTTCTTAAGCTTCTTAGAAAGTAGTCTAAAAGAGGTGTGAATTGTTATACCCCACACCCTTGGGCTCGGAATATCTCTCAAGTTACTTAGAAGTAATCATGTGAGCCAAATAATCCAAAATGCTATCAAACAACTCTAAGGAGGGGAGTATGTGACTCTTCATAGTAGAGAAGGTTGGAAATAGAGTTATAAGAATCTGGAAGGAGTTGGAGGCAAATTAATGGGTCATAGGACTCGACTAATCTACGTAAACTACTAATTTAGAAGTCTTACATACGTGAGTTACTTGAGTACATACCAAGCTTGCGTAGCTAGAATTTCATAGGCTCTTAAAGTGAGATGAGATTACGAATGAGATTACAAACCCGTGGGAAAGAGGAAAGGATGACACATGGCACCAAGGATAATATGACACGTGGAAGCACCTCAAGAAAGCAGGTGACTCATCTTCCTGCTTGGGGGTAGGGGTGGGGGTGGACCCCACTGCCATATGGCAGCCCCTAATTGGCAGTATGTATGTATTGGCTCAATAGGGGCTGGACACATGTCACCCTTAGGGGATGACACATGTAACCCCCCTTGGAAGAATATATATACATAATATATGACTCATAAGTCATTTCCTTGCTAAAAAAATCATCCAAACAAAGACCAAAATCCCTAGAACTAAAGGGAAAAGAGTGACAGCCTAAGGGAGAAAAAATTAGGTAAGTCCCAATTTCGTTCCATGTATTAATTATCTAGGGTATACCATGATGATACGGAGGTATTAATATTATAAAATTATGGTTTGGAGCAGAAAAAAATGGACAGCAAGCAGCCACAATGTTTTAATCGCGTTAGAAGAGTTTCCGAGGTATGTTTTGGCTAGTTTTGGCCAATTTTGGGAAAGGTAAGTTCTTTGCTTTAGATTTGAAGTTTATGGTGTTTTCATAGGTATGTTACACATATTTTATGCTTCTGGAAGTGTGATAAAGTCGTAGGAATGATTGACATTAGAAACAATCTAAATTGAAGTCGTTATAAGCTAAATTAAAGTCGAATAGTGGGTTGTATTAGTGATATGGTTGTGATGCTGCAGGTGATGGTTGTGTGGTGCTGTGTTGAGGTGCTGTAAAATTCTTTAAAATATGTATGGGTGCTGATGGGTGCAGCAACCCGATCCTCCATTTCGTATAATTAAAGATTTTGCAAAATGGAAACTAGAAATTCTATTTTGGTATCGTGATTTTGAGCGAGTCGTTTGGAGTTTGTGTTGTAGAATGTTGATATGAATGGCATATATATACCTTGAAGGTCATCTTTTTTGGTTGTCTACAGCTATTAGGAGTGTAATTGGAAATTTGGATAGGGCATATTATAGGGGAGGTGCTGCTCGATTTCCGTTAACTCTTTAACTAGTTAAAGAACTAATCGAGGAGGCGAGCGAGGACGCAAGTTATATGAATACTCATGTGTAACCTAAGGTACTGGACAGCCAAGGGTTGTTAATATTCATGTTGCTTTTATCTTACTTAGGTTCAAAGGACGACAAGACGAACGGGATAAAAAGTAACCCATAAAAGGTATGTAAAGCCTATTCTTTCTCTTTCTTTTGGCATGTCGTAGAGGGAAGTAAAAAGTAATATGATCTCTGAAGTAATTTCATTCCTAAATATCTCCTGTTCTCTTCTGGATTGTGAACTCTCACTATAGTATAACTACTTTCCTCGAACATACTATACGTTAAACAAACAATGAATATACAGGTTTCTAATCAGAGAGACTATATGGCTACATGTACTCTAAAATCCTTAAGCGGTCAGAACTACTTTGGTTTGTATCTAAGGACCCCGAGATGTTAATTAATATAGTCCTAATGGACTTTAGAGGGCACTTGAGCTGATCATATTACCACCCTGATTCTCAGACGCTGGTTTAGCCTTCATATACTGTCGAGTCTCCGATAACGATTTAAAATGCATATAGTTACTCACTACTCTACTCGTGTATACTATAATACTTCTTTCACCACGTCTCGGGCTGGGAATAGTAATCATGCATAATTCACTGCATTTTCCACCGAGCCCCTAACTAAAGGGCCGAGATACATACGTATATGTATATATATGATAATGTGTTGTAATAAGGTGGTGATGGCACCGGGTTGTGATGATCTTACAGATTTATCTACTGAACCCCTGATAGGGCTGGCTATATGCTATAATTTGAACATGCATGTCTTTATGATTCACAGAGTATAGGTACAGAGGCTTCTTTTATAGTGTACTTGATTCCCTTCTCCTCCATTTCAAATATGTTTCCAGTTATGCTATGTTATGTTTTACACACTCAGTACATTTGTCGTACTGACCCCTTTTCTCGGGGGGCTGCGTTCATGCCCACAGGTATAGGTACACAATTTGGGGATCCGCCAGCATAGGAGTCCCACTCAGTGGTCCAGAAGTGCTCCATTATGCTGGAGCCTAATTTTGGGTACTAAACCTTGATATGTATATTTGTTTTGTTCACGGTTACAATGGGGGCCCTGTCCCGCCTTATGTTACTATTCTCCTTACTCTTAGAGGTTTATGGATACGGATGTGGGTTATATATATGTGGGTTGTGTGTGTATATGAGTTGTATATGAGCTGTATATGAGTTGTATATTAGTGATATATGAGTCGTATATTAATGTATGTATAGCTCTGCTGATATGACTTATGAATTGGGGCATTCCCTGTGTCGTGGAAGCCTTGTCGGCTCGCGTATATATGTATTATAGAACGTCTCTATATGTTACAACAGCCTTGTCGGCTTGTATGTTTTCTTACCTTTTAGTACATTTTATCTATAAACAGGATACGGGTTTTGGGTAGGAAACAGGGGTACACGTATGTGTCCAGGTAGGGCACCCATCACGGCCTACGGGGTTGGGTTGTGATAGATTATATAGATTTGTAAAGTGAGAAGAGACTACGAACCCACAAAAGGAGCAAAAACTAGGTTTTGAATTTATAAAAAGAAGCAAGTAGGTGACAAGTAGGTGATGCACCTACTTGGGGTAAGTAGGTGATCCACCTACTTGGGGTGGGCCCATTCTACCACGTAGTAGCAAAGGATTGGGTGCATGGCATGAGGTGGCGCTCTAGTGGCTGGACACGTGTCACCCCTAGGGAATGCCACATGTCACCTCCAAAACTAGGGCATATATGGCTAGTTTAATGAATAAGGAATTCATTTTCTCATCTTTTAACTTAGAGAAACTTGAGATAAAACTAGGGGAAGAAGAAAGGAGAGCTACAGCTTGCTCCTCCAAGGTGAGTCCTCCGATTTCATTCCATTAATTAATTATCTAAGGTATTCTACAACTAGATAATGGTGTTAACAACGTGAATTAATAGTTGGGGAAGCAAAAGAGTGCAACGAGCAGCCACGAACTGTTCAGCCACGATAAAAAGCTCCCAAAATCAATTTTCAGCAAGTTTGGGGAAGTCGTTTGTTAAGGTATGGCTTGATTCTTTTCTCCCACCTTTGGGAAACAATTTAAAAATGTTGTGGGTGTATAAATACGAGTTGGAAATGTGAAAATATGCACGTTACAACTGAAGGATGTTGAAGGTCATGTAGGGACTATTTTGATGCTATTCTAGCAAGTTAAAGTTTGGCTAGGTTTGTCGTTAGCATGATGTTGTGTTTGGAGGTGGTTCATATATGTTCCAGGGATGGAACATGGTTAAATATGAGTATATAGTCCGCTGTTTTCAGCCTCATAATACTCCATTTCATATGGTTAAGATTTTGTGAAATAAAGAGCTAAAACCCTACTTTGGCGTCATAGTTTTAGGTGAGTTGTGTTGAACTTGTATTGCGTGATATGGTAGTGATTTGATGGTGTATGTATGCTTATTTTTGTTCTTGATATGTCTTCTAAGGTTAGAGGTTAAAATTGGAAGTTCGCATACGGCAAGTTATAGGGAAGATGCTGCCCGATTTCCATTATCTTCGGAACTAGCCAAAAAACTAGTCGAGGAAGGCGAGCAAGGAAATGGTGCCTATAGATACTTAAATATAGATTGGGAAGCTATAAAGTTGAAAGTTAGTAATCTTGGTATTACTCTCATGTTAAATAGGTTGAAGGAGAGACAAAACAAGATGGACTATAATCGAGCTACTACAGGTATGTAAAGCTACCCTTTCCTTTCTTTTGGCATGTCTTCAAGTTAAGTAATGAATTATATGAGCTTGAGGGTAAATATACTCATAAATTCCAAGCATAATTCACAGTCCTTATCCACTTCTTGATGAAAGCATTCTTACAGTCATTGAACTAGGGCTTCTTAAACCTTCCATGTGTTCGAAAGTGATGAGCATGTAGATCTATCCTTCTTGTCTCTTGGCATGTCTTAGCAATAAGTTTTTCGTATATGTAATGTGGGAATAATTCCATTCATAGAACCCCGAGTATGGTTCGTAAATCTTATTCACTTTGCGATGTGTGAACTGCTGTGATAATTTAGTTATGGCCTTATAAGTCATCGACAGGATAAAAAATAGTACACGTGAAGCATATCCCTTCCCTCTTTTGAAATGGTTCAATGTAAGTGAAGTGATATATGACATGATTTAGAGGTAATTCCCTTTGTAGGTTATGGGCATAACTCATGACTTGTACTCAACTTTGAATGATAAGGGTCTTAAAGTAGTTGAACTACGACCCTCGAGCCTTCTACATACTGAATAATAATTAGATATGTAAGCTCCTAAACCTAGAGGCTCTTGGACATACCTTATGATAATGTGTTGAGGGATGTTTGATATGTTACCAAGTTTTATGTGCACGTATATGCATTATTATATTATATAGGGATCGGGCCGAATGTTCCTTTCCACTAATGTATTATATGTATAGAGATCGGGCCGGATGTTCCTCGGTACTATGTTATATGTATAGGGATCGGGCTGGATGTTCCTCATCACTAGTGTATTAAATGTATAGGGATCGGGCCGGATGTTCCTCGACACTAATATATTCTATGTATAAGGATCAGGCCGGATGTTCCTCTGCACTAAACTGCTATATACATGGACCGGGCTATACGTTCCACAGTGCTAACAGTATATATATGGCTCTGATGATAGAACGATGTATTTATAACACTGAGTCCTCAAGTGGGTTGGGTACGATATGTAATGATGGTATAAGTGACTTTATCTTATAAGATGTAGGTACAGTACTCTGTTAAATGTTATACTTATTGCATGCATCCCTAATTCTGCTATAATCTCACTTATATGGTGTTATACTTTATATACTCGATACATATATCGTATTGACTCCCTTTTTTCGGGGAGGAGGGGCTGTATTTCATGCTCACAAGTACAGGTACACATTTTAGGGATCCTTCAGCTTAGGATTTCCAGTCAGCGATTTTAGAAAGAGCTCTATTGTGTTGGAGCCTAACTTTTGGTACTTGTCTTCAAATGCATATAACTGTGTATTCAGGGGTATGATGGGGGCCCTGTCCTGCTATATGATACAGTTAATACTCTTAGAGATCTGTATACATATGTGTGTGGGTTGTGTGTATGTTTGTTCAACGACGTCTATGTGATGTATGATATAAGTTAATATGAAATAACAGCCTTGTCGTCTTGCGTGCCCTTTCACGATACAATTAGTGGTAATTCCTCTAGAGACAGAACAAAAAAATAAGGGGCTATATGTATATATAAACGTCATTACCCATTGGGGGTTCTTAGGTATATATATGAGGGTTCAGGTGGGACCCCAGTCATGGCCTACGAGGTTGGGTCCTGACACATCATCTCCGAGTGAGGGAGTGTGACATTCTGAAGATAGCTTTTAGAAGTCGGTATGGTCATTTTGAATTCTTGGTTATATCTTTTTGACTAATTAAATCCCCTGCAGCTTTTATGGATTTGATGACTAGGGTTTTCATAAATTACTTGGATATGTTTGTGATTGTGTTTATTGATAATAATTAGATCTATTCTCAAAGAGAGGAAGAGCATATCGATCATTTGAGGTTTATGTTGAAAATCCTCAAGGACCATCAATTCTATGCAAAGTATAGTAAGTTTAGATTTTGGTTAATGTTAGTTTCTTTCCTTTTTACATTGTTTCTAGAGAAGGAATTATGGTTGATCCAAATAAGATCGAGGCAGTTATGAATTAGCCTAGACCATTGACTCCTTTTTATATTCGAAGATTCTTGGGCTTAAACGGTTATTATAGATGGTTTGTGTAAGGTTTCTCTTCCATTGCATCACCGTTGACGACTTTGACTCAAAACAAGGTGGAATTCCAATGGTCTGAGTAATATAAGAAAAACTTCCAAGAGTTGAAGGATTGACTAACCTCTGCTCTGGTGTTGACTTTATTAGATGGTTCTGAAGAGTTTATTGTGTATTTTGATGTTTCACGAGTTAGTCTTGGTTGTGTGTTAATGAAAAATGGTAAAGTGATATGAGAACAATTACCCAATTCATGACTTGGAGTTGGCGGCGATAGTATTTGTTTTGAATTTGTGGAGACACTATCTTTATGGTGTCCATATGAATGTTTTCACCAATCACAAGAGTTTTTAATATGTGTTCAGTCAGAAGGACATGAACATATGATAAAGGAGATGGCTTGAGCTGTTGAAGGATTATGACATGAGTATGCTATATAATTCAGGTAAGGCAAATGTGATTGCCCATGCTCTTTGTAGGTTGTCCATGAACAACGTTTCCTATGTTGAGGATGAGAAGAAAGAGTTGGTTTGGGATATGCATAGATTAGCACATTTAGGTGTTTGATTGATTGATTCAAAATATGGCCGTGTTATTATGGAAAATGGTTCCAAATCATCTCTTCTTACGGAAGTTAAGGCCAAAAACGACAATGATCCTGCTTTGGTAGATCGAAGAAAATAGTTATCGAAAAAGCCATTGAGGCTTTCTCCCAAGGGGGAGATGGTGTTTTGAGATTTCAAGGCCAATTATGCATTACGAATGTTGATGGCTTAAAGGAAATAATATTTTTTGAAGCTCATAATTCCTAATATTCTATTCATCCTGGTTCCATAAAGATATATCGAGACTTAAGGAAAGTGTATTGGTGGAATGACATGAAGAAGGACATAGTAGAATTTGTGGCTAAGTGTCCAAATTGCCAACAAGTAAAAGTTTAGCATAAAAAACTAGGAGGTTTATCTCAAAACATTGAGATTCCTACTTGGAAATAAGAATCCTTGAATATAGATGTAGGTTTGCCTTATACTTGTCGGCAACATAATTCTATTTGGGTGATAGTTGATGGAATGACTAACTCGGTTCATTTTATCCAGTAAAGACTTTATATTTAGCAAAGGACTATGCTAGAGTGTATATCTGATAATTGGTTAAGATTCAAGGTGTTGTTTGTCTATCATTTTAGATCGAGGTACTTAGTTTACATCTAAGTTTTGCAGATCCTTCCAAAAGGGTCTTGGCACCCAAGTGATGCTTAGTACAACTTTTCATCCACAAGCGTATGGTAAGACCGAGTATACCATTTAGACATTAGAAGATGTGTTTAGAGCATATGTTGTTGATTGTAGAGGAAATTTGGATAACCATTTGACATTAATAGAGTTTGCTTACAATAATAGTTATCACTCTAGCATCGAGATGACTCCATTTGAGGCTTTGTATTATAGATGGTGTAGATCCTTTATCGCTTGGTTCAAGGTTGGCGAAGTTGCTTTGATAGGACTCGAGTTGGTATTTGAGGGTTTGATTAAGTTAGACTCATTATAAAATGATTGAAGATAACCCAAACACAATAAAAGTCCTATTTGGATATGAGAAGCTGGGAGCTTGAATTTGAGGTTAATGATTGGTTTTACTTGACAATTTCACCCATGTAGGGTGTGATACACATGGGTAAGAACGGGAAGCTAAGTCCCTGTTATGTTGGCCCATATCAGATTTTGAGGTGGATTGGTAAGGTGGGTTATGAGTTGGATTTGCTTTCAGATTTTGCATTAGGGCATCCGGTGTTCCATGTGTCATCATTGAGGAAGTTTGTTGGTGATCCTAACTCCATTGTACTATTGGAAAACACTGAGGTTAAGCAGAGACTTTCTTACAAAGAGGTTCCGGTTGAGATCTTGGACTAGCAAGTTAGAAAGTTGAGAAACAAAGAAATAACTTTAGTTAAAGTGTTATGTAGGAACCAAGAGGTTGAGGTTGCTACATGGGAATCTAAAGACGATATGATATCTTGATATCCTCATCCCTTTCCTTCTGTGCCTAGTTAAGGTATTTAGCTCCTTCATGAAACAATTTGCCCAAATCATGTGTTTCAGTTGTCCTCATGGTTTCATGTGCATTCATGTTTATGAAATGAGTTTTAATGTCATGTTTTAGCTTGAGATTAAAGATTTCATGTTTTATGCATTATCGAGATGTTTTGCATTTATATTGGGATATTATGTTACTTTCCTATTCCATTCATGCTAGAATGAGTCCCATTCTAGGATGAATATTTCCAAGGGAGAGATATTGTAAGACCCCAAAAGTTGGAAAGATGGAAAATGAGGAACAACGGATGAAATCCCAAAAAATATAGATTTTGGGACCAAGTGCTGACCACGAAGGTTATCATGGGCCGTGCTACTTATCACACCTCATGGTGTACCACATGGTGGAGTCCTTGAATATCAGTCCTGTAGAGAAAGGAACTACGACAAAGAACTATGGGATGTGGTAAGCACAACGAGCCATGGTGTCCTCTAGGGATCACGCTTGTCCACCATGGGCCGGGTAGCCATTCATGGACCATAGTGAGTTCCATTGTAGTCACTCTTATAGACCCTCCTACAGGTGTTGTACCACGCTCCTTGTTCATGAACCATAGGAAACTCCATGCATCGTAAATATCTCTATGGAGGAACTATTGAAACTTCCCCTGCAAACCCTGAGATTTCAATTCCAAGGCTACCTTCAAGGATGACCGCCACAGACCGTGGTGCCCATAATGTGTAGTGGTGGGTCACGTGGTGGGCAACTTTCCCTAGTCCCTAACCACGGATGGTACTATAGACTGTGGTGCCTTTGACGGTCTATGGTGATGACATGTGATCGGTCCCAGTTTAGAGTTAAGTGAAGGGTATTTCGGTCATTTCTTATTTTTTCATTAATGTATATGGACATTTTTGGGACTAGATTCATTAGGTAATTATCCTAAATACTCCTAAGTCTATTCTTATCTGTCATAAACTCGAAAATCACTTTTAAGACTTCTCTCCCAAGGTTCCTCAAGATATCTTCCTCTTTTTCAAGTTTTGGCTAGGGTTTCTTCAAGAACAAGTCTCCTTTCTCAATTCTAAGTTCAATTTCATTCAAGGTATGTGGGGATTGATCCATGGGTTCCTTTCACCCATGGAGTCCCAAGGTTTTCATTCGAAATCTCATTAATTTTAATTTGGTTTGTAACCGTAGTTTGTTGAGTTGCATTGGGTTGTTTCAATAATTTCTTCAATCATTATAACTGATCATTTTAAGTACGTTTCTACATTACTAACATGATTTCAATTTGAATTATGAATGCCCATGCATGAAACTATTTTAAATGATGATGATATACATGAAGTATGATTATAGAGTTCAATGATTTCAAGTATTCTCACGTTTTCATCCAAATTTTCTATGTATATGAGTTTTACTCTAAATTTATAACATTCCTAAAAATGCTCATAAGTGCTTTAAGAATGCCTTGGGAATAGGCCGTTCGCGTAACACATTATCCTTATTCTTTTTTGCAAATCCGAGTCCAAAATGTCGATAAGGGGATCAAAACCTGTGGAGAAATGGTATCAGTAGATTTTGAGGACTCATGTGTCGAAAGATGAATTGTTAAAAATTGCACAAAATAGTGAGGTACACGACAGCTCTGCGTCGCCCACATGTTCCCATTCAGTGTAATGTTTCCCCGAGTAAAACTCTGGCCAAAAATCTTATTTTCTAAAAATTAGCCTATCTAGGAGAAGCTCCGCGTCGCAGACTTGGGAGTATGCCCTAGTAAGTTAGCCTCCCCTGTTTTGATATAGGAGTCATCGCCTTGTCTTAACATAGGATTCATCAGATTTCATATTATAGCTCGTATGGTCTTATTTGTCGGTTAATGGTCCTATCCCACACAAGTTAAAGTTGAAATTATGATATGTTAAGTTATAAGTCTATGATAAAGTTTTTTGATATGCATTGACCAAGAGTTTCTTATGATTTAAGTTGCTTTTAAACTATACTCATGTTCATTATGATTGGTCATGCATCATATAGCATATTGATTATGTTCTTTACTTATTCATGCATACCTCACATACTTAATACATTCAAATGTACTAACGCATATTTTGCCTACATTGTCTTATAATGTAGGGATGGACGACACTCACGATCACCCCACTTGTGGCTAGAGATTTGCTTCAGATTTCAAAGAAGTTGGTGAGTCCTCATTCTACCGAGGACAAGAATTTTATTCATGTTACTATTGTTTACACTTTCTTCTATTATTAGGGTGAGCTAGAATCTTGTCCTAAGCCCCCTCAAAGACTAGACTAGAGGCATATTTAGACGATATTATTATGTAGTCCATTTGGATGTTTACATAGTTGATCTCCCTTAGTACCATTCCCCACTTAATGATTACTTTTGCTCATATTTATGTTGTTATTTACCTTATGTATGTGATATATGCTAAGATGACTTATGGATGGGGTCCCTAGCATCCCGATTGCTATGTTACGACTAGGCCTTAGGTCGGGTAATGACAAAAATTCAAGTATGAATTCTGATCATGGATTATGATTAAGTTCGAGTTATGAATTCCATTCAAGTTATGAAGAAAGGTGACGTAGGATCCTCAATTAGTGACCTAGAAATATAATGACATGAATTATGCAAGTATGATATTGTGATATTGAAGTCTTATACTCACATCGCAAGTATGACATAAAAATAAGCTAATCTATAGATTATGAAATTTATGAACACTTTTGTGATATATTCTAAAGTAGGATTTCTATGTTTTGTATTTCATGAAATTACACTTAGCACCAAATGATATTTTGAGTTGGGGGCTTCACTTATGGAGTCCTTATATAAAGTCTCTTGTCTCATAACTATGTTCTACCATAGGATTTGACTTAGCCTAGATAATGGATCCATATATAGTATATGTACATGACCCTCCTAGCGGGGTAGAGTCTAACTTGGTAAGTAGATTCCCATTTCTTTCATTGTATGGGGATACATCCAGATTCTATGTTATAAATCGCATGATCTTGTTATTGGTTATGGATCTATCCTACATATATATACTTACTTTATGTTCTCTTATGATCTCAATATGTCTTTTAAATGCTTTGATCATTATGGTTTCCTCATGACTTATCCACTTTATCATGCACATTCTTGATCATTGCATCTTAAGATTTACGATGCATGTAATGCCCACATACTTAGTACATTCAAACGTACTAATACATATTGTTGTCTATATTATCTCATAATGTAGCAGTTGAGGATCAGATTCCCACACGTGGCTAGTAGAGCTTTCATCCGGCAAAGTTTGGTGAGACATTATCTATTGAGGGAGAATTATGAGTTGTTTCCCCTTTTAGATTTTGTTTACATTCTTGTTGAGGGTGAGGAAGGGACATATCTTAGCCCACTCGATTTTTGTTTAGTAGAGTCATTCGTTGGACAAGTGATGTAGAGTATATGTTATCTAACTCCTATACTTTTATGATTCATGATTTTGACTCTTGTTATATTGTGTTCAACTTTACTTTCCCTTATATATGCTTTATGATATGTCAATAGGCTTGGTTTGTGTTATACCCTGTACTTTTGTACCTTGGAAGGTTCTTAAACTTCTTAAGTTTCTTGATAGCCTCTTAAGTTTCTTGAAAGGTGCTTAAGATTCTTAGAAGTCACCATGTGAGCCGGATAATCTATAACTCTACCAAACAACTCTAAGGAAGAGAGAATGTGATACCCCATAATACGGAATATTGGAGATAGGGTTATAAGAATCCGGAAGGAATTGCCAAGTAGTAAGTCGTAGGACTCAACTTACTTGTGTAAGCTATTACTTTGGATGTGCTACATACTTAAGCTACTTGAGTACATACCAAGCTTACAAAGCAAGGATTACATAGGTTCATAAAGTAAGACGAGATTATGAACTCACGAGGAGGAAAATAGAGTGACACATAGCAGCAGCTGAAGCAAAGGGGTGGACCCCACCTTCCATGTGGAAGCCCGGATTAGATTAGGGGATGCGGTGGCCCAATGAGGGCTTACCATGTGTCACCACTTACGGTTTGACACATGTCACAACTTAGGTGTTGACATGTGTCACCCATAAGGTAACCTATATATATATATTTCATGAGTCATTATTATCTACAACCAAAGTCATTCTTATCTACAAACTTCTAGAGAAAAAAAGAAGAGAAGAGAAACCTTGACCTAGAGAAGAGAGAGCCACAGGTTAGAGAAAAAAAAGGTACGTTCTCCGATTTCATTTCATGAATTAATTTTGTAGGGTATACCATGATGATATGAATGTGTTATTAATGTAAATTTATGATTTGGGCCAGAACAAAGTGGCCAACAACCAGCCACAAAGTTTTAGTCGCGCTAAAGGAACTTCCGAGGCGAGTTTTGGCGAGTTTTGCGTGTTTCGGGCAAGGTAAGGTTTTCCCTTTCAAATTGGAGTTTTTGATGATGTTACGAGGTATATTACATGTATTAAATAAGGTTGTAAGTGTAAAAATTGCATAAGGATGCTTGACGTTAGAAATGAGCCAAATTGATGTCGTTAGAGTTAAATCAAACTCGAGTATTGTGTTGTGATTGAGGTGCTGCGGTTGCAGCTGGTTTGATTGCGTGTTGCAGGTCTGGAAAGTGTTCTAATAAGGGTTTGGGTTTTTTTTGTTTTAGCCACACGACCCTCCATTTCATATTGTTAAAGGTTTTATAAAATAATGATTAAAAACTCTATTTTTGTATCGTAGTTAAGCGAGTTGTATGGAGTTGTATTGTGTAAAGTTGAAGTGAGTTACTTATAAATATGCTTCTGGGATTTTTTTGTATTGTTGTTGATATTTTATCCGATTTGAAATATCAGGGATGTTGAAGTTATATGGGAGATGCTGCCCAATTTTCAATAACTTCGGAGCTAGTAATAAGCTAGTTAAGGGAAATGTATAAGGAAATGATTCTTATGGTACGTGGTTGTACAGTTGGAAATTGGAAAGTGAAAGGTTATTAATCATAGTATTATTATCATGTAAAATAGGTTCAAAAGACGACGAGGCAAACCCGGTTAAGAGTAATCCATAAGAGGTATGTGAAGCTACCTTCTTTCTCTTTGCATGTTTTTGGCATAGGTATATAAAGCTACCCCTTCCTTCTCTTGGCATGTTTTGAGATAAGTATTACATGATGAAAGTTTTGGGGGTTATCCCATCCATAAATCTCCTAGCATGATTTATAACTCTTATCTACTTCGTAATGTTAGAACTTCCATAATAATGGAGCTATGACTCTCAAGCCTTCTATATGACGGAGAGTAGAAAAAATGTGAAGCTATATTCCTTTCTTTGGCATGGTATTTATGAAACAAATATATGATTTTTATATGCTTCCAAGTAAGTTCCTATTCTTAGAGCCACTTGGATGGCCAATGTTTTAGATTTCTAGAGGTTCTATTTTGATGCAATCTATAGTAACATTCAAAAGGTACTTGATATGGTGGTTGTCTTGATTTTTGAATGATAGCTCATTTTGATCATTCCATCGAGTCTCAAATATGATTTAAATTGCATTTAGTTTCTCACTACTCTAATCGTGGATGCCTCAATGCTTCCTTCACTGAGCCCGAGCTAGGAGATATATGATCATGCATAATTATCTACCTTGTTCGTCGTGCCCCGACGTGAGGGGGAAGATACGCCCTGTACATGGGTTGTGGAGTTATGTTGTGCCATATACATATATATTGATGTCTGATTATATGATATGATATGATATGGCCATCTAATATGATATGATCTATTACAGAGATATTTCCTACTCTGGAGTTATGCTGTGTTATGGCATGGGTGATGGGATGGCGACCACATTTTATTCACCGCGTCCCATAATGGGGCCGGATATGAAAAATATTTTTCCACATGCATTATCTGTGTTTGTGATAAGTATTTTAACATTCTAGATATTTCACTCATTTTATGCATATTCTGTTTTGGTTATGACTTTATTTATTAAAGTCCATGCTTTACATATTCAGTACATTTTCTGTACAAACCCCCTTTCCTCGAGGGCTGTGTTACATGCCTGTAGGTACAGATGTTTGAGTTGCCGATCCACTTGCTTAGGACATCCACTCTGCTATTTGATAGTGCTCCTTTATTTGGAGACCATATTTTGGTACTGACTTTTCTGTAGCCTATATGTATATAATGGTCAGAGGTACGATGGGGCCCTGTCTCGTTATATGATTATGCTATCATTGTGTAGAGGTTTGTAGATATGTATTTGTGGGTTCTGTATATGTTTTGGGATTTTGTGTTCCGTGATAGCCTTATCGGCTTTTGTGAGCTGCATCTATTTTCATGTGCTATCTAGTGACCTTAATTAATTTCTATATTTATTTATTCTGCTAATATGCTAATTTGGGCTAAGGGTACGTATGGGTATCTAACTCAAGCATGAGTCGCGGCCTACGGGATTGGGTCGTGACAATTTGGGCCTTATGGGGTTTCGATTTCCGTGTTATAACTAGGACCTAGGTCTAATCGTGACAAACTTGGTATCATAGCACAAGTTTTATGATGTCTTAGGGAGTCCAACATGCTGCATCAAGAAGAGTCTTATTCATGGTTGTGAAGCGTGCCACATCTATAAATAGGAGTCTATATGAAATTTTAGGAAATCTTCACTTCTTTCATGATCTATGTTGTGCAATAGAGTATACTCTAAGACTTTCTTTCCCTAACGATTGTCCTTTGAGATTTTCAGAAAATGCCTACAAGAAGAGCACCTATGCAAACTGGAGTCAATGCTAATGGGTACTAAATTCCTCCGGTCCCTCAAAACTATGGTCCCCCACCCAACCAATTCACTAATGCGGAGTTCCGGACCATTATCACTATGCTAGCCCAAGTTGTGGCCAACCAAGGGGTTGTAACTTCTCCTAATGTTCCCACTCTATCTTCTAGAGTGACAGACTTTTCAAGAATGAACCCTCCCAAGATTCATAGTTTGAAAGTTGATGAGGATCCCCAAGATTTTATTGGTGATGTCTATAAGATAGTGAGTATTATGTGGGTGATTTAAAAAGAGAAAGCGGAGTTGGCGGCCTACTAACTCAAGAGTGTTGCTCAAGTTTGGTATACTTAATAGAAGTTAGAGAGGGCAGATGAAGGACCTTGATTGGGAAGCCTTTAAACTTTTTTTGCTTGATCGCTTTTTCACTCTTGAGCTAAGGGAAGCCAAGGTGTTAGAGTTCATCAATATTTGAAAGGGCAACATGGGTATGAGCGACTTCGCCCTCAAGTTCACAAAGCTATCCAAGTATACTCCTTCATTGTTTGCTGATCCACTTGCTCGCATGAGCCAATTCATATCAGGGGTGTCCAATTTGGTTTCAAAGGAATGCCATACAACTATGATTGTCAAAGAAATGGACATATCTCAGCTTATGACTTTTGCCAAACAAATTGAGGGAGAGAAACTCAAAGATATAAGAATGAGGCATTCTAAGAGGGTCTGGTATAAAGGTGGGTTCTTTAATGCTAGGATCGATAGTGGAAATGGCCGTGCTCAACAGGGATAAAGTTTGGAAAAGAAGTTTTATATGGATAGGGTGCCATAACCCTAAGGTTCAAGGAGGAGCTGTGAATACTAGTAGCCCTTTATTTCCCAAGTGTGCAAAGTGTGGGAAGAATCATGGAGGAAGATGTTTGATTGGAATGGGTGCTTGCTAAGGATTTGGCAAGGTGGGCCACAAGAAATCTGAGTTCCCTCAAGTTGACAACAAAGGTAGAGAAGGTCGTCCTTAAGGAAAAGTAGCCCAAGGAGGCAAGGTTTCCAAGTTCAACCTAAGGGTGGCCAATGCAACAACCGATTTTATGTTCTCCATGTAAGGAAAGATATTGAGGAATCTCCCGATGTGGTCATGGGTATGTTATGGGTCTTTAACTTTAATGTCTATACATTGCTTTATCTGGTTGCAACTTGTCTTTCGTTACTCCCTACCTTGCTATGCTATTTGATGTGTTACCCAAAATGTTGTTAGGACCTTTTTTAATTTATACTCTTATTGGTGATTCGGTGTTAGCCAAGAGAGTTTATAAAAATTGTTTTGTGTCTATTTTTCATAAAGTTATTCCTTGTGTTCTTTTTGAACTAGACATGACCCATTTCAACATTATTCTTGGTATGGATCGGTTACATATCTCTTATGCATCCATTGATTATAAAACTTATAGGGTCAAGTTTCAATTTCCTAATGAGCCTATTCTTAAATGGAAGTGTAATGATTCGGTGGTTAAGGTTCAATTTATCTCATGTGTCAAGGCCCGGAAAATGTTTTCCAAGGAGTGCATATATCATATAGTGCAAGTTAGGGAGGTTGATTTCAAAACTCCTACTCTTGAGTCAATCCCTATAATTAATGAGTTTCATGATATGTTTCCTGATGAATTTCTCGGTGTCCCCCCCCCCCCGAAAGGGATTTTGACTTTGGCATAGATCTCCATCCCGATACTCAACCTATTTCTATTCCTCCTTACCGTATGGTTCTGGTGGAACTTAAGGAGTTGAAAGAGCAATTGAAGGATTTGTTAGATAAGGGTTTTATAAGGCCAAGTATTTCACCATAGGATGCTCCCGAGGTTTTGAATGGTCCTCAGAGTCCAATATATAGTGTCAAATAAGGACTTATTCATGGTTGTGAAGCGCACCACAACTATAAATACGAGACTGTGTGACGTTTAGGGAACTTTCCTTTCTTTCATAATTCATATTGTGCCCTAGAGTTATTTTAAGACTTTCTCTAACTAATGAATAATTTCATGTTCTCTAGATAATGCCTCCAAGAAGGGTACCTCCACCTAGAGCAATGGATGTTAACGAGGACCAAGCTCCTCTAGTTCCCAAGGCTCCACATCATGAGGAAGGAGTTACATATGCGGAGTTCTGAAATATCATCACCTTGTTGGCCCAAGCCATTGCTAACCAAACTAATCCAGGAATTGAACCTCTTCCTTCTCAAGTGCATACTCTGGCTTCTAGGATTCAGGACTTCAAGAGGATGAATCTAGCCTAATTTAATGGTTCCAAGGTAGATGATGATCCAATGGAGCTCAATGAAGAAGTCTATCTGATTGTGGCTATTATGGGAGTGGCTCCAAATGAAAAGGATGAGCTAGTGGATTATCAACTCAAGGGCATAACAAGGATTTGGTGTGACAAATGGGTTATTGAGAGGGGTTAAGATATTGGACCCATAGAATGGGAAGAGTTCAAGGGTTCCATCCCAAATCGCTTATTTTATTTGGATCTAGGAGAGGCAAAGATTCAAGAGTTTATCAACATTTGCCAAAGGATCATGAGTGTTAGGGAATATGCCCTAAAATTCACAAAATTGTCTAAGTATACTCCTTTCATTATGTCCTATCTAAGGTAAAGGAAGAGAAAATTCATTCTTGTGTTTCTAGTTTGGTGTCCAAGGAATGCAGAACTACCACGTTGGTTAAAGAGATGAACATCTCACGACTCATAACATATGTAGAACAAATTTAGGAGGAGAAATTGAGTGAGAGATAAAGAAATGTGGGAAAAGTCATAAAGGAAACTCTTAGCCTGCTCCAAATCATACTTCAAGTGTGGTAAACTGGATAACCAAACTACAGATTATAGAAGTGGTGGTGGTAGGCCTCATGACCATATTGCTCATGGCCAACAAGATCAAGGGAGTGGCGAAAGTACCAACCAATTTTATGTCTTGTATGGGAGATAAGAAGTTGGAGAAGCGCCCTATGTTGTTACTTGTATATTAACAATCTTTGATTTTAATGTGTATGCATTATTAGATCCGCGTGCCAATTTATCATTTGTTACTGAATTCCTTGGTAATAGGTTTCATGTGTTTCCTGCAATGTTGTTAGAAACCTATTTGGTGTCTAACCCATTGGTGAGTGGTTGTCGCTAAAAGGGTCAATAAGGGTTCTCCCGAGTCTATCTTGCACAAAGTTGTTCCTTGTAATCTCCTTGATCTTGACATGGTAGATTTTGATGTTATTCTTGGGATGTATTAGTTGCATGCGTCTTATGCTTCTATAGCTTGTAGAACTCTTGGAGTTAAGTTTTAATTCCCAAGTGAGCCTATTCTTTAATAGAAGGGTCATTATTCGGTAGTTAGGGGTAGATTCATTTATTGTCTTAAATCCCGGAAGTTGATTTCTAAGGGTTGCATCTACCACATTGTGAGAATTAGGGATGTCAACTCCAAAATCCTTCTCTTGAGTATGTTCCCGTGGTTACTGATTTTCCCAATGTCTTTCCCTATGACCTCTCGTGGGCTTCCCAAATAGGATGTTGATTTTAGTATTGATCTTCTCCCCAATACCCAACCCATTTTTACTCCTTTCTACCGAATGGCTAGAAGGAATTAAAGGATTTAAATGAATAATTAAAGGATTTGTTGGAAAAAAGATTTATTAGGGTGATCCTATGTTTTTTGTGAGAAAGAAGAATGGGTTCACTTTAGATATTTATAGACTATTTTCAATTGAACAACATGACTATTAAGAACAAATATCTGATTCCTAGGATAAACAACTTATTTGACAAATTGCATGGGGCAAGTCATTTCTCACAGATTAATCTCTGGTTTGATTATTACCAACTAAGGGTAAGAGAGTGTGACATTTCCAAGATGGTGTTTTGAACAAGGTATGGTCACTTGAGTTTTAGGTGATTTTGTTTGGATTGAGGAATGCACCGGTAGTGTTCATGGATCTAATGAATAGAATGTTCAAACCCTACCTTGATACTTTATGGTGGTCTTCATTGACGATATCTTGATTTACTCTTAGGGTGAGGAGGAATATAAGAGACATTTTAGAATTGTGCTTCAAACCTTGAGGAATAGACAATTGTTCACCAAGTTTATTAAATGTTAATTTTGTTTGAAAAAGGTGACTTTCCTTGGTCACATAGTGTCCAGAGAGGAAATTAAGGTTGATCCTAAGAATACGGAGGGGGTAAGAAATTGGCCTAGACCATTGTCTCCTTCGCATATTGGGAGCTTTGTGGGTCTAGTCAGTTACTATAGAATGTTCACCGAAGGGTTCTCTTTCATTTCATCTCCTTTCATAAAATTGACCCAAATAAAGTCAAAACTCCTATGGATGGTTTAGTGTGAAAAGAATTTCAAAACTTTGAAGGATTGACTTACTTCCGCTCCTATTTTGACTCTATCGAAAGGATTAGTTGTATATTACAATGCTTCAATAGTTGGTTTAGGTTGTGTCTTGATGCAATAAGGGAAGGTTATGGCCTATGCTTCTATGCAATTGAAAGTGTTCGAGCGTAACAACCCTACCCATGATCTTGAGTTAGCAGATATGGTGTTTGCTCTAAATATTAGGCGGCATTACCTCTATGAGGGTATATGTGGATGTGTTTACTGATCACAAAAGTCTTCAATATGTATTCACCCAAAGGGACGTCAATCTAAGGAAAATAAGGTGGCTTGAACTCCTCAAGAATAATAACATAAATATGCATTATCATCCCGGTAAACCTATGTTGTTGCCAATGCACTAAGTAAGGTGTCTATGGGGAGTGTGCCTCATGTTCTTGAAATGAATAGGGAGTTGGTAAGGGATGTTCACCGATTGGCTAGATTGGGGTTGAAGTTGAGTGGTTTCGATGATGGTGGTGTATTTGTTCAAAATGGGTCTAAATTATCTTTAATAGTAGACGTTACGTCGAAACAAGACCTTGACCCGATGTTGGTGGAGTTAAAGAAATTATTGAAAGAAAATAAAGTAGAATTCTTTTCATAACGGGGAGATGCGGCACTTCACTACCAAGGTCGGTTATGTGTTTTGGATGTGGATGGTCTAAGGGGCTTGATCTTGAAGGAGGCCTATAATTCTTCATATTCTATTAACCCCGATTCAACTAAAATGTATCGAGACTTAAAGAAGATTTATTGGTGGGGTTCCATAAAAAATTACATAGCAAGGTTTGTGGCCGAATACCCCGATTACCAATAAGTTAAGGTCGAATACCAAAGGTCAGGTGGCCTAGGACAAGACATTGAGATCTCTATTTAGAAGTGAGAAGATGTGAACATGGACTTTGTAGTGGGTTTGCATCGTACTCGGAAACATCATGACTCCATTTGGTTTATTATTGATTGAATGACGAAGTTAACATACTTTGTACTGATCAAGACATTGTATAGCACCTATGATAATGCTAAGTTGTATATTTGGGAATTGGTAAGGTTGCATGGTATGCCGTTGTCAATTATTTCAGACCGCAGTACCCAATTAACTGCTCATTTTTGGAAATCTTTTCAAAGAGGACTTGGTACTAAGGTGAAGCTAAGTACCGCATTCCATCCTCAAACCGCTGGACAAGCTAAACGGGCAATTCAAAAACAAGAGGATATATTAAGGGCTTGTGTGTTAGAGTTCAAAGGAACTTAGGACGAACACCTACCACTTATTGAGTTCTCTTACAACAATATCTATAACTCAAGTATAGAGATGGCATCGTTTAAGGCTTTGTATGGGATATAATGTAGGTCTCTGTTGGGTTGGTTCAAAGTGGGTGAGATGAATTTACTAGGTCTTGACTTAGTACTTGATGCTTTGGATAAGGTGAGGGTCATTAGGGAAAGGTTAAAGATGGTTCAAAGTCGCCAAAAGTCATATTCCGATACTAGGAGATTAGACCTTGAGAATACTATGGGCTATTGGGTATACTTAAAGGTTTCACCAGGAAGGGTGTAGTAAGGTTTGGTAAAAAGGGTGTAAGGCCTCACAGAATCTTGAGGCATGTTTGCAAGGTTGCTTATGAGTTGGAATTGCTGTTGGGAATGACTATGGTTCATCTGGCATTCCATGTATCTATATTTAGAGTCCAAGTTCCATTGTGCCTTTTGAAGAAGTGAATGTTGAAGAGAACTTGACCTATGAAGAGGTCTCGGTTGAAATTTGGAGCTGGGAAGTCAAGAGATTGAGGAACAAGGAAGTTGCATCCGTCAAATTCCTTTGGAGGAATCATCAAGTTGAAATTGCTACATGGAAGCGGAAGCGGATATGATGAAGCGATACCCTCATCTCTTTCGCTCTACTCAAGCCTAAGGTATTAAGTTATTGATGCTCAAATTATTTAAGACTCCTACATTTCAGGTTTTCCTAAGTCTTTCATATGCATGTATGTTTATGAAGTTGGTTTTAACGCCATATTTTATGTTGAGTATGGGAATCTCTTTGTCTATGCATTCTATGTGTCATTGTTCTCATGTTGGGTTGCGAGTCCTCGTTCTGTGTCCTTTTTATGCTAGTCAAATCTCATTCGATGATGAATGTTCCCAAAGGGGAGATATTATAATACCCAATAAGTCAAAAAGTCGAAACAAAGGACAAAATTCAAAGGAAATGGATTATATTAACTTCTACGAATAAATCTATGAGACATAGTTCCTTCAACGAGTTGTAGGATTGACTCGTAGAAGTGATGTTGTTTTTGGGAATTTAACTAAGTGAAGAAGTGAGTCTATGAAGCAAGTTATGACTCGTAGAAGGGTTGACAAGTCATAAAAGTGATTCATGGAGAAACTTCAGAGACTCGAGTCTACGACTCATAATCAAGTTGATGACTCATAAGAATAATTCGTAGAGACACTTTAGAGACTTAATCCTTAAGAGTTTCTCAGACCCTATAGGATGATTCCTTCTTATGAGTCGTAGAAGGGCCTACGATTCGTAAGGACCATGTGTAGGGTCATTTCCGATAAGTTTTAAAAAGGGCATTTTTGTCATTTCCTATATTTTATTAGTAAGGTGTGGTCATTTTGTGACTAAATCCACCCTATCTAGTAACCCTAAGACTTCCTAAATCCCTCCTTTTGACATTAACTCTCATACATCAAAACCCTTTTCTCTCAATATTTCTCTTAAGGCTCCTCTATCCCCCCAAGCTAATTTTTAGGGTTCCTTAAGCTGAAGTTGTCCTTTCAATCTCAGGTTAACTTCACCAAGGTATGTGTGTCTTTATTCATGGGGTTCTTTCAACCATGGAGTTCAAATCCCCTTTGAACTAAGTCTTTGATTTCAAGTAAGAACGTTACACCCCGTACTTTGGTACCTTGGAACGCTTCGTAAGCTTCTGAAGTTTCTGGGAAGGGTCTTAAGTTTCTTAGAAGTCTTCATGTGAGTCAGATAATCTATAACGCTATCAAATAATTCTAAAGAAAGGAGAAGGAGATACTCCATAAGAGAGAAGATTGGAAATAGTGTTACAAGAATCCGAAAGAAGTTGGAGGCTAAGTAGTGAGTCGTAGGACTCGACGTACTTGTGAAAGCTATTACTTGGGACATTTTACATACTAAGCTACTTGAGTACACATCGAGCTTAGGTAGCAAGGAACACATAGGCTCTTAAAGTGAGATGAGATTATGAAACTACGGAAGAGAAATAAGGAGACAATGAACCTACTTGAAGAAAGCAGGTGATGCACCTACTTGAAGCAAATAGGTGACTCACCTACTTGGGGTGGACCCCATCTTTGGGTTGGATGTTCGGATGAGGTGGCACCCTAAGGGGATGCCACATGTCACCCCTAGGGGGATTCCACATGTCATCTCCTAAGACAATGTATATATATGTATTACATGACTCTTAAGGTCATTTCTATCCAGAAAAATTCAGCAGCAACCAGAAAAAAAGAACCCTAAGTCTAGAGAGAAAAAAAGGACGGCTTGGAGAAAAAACATAGGTAAGTCCCAATTTTGTTCCATAAATTAATTATCCAGCGTATATCAAGATGATATGGAGGTATTAGAAGCATAAAATCATGGCTTGGTGAAGCCAAAACGGACAGCAAATAGTCCACGCAACTTCCAGCACGCTAAAGAGGTTTTCGAGGTGCAAATTTGGCTAGTTTTGGCCAATTTCGGGTAAGGTAAGGTTTCACCTTTAAATTTGGAATTTATGGGGTTTTTAAGGAGGGTATTATGTACCTTTTATACTGCTGTAATTATAAAAAATTCATGGAGATGCTCAGCAAAAGAAACAATCTAAATTGAAGTCGTCGTAGTTAAATTGTAGTCGAAGTAAGGCGTTGTGTATTTGGAGGCATCTTCTGGTTGTGTGGTGTGTGTTTCATGGACTAAATGTGTTCTAAAATATGTGGGGGAGCTTCTGGTTGCAGCCATATGACCCCAGCTTCATACAGTTAAAGGTTTTGCAAAATGCAAACTAGAAACCTTATTTTGGTATCGTGGTTTCGAGAGAGTCATTTGGAGTTTATGTAGTATAAGATTGGTGTAAATTGTATATATATATATGATGCAGGTTATTGTTGTTGGTTGTCTGTAGCTATTAGTAGTATAATTGGAAATTCAAATAGGGCACATTATAGGGGAGATGCTGCCCAATTTTTGTTAACGCCTTAACTAGCTAAAGTACTAGTTGAGAAGATGAGCGAGGAAATGAGTTCTATGAATACTCGTATGTAACTTAAGATGCTGGAAAGTCGAGGATTGTTGATGCTCGGATTGATTTCATGTTAAATAGGTTCAAGAGAAGACGAGGCAAACGTGTTAAGAGTAACCCGTAAGAAGTATGTAAAGCTAACGTGTCCTTCTTTTGGCATGTTTTGGCATAAGTATGTAAAACCTATCTTTTCTTTCTTTTGGGCATGTCTTAGATTTAAGTGACAAATGATATGTGTATGAAGCTTGGGGTAACTCTATTCATGAGCTCTGAACATGATTCATGATGCATAATTCGTGTTCACTTCTGAATGTTAAAGACTCTTAAAGTAGTTAAGCTCCCATTCCTCAAGTCTTCTATATGCTGAAAAGTAGTGTATGTAAATTTATTCTTCCTCTCTTTTGGCATGACTTAGATGTAAGTATTATGTATATGAAGTTGAAGTTATTCTACTCTTAAAACTCTGAGTGTGAGTTAAGGCTCTTATTCCCTTCTCGATATTAGAACTCCTGCGATAGTTGAACTATGGACTTGTAAGTCTTCTACATGACTAACAGTAGTACACGTGAGGCCTATTCCTTCTTCTCTTGAAATAGTTAAGGTAAGTGAAGCGAGATATGAAATGACCTAGAGGTGATTCCATTATAGGTTTCGGGTATAACTTAGGACTTGTACTCACTTTGGAATGATAAGGGCCTTGAAGTAGTTTAACGACGACCCTTGACCCTCCTACAAGTTGAATAGTGTTGGGATGTGTAAGCTCCTATACTTAGGAGCTCTTCAACATGCTTTATGGTGATATCTAAGGGATGTTTGATATTTTACCGAGTTTTACATGCACGTATATGTATTATGATATATATGGATCGGGTCGAACGTACCTCGACATATCTTGCTATGTAAAGATTGGGTCGTACGTTCCATGGCATGTTATATAATATATGGATTGGGCTGTCATACCTTGGCATTGTTACACGATATACAGATTGGGCCATCATTCCTCGGCATTATTATAAGATATGTGGATCAGGCCATCATTCCTCGACGTGTACTTTCTATATACATGGATTGGGTTGTACATTCCACAACGCTAATGGTATATATGTTCTTATGATGACAAAATGATGTAATTATTACACAAGTCCCCGAACAGGCTAGATCAGTACACGATGATAGCATGTATGCCTTTATTTTATAAAATGCAGGTACGGTAGATGGCTAAATGTTATACTTGCCCCCTGCACCCCTATTTCAGCTGTTGTCTTAGTTATGAAGTTTTATACTTTATATACTCAGTACATATATCGTTGACCCCTTTTTTTCTCAGGGGGCCGCATTTTATGCCCGCAGGTACAGATGTTAATTTTGGAGATCGGCCAGCTTAGGGTTTCCACTCAGCGATGTTAGAAGTGCTCCACTATTCTGGAGCCTAACCTTTGATACTGGTCATTTGATATATATATGTTTATTTATTCAGGGGTACGGTGGGGGGCCTGTCCTACCATATGTTACCATTACTATTCTTAGAGGTCTGTAGACATGTATATATGGGTAATGTGTTAGTTTTGTGCGATTATAGTTATACGATGTATTGTAAATGTTAATATGCTATGGCAATCTTGTCGGCTAGCTTTCCCTTTCATGACATGATGCAAATGAAAGAGGCTACACGTGTATGAATATTTTATCACCCACTGGGTTCATGTGTTTGATTCTTATATCTGATAAAGACATATACAAGAGTCCAAGTCGGACCCCAGTCGCGGCCCATGGGGTTGGGTTGTGATAAAGAATTTCTTATGGGTTACCTTAATTTTTGCTTAATATCATGAATCATGATTTAACCATTTGATTATGGATCTATTTGGATGAAATGTGATTTCAAATGCATGGGTTGATTGATTATAAGTATTTTTCCTACTTAGTTCCTTAAAGGTTCTTTAGATTCATGGTGAGTTGTTTAAAGCAAGATTCCAATTGATGAATTTCATGGTCTTTCTGCATGATTTAAATAAATACATGTGGGAACGTTGATTTGACAGGAACCCACTTAGTATTAATCTATGTTCATTTAAAGCATGATTTGAAGATTATGGACCCCATTAAATATTTGTGAAAGCTATTTACTAAGGTTATGGAAGTCTTTGAATGAAAGAATGAATGTTGGTGTGAGGTCTCCTCACCTAAGTTAATGGATTCTTTATTTCAAAGGACAATTTCTGCATATTTGAATTACTAATATTTTTTAGGAACTATTCCACCAAATAATGATTTGATGTCTCAAAGTATATGTATACATATGTTTACGTTACTAAGATATGCTATTCTGTGGGATTTGACTTAATACCATATGAGGCTTGAGGTGGGGTTAGGTAAGGGAATCCTAGTACCAACCTCTACTTTCTTAAACTATGCGCCAATATAGGAGCCCTTGTAGGCTAGGCTGGTGGATCAACAAATAGCCATTAAATGTTACAAAGAAATAAATGTTGACAGAGTTCTACCTTGAAAAGTAGTCTTTTTTTTTATGAGAACAGACCCTACACGAGGCTCCCACCCCTCGTGCACAGTCAGGGGTTGAGCATCACCCCCAAGCCTTAACATAAATAAACAAAGTAAAATATACAAGAAGGGGGGTATAAACCTTACCTCCGATCCTATGGTGGTTCATAAGTCGGCTAACCTATTAAGGTCAGCTAACTCATCCCCGATACAAAAAGGAGACTAACTATAACTAGAAAGTAGTAAACCTATGAGAGGACTCCTCCCGGTATAAATCGACTAAGAAAGCATAAATGAGGGAGACTTTCCTCGTCCATGAGAAAAAAGGAAAGTAACCTACACTAGTCCTATTCAACTTGCTACGTACCAGACATAGCTCCATTGAAATAGAAAAAATATACGAAACTTCTATCTCGCATGGGATGGGAAACTTATTTTCATCTTTGCTCTTTTTAGTCTTGTCGTACAAAGTAAATCCAGGTGAAGTGTGCCATTGTATTAGTATCATGATTATCAGCTAAGGAGGCTGCATGGGGGTCCAAGTATATGGTTGCTGCAGGTATTGAAGAATGTTGGAGTGTGTTGGAGAGGCCCTAGTAAGCCATGCTTTAGTGTCCATTCGTTTACAACTATGTGGACCTGCACCTACAAGTAGCCAAGGAAGCAAACAAACATGGTTGTTGCAGTCCTGTATCCAGCTCCTTGCGGCCTCTTTAGCTGCAGTGATAATATGCTTGTTGTTGAAGGTTAGGTTCAGTAGTAGATCCCTCTTTTGGATGATGGTCAAGTCCTTGGGATACCTGCACAGGCAAACAAAACCAGAAAAATACACAAACAAACAAATCTGGAGGCTGTTGTACCAGGTACTAGTGAATTGTAGTTGCTCATTGTGGGCTGCATATGGGTGGTACAGAGGGTGGGTGATGATGGCTGCAGGTGTCCTGAGAAACCAAGCATTCTCAACTTTGAAGTTGTAGCTGGTGTGCAAGAAGGTTGTTGCAAGTGTTGAGACAGGGGACTTGGTATGGATTAAGAGTTGTTGTGATGATCCAATTAAGCCAAGCAGTTGTCTCCCTTCGTGTGAGTTTGTGTGCAGCTCCTTGTTGCTTCCATTATGCTTAGGCTGCTTGTTGGTGTCAGTTACACAAGAAGGGAGGTCCTTTGTTATGATCAGGTTCAACTTCTTGGAGTACCTGCACAGACAAACAAAACCAACAAACCACACAACCAAAGAAATCTGCAAGCTGCTGTAACCAGTACTATTAACTTGTATTTATTCCTTGTGTGTTGCAGGTTGGTGGAGTTGTTGCTGGGGTGTGTTGATGTTAGAGAATGTGGATGGCAAGCTGAGTGTGCTGCTCCATAGAAGCCCCAGGTTACTGCAGCCCTTATAGCAGTTCCAAAGAGGGTCTGCATAAAGGGAAAAAGGCAATGTCCAAAAGGATGTAGAAGAACAAAACCAAAAGCTGGATTGGATGTTATGGGATTGCTTCTGTAGAGTCCTGGTGAGCAGCTCCAACTTTTTCTGATGGAATAGCTCCCCAGTTGTTGATGTACCTAAATAAAAACAATCAAATAAATACAAGCAACCAAACAAACACAAAAACCAGAAGGGAATTGCAATTCTGCACAGTCCTTGTGTAGGCCACTTACACTCCTCCAACCCTTCCTCCATGAACTACACAGCCAACAGCAGCAGAGATATGATGTGGGGGTGTAAGGGGTATGGGGAGTAATAAGTCCATACCTGCATTCCTTGTTACATTGCTCCCTTGAGTAGTACCTTATTGTTGAATTATGGTGTTTTCCTGCATTTTTGCTGAATTCTTCAAAGTGGAATTCCTTTGGTTACTTGGTTCTCCTGCATCTTGGTTATTGGTTTGATCCTCGGTAACAAGATTAACATAATTATTGGAAGTATAAATAGAAGTAGAGGACTTACCTGGACCTGTGATGTTTTGCTGAGGTTTATCAACTCCCCTGTTCTGCTGTGGTTGAATAGAGCTAATCACATTTGTTTGTTGGGGCTTGTTTTGTCCCTTAGACTATTTCTTCCTCTGAACTTGCCATAACAGTTCTTTTGCATTGTCAAGTGTTTGTTGTGGCTGAGCAGGAGCATCTTTTACAGATGTATTGATATTTGTGTCATCATGATCCTTGGTTAGCATGCCCTCCTTGTTTTTGTTCATTTTTGTTGTTTCTTCTTCTTTTTTTTTTTTTTGTTCTTTATCCCTTCTTTGAATATTACAAACAGGTATCAAGTGACTCTGATGTTTACAGTACATGCAGTAATCAGGTACATTTTCATATAAAATAGCTTGCCACCTCCCTAGAGTTTTATCAGTTTTGTCATATCCTAGCCAAACATGGGGAGGTCTTTTATTGGTGAGGTTCACTTGAAGTCTCACCTTGGCTATGCTTCCCCTTGTTTTTTGTATGGAAGCAGTGTCTAGATAAAGTACCTTCCCTACAGAGGCTAGCAGGGTAGTGGTGAACTCCATGTTATAACAATGCCAAGGTAGTTCTGATAAGGCTACCCAGATTGGCACTATTGGGGTTTCTTCATCCGGTTTAAAAGTAGGTGTCCATGTCTGAATCCTCATGAGTTGGCCCTCTATTGTCATTCTCTTTTTGGTCCAGACAGTATTGTAATCCAACTCATTGTCCAAGTCAATGTAGACATGTCTAGAATTGAAATGAGCAATTTTTACACCTCTTGAGAGCTGAGTTTGAATGATAAAGCTCCTTCTTATCAACTCTATCTTTGACATGGTGTGGGTAAATTTGCCAACCAAGGTGTATTTGCATCTTTGAGCTAGTTTGTGCATAAAGTCTTCTTTTTCAAAAAACACAGCAGGCAGGCCCTGTTTGGTTGTGTATTCAGGGGTGGCTAATTCAATAGGAGCCTCATTCTTTGCTTGATTATTTCTGAGTTTGGCAGCAAAGGTCTGAACTACAGTGTAAGGGGCAGGCTGAAGGACCTGGTCCTTTAAGTTGGGAAAAATATTTTTCTAGGGGTTTTGGTTAGTGGAATTTGGTTGAGGTTGGGTATTGACTGATTTAGTTCCAACATGTCTAGGACCAACATTAGCATAGCTGATGGGCACCTTAGGTTGGCTAGTTTAAACCTGGATGTCAAAGTTACTAGATACCTTAGGGAAGCTATTGTGGGTGGTGGTAGGCTGTTGAGTGTGTAGTTGGTTGCTAGTTTGAGGAATAGAATTGTTAGGCATTTTGGTAGGAATTTCAGGGCTGCTTTTAGAATTGATTTTGGTATGATCAGTGCCCTGCAAGGAGTTACCTACAACATTACTAGGGATTACATTTGCATTAGGTTGCAAAAGAACTCCACTTGATTTCAAATTGGCAGTCTCAGAGTATATCAAGTTGTAAGGATTGGTCTTACCTTGAAGGTCTGTAACATTAGCACTGTTACATTGCTGTGAAGTTCCTGAGGCATGTTTATCATTTTTGGAAAAAAGATGCATCGACTTTGCATTATCAATTATGTGCATATCATCTTTTAGTTGATTGAATTGACCATATTGTTGATATTGGTCTTGAACCAATGTGTGTTCTTCAGCTTGATTATCAGTGAAAATGTACATATCACCTTGACGAGTGTCTCGACGACTTTTGGAATTTGAATTTGTTGTTGATGATTCGAGACACCTCTTGTGGATGGAAAGTTGCGCATTGCCCTTAGGGACATTTTGGATTTGATCTTGTGACAAATGGTTCGCCGGAGCTCTGGCGCCGGTACTCTGACAGTGACCCTGTAGATTTGGCAAATTCGAGCTAATTTGAGGGGATTTGATTCCTTCTCTAGTGTTTGTGAGTTGCTGGTGGGGTGTATTTGTAACAATGAAACTCCCCGTTTTGTATTGGTTTCCACCTAAAAATGTTGCCTGAGCTCCGGCAACCTCGCCGGTACCATCGTCCCCAATGATTTCACCGTCCATTTGGGTTGAACTTTTGGTGGTAGGAGCGCCATGAGATGGGGAACAAACCCCAGGGGGTCCGCCGTCTCGAATGTCACTGGAGCCCCTTCGAATATGAAGGCGCAACTCCGGCGACTCTGCGATGTTTCTCTCAGGCGTCGCCTGATCAGTGCTCTCAAATGGTGCGGTGGTTTGATCCAATTTTTGGACTGTATGTAGTCCAAAAGATAAGGAATCATCTACCACAGTTCTTGATACTCGAATCAAACCATGTTTCTGAAAATTGATTATCTTGTGTGCAATTCTCAGCTCCTCTTCAGAGACAGTGATTGCATCAGTATTTTGTTGACCGATCGATTGTTGTTGATTCAAACCAGCTTCACTTGAAATTGCAGTATTATTTTGCAGATTCAGAGTGTCATTAGCTGGTGATGTTTGATGATCTATATTTGGTGGCCACAGGAGCTTCACCGGCGGCGGTGAAGCCATTCAGAACTGACCGAAGATGAACAGTGTGAGATAGAGAGGGAGGAGATGACCGTTAGAGATTTTTGGAGTTAGCTAGTAGGAGAGGACAGTTTAAGACTTCCGATCCTATCATATGTTGGCTGACTTGAAAAGTAGTCTCCCCTTCTAATTTAGGGGGTTACAATTGATTCCATTTAATATCTCACAGGGTCTTAATGTCGGTTATAGTCAGCTTCCCACAAATGAATGTTTTAAATACTATGTACTCAATGCATGCAATCACTTATGTAATTTACCGATCATAATGTTATCCATGATATTGAATACATACATAGTGAGTAAATTAAAGAAACTAACGCATACTCTTTTGCCTATATGATATGCCCATGTAGGGACCGACGTTCCTCCCTATTCTCCTCCACTTATCTAGTCGGGGTCATTGAAGGCTACTATTTAGGGTTAGTTCCCACATTTTTTGAATAATATTCCATTTTCTCTATAGCTTATGTTATGTAAACATATTTGGGTATCTTTTATTGTAGTTTATTTGAATTTTGATTAAGGGTGAGCTAGGAACTTTTCTTAGCCCATGACAAGTGTAAAGATAGAAGTATTGTTAGACATATTTAAATTGAAGCTTGACTATTATGGTTTTTATTACGATATTTCCCTCAGTCCCTTTTCCCCTTTTCTTCTGCTTGTTATTGATTTTCATTACGGATGAAAGTCTAATCATATACTAAGTGGCTTGGGTTAGGTATCTCCGGATTCCTCATTCACCCTGTCACGTCTAGGCCCTATGATTGGGTTGTGACACTAAATCTCCCAGTTTTTTATGTTCAACCTTCACTTGCTGACAATTAAGACATTTAGCCACAAACTCTGAAATATCCTTCTCATGCTATTCCATCAATACACTTCCCTCAAATGTCGATACATAATTGTGGAACGCAGATATATAAAATACCACGAGCTATGAGTCTCAAACAAAATCATTTCCCTTAAGCCATCAACTTCGAGGACACATAATCTGCTTTGTTACCTCAAAACACCATCTCCCCCTTGGGAGAAACCCTCAATGACTTTTATTGCAACTTCTTTCTTCAACTAAATAAAAGTAGGATCATTATCTTTCGAGTCCAGAACATCCCCCACAAGAGATGATTCAGAACCATTTTTAAGAAAGACACCACCATCCTCAGAATCAACCAACAGAACACCCAAATGAGCTACTCTATGAACATCATGAACTTACTCCTTCCTTGCATCATAAATATGGGAAACAATATTCATGGAAAATCTACTAAGAACATCGACAACTACATTCACTTTACCCGAATAGTACAATATACTCATATCATAGTACTTCAACAACTCAAGTAACTTCCTCTGTCGAAGATACAAATTTGCCTTTTGGTTGAACACATATTGCAAACTCTTATGATCGGTCAATATATCAACATGGAGAACCTATAAATAGTTCCTCTATATATTAAAAGCAAAGACAACTACCACTAACTCAAAGTCATAAGTTAGATATTTCTTTTCATTCACCTTGAGTTTCCTAGAAGCATAGGTTATCACCCTACCATTTTGACTCAACAAACAACCAAGACAACCTCTTAAAGCATTACAATAAACAACAAACCCATCGGATCCTGTCGCCAAAGTTAACACTAGATCGAAAGTAATCCTATCTTTCAACACTTGAAAGCTTTTCTCAGATACCTCAGACTATTGGAATATCACCTTATTTTGAGTCAAAGTTTTCAAAGGCGATACAATGACAGTGAAAGCTTCAACAAAACATCTATAATAACTTATTAAGCCCAAAAAACATTAAATACCTGGAGAGACAAATATCTAGGCCAATTCTTAACCACTTCGGTCTTCTTAGGATTAACCATAATACCTTCACTAAAAATAATATGGCCAAGGAAAGAAATTGGCCTCAACAAAAACTCACACTTACTAAACATAGAAAATAACTGATGGTCCTTGAGGACTTGCACCAAAATCCTCAAATGTTTGGCATGATCTTCTTCATTTAGAGAATAAATCAAAATGTTATCAATGAAAAGAATTATGAACATATCCAAATATTATTTGAACATCCGTTTCATCAAATCCATAAAAGCTACAGGAGCATTTGTTAGTATACTTAATTAAGAATTTAAAGTGACCATAACGAGTTCTAAAATCCTTCTTCGGAATATCACATTCTCTTACTCAGAGTTAATGATAACCCGATCGATGATCAATCTTTGTAAAGTAGATTTCTCCTTGAAGTGATCGAACAAATCAATAATTCTCTAAATAGGATACTTATTCTTAGTTGTGACCTTGTTCAATTGCCGGTAGTTGATGAACATTCAAAGAGAACAACCCTTCTTTCTAACAAGGAGAATCGGAGCACCCCATGGAGAGTTGCTCAATCTAATAAAGACCTTATCCAACAAATCCTTCAGTTGATGATTAAACTCCTTAAGTTTTGCCAAAGCCATTCAGTAAGGAGGAATAAAGATAGGCTAAGTATCGGGGAGATGATCGATACCAAAATTTATATCCTTTTCGGGATGGATACCTAAGATATCATCGAGGAAAACTTCTAAAAGCTCTTTAACAACCAAAATTTACTGAAGAGTAGAAACTTCCACATTTGTATCCCAAACTCGCACTAGATGATAGATCCCTCCCTTAGAAATCATGTTCCAAGCTTTAAGGCATGAGATGAATTGACATTTAAATATAGAATTACTACCCTTCCATTCTAGGACTGGCTCATTTAAAAACTAAAACTTAACCACACAGGTTCTAAAATATATGGACGCATAATATGCATAGAGCTAATCCATACCGAGATTAACATCAAAATCATTCATGTTAAGCACTACAAGATCGAATGAGGTGACTTTATAAAAATTTGAACTTGGGCAATTTCTAAAGACCCCCTAAGCCACAGCCAAATCACTAATAGGAGTATAGACTAAAAAAGGCTCCAACAAGATCTCAGGAATCATAATGAACTTCATAGCAAGATAAGGTGTAACAAATGATAGAGTAGCACCCAAATCTATGAATGCATAAACATCAAAGTCAAAGACTGTTAACATACCGAATTAAAAATCTAAAGGAGCACTAGGTTGAACCTGCTGACGAATCTCCCTTCCTTTTCTAGAAGCCACTGGACAATCTCTACTTTTATGTCACATCTTACCATAGCTATAGAAACAATTTGTACCGGCCATGCAGTCCCCTTTATGGGTTTTACTACACTTGTAGCTCAAGGGATAGGATTTTAACTATCCATCACTCTTCCTCAAATATGAGCCAGATGTTACCCCCTTTGATATCCTCTGTCGGTTAAAGTCATTCCCTCTCTTAATATTCCTTTTCCTTTCCCACTTCCTTTTCTTAACACTCGTGTTCACAAGAGTTACCATTTGCTGATTCAATTGAGCAGTCAACACCCTAGATAATAACAAGATGAAATCACAAAATTCTACATTAGAGATATTAGCACTTGAAGGTGGGTTAAACAAAAGCACGAAGGCTACAATCTTGATCAATAGTTTTACTATTGTCTTCTTGATGTGATATATTATGAAAGGAATAGGACACGAGTTACAACAAGTTTATCACAACCCAAGTGGGGCCTAGGTGTGACACAGCAATCATAATCCCAAACTCTATTCAATCCTCTAAGAATATCATTCATAAGCATACATAAGGTAAATAAAGCAATAAATGTTAAACATAGAAGCAAAAATAATATCTCAATAAGAATAGTCTCAGTAAAGGAGAAAAACTCTAAGGAACTAACAACATAGACTCCATGAATATCTAACATATCTCTACTAGTCTAGATAGGGGAATAAGACAAGCTCTTATCTCACCCATGAAAATATATAAAAGTCATAACAACGACAAAAATATCAAAATTTTGTCCTCAAAGCATGAAGAATCACAGACTATAGGAAATTAAAACTCAAATCTATCCATGAGTGGGAGGTACGCAATGATAATCTGACCCTACATTATAATACAATGAAGGTAAATATATGCATTAGTACATGTAATGCACTAAGTATATGAATAGTATGCATGAATAATGGATATAGGTCATTAACAATATTGTAATACCTCAGAAGTGGGAAAGTTAGAACGAAGGAGGAATTCTCAACATTTTGGACTGCTCTCGAGTTTATAAATAACTCCACGAATCATAGAGCATTCTATGACTCGTAAAAGTGAGTCATACAGTAACCCTCAAAGCTTATATAGGACAAAGTACAGAAATGGTCCTATGACTTAAGTTTACAACCCATAATCCCCTAGATGACTCGTAGACACAACTCATAAGAAGGGTTCAAAGGCTAAGTTTCAGAAGTTCCTCGAGGTCAAGTCTATGACTTAACAAGGATGGTTCGTAGAGGTTGTTATGAGTTACAAGAATGACTTGTAATTAAACTTCAGATACCTACATATTTGAAGGTTTTGACACCTGCAAGATGGATCAAGTATATGAATCGTAGAGGAGTTGGTGAGTCATAATAATGACTCATTTGCATACTTCAGAGGCTAAAATTTAAGCCCTTATCTCAGACCTACAGGACGAGTCATTTTGACAACACGTCATATGTTCTATGACTTGTAGAATTTGTTTTATAGGGTCAGATTATAAAATTTAATGAAAGGTATTTGTGTCATTTCTCAAGTTTGGTTTAATGAACCTAGACACAATTATAGCCAAGTTCAAGCCTATATGTACCCAATCCTTTGAAATTTCCCTCATTCTAATCATTCTACAAAAATTCTCTAAGGCAAGAACAAAGTCTCTCAAGGTTATTTCTCCAAGCTAGGGTTTTCAATTTCTTCAAGGTTTCCTCTTCAATTATTATTGAATTTAATCAAGGTATGTGGGGATTGATTTATTATTTCAATTAAATTATGAATCCTAGTTTTGATGAATTGCATTGAGCAGTTTAAATTTTATTTTGAATTGTTATCAATTATTATTCTAAGCATGTGTATGAATTTCCATGTATAAACATCTCTTTATTATGAGTTTGATGATTCAAAGATGATTTTCTTGAGTTGAATATGAGTTTAATGATTTTCAATGAAAGTTCTACGATTTAAAGTTGAGAATTATTATTTTTAATGATGAAGTTATAATGATGATCAGAGTTATGATCAAACAATATTATTATTGTGTGATTAGTCTAACTCTTATACAATCATATTAAAGATGGTGATAAGTACAATTCTCACCGAAGTTATAAATTCTTATGAATCATTAAGTTAACCAGCTATTCCTAATATATTTTATAAAGATGGATTTATAGGTAGTTACTATTTCTCTAATATGTTATACTCATACATAAGGTAAATAAAGCAATAAATGTTAAACATAGAAGCAAAAATAATATCTCAATAAGAATAGTCTCAATAAAGGAGAAAAACTCTAAGGAACTAACAACATAGACTCCATGAATATCTAACATGTCTCTACTAGTCTAGATAGGGGAATAAGACAAGCTCTTATCTCACCCATGAAAATATATAAAAGTCATAACAACGATAAAAATATCAAAGTTTTGTCCTCAAAGCATGAAGAATCACAAACTATAGGAAATTAAAACTCAAATCTATCCATGAGTGGGAGGTACGCAATGATAATCTGACCCTACATTATAATACAATGAAGGTAAATATATGCATTAGTACATGTAATGCACTAAGTATATGAATAGTATGCATGAATAATGGATATAGGTCCTTAACAATATTGTAATACCTCAGAAGTGGGAAAGTTAGAACGAAGGAGGAATTCTCAACATTTTGGACTGCTCTCGAGTTTATAAATAACTCCACGAATCATAGAGCATTCTATGACTCGTAAAAGTGAGTCATACAGTAACCCTCAAAGCTTATATAGGACAAAGTACAGAAATGGTCCTATGACTTAAGTTTACAACCCATAATCCCCTAGATGACTCGTAGACACAACTCATAAGAAGGGTTCAAAGGCTAAGTTTCAGAAGTTCATCGAGATCAAGTCTATGACTTAACAGGATGGTTCGTAGAGGTTGTTATGAGTTACAAGAATGACTTGTAATTAAACTTCAGATACCTACATATTTGAAGGTTTTGACACCTGCAAGATGGATCAAGTATATGAATCGTAGAGGAGTTGGTGAGTCATAATAATGACTCATTTGCATACTTCAGAGGCTAAAATTTAAGCCCTTATCTCAGACCTACAGGACGAGTCATTTTGACAACACGTCATATGTTCTATGACTTGTAGAATTTGTTTTATAGGGTCAGATTATAAAATTTAATGAAAGGTATTTGTGTCATTTCTCAAGTTTGGTTTAATGAACCTAGACACAATTATAGCCAAGTTCAAGCCTATATCTACCCAATCCTTTGAAATTTCCCTCATTCTAATCATTCTACAAAAATTCTCTAAGGCAAGAACAAAGTCTCTCAAGGTTACTTCTCCAAGCTAGGGTTTTCAATTTCTTCAAGGTTTTCTCTTCAATTATTATTGAATTTAATCAAGGTATGTGGGGATTGATTTATTATTTCAATTAAATTATGAATCCTAGTTTTGATGAATTGCATTGGGCAGTTTAAATTTTATTTTGACTTGTTATCAATTATTATTCTAAGCATGTGTATGAATTTCCATGTATAAACATCTCTTTATTATGAGTTTGATGATTCAAAGATGATTTTCTTGAGTTGAATATGAGTTTAATGATTTTCAATGAAAGTTCTACGATTTAAAGTTGAGAATTATTATTTTTAATGATGAAGTTATAATGATGATCAGAGTTATGATCAAACAATATTATTATTGTGTGATTAGTCTAACTCTTATACAATCATATTAAAGATGGTTATAAGTACAATTCTCACCGAAGTTATAAATTCTTATGAATCATTAAGTTAACCAGCTATTCCTAATATATTTTATAAAGATGGATTTATAGGTAGTTACTATTTCTCTAATATGTTATACTCATATTTTATGAGTTTTCATTGGGATATTGACTAAGCACCGAGAGGACGTCTAGGTTGGGTTTGGTCTGGTAACGCAGTTAGTTACCCAAGGGAATCGTATTAGCAACCGAAAGTCCCAAACTACATTCTCCACGTAGGTTTTCCTTCATGGCCTAACTAGTAGATCCACATATAGCGCAGTTGAATTGAGTTGATATGAGTACCATGATGGAGTATACCCGGGCAAGGTAGCCTCCCCCTTCTTGATAAGGGTTTCATCGGATACCATGTTATTCCCTCCATGGTCTTAGATATTAGTTAAATGTCTTATCTTATACAAGTTGAATGTTAACTTATGAGTTTCAAGATAAAGTTTTATGATATGCATTGACCATGAATTTTATATGTTTTCAAATGCTTTTAAGTCATACTCATGTTCATTATGATTGGTCCTACATCTTATAACATATTATTTGTGTTCCGTTACTTTTTTATACATTTATCACATACTTAGTACCTTGTATGTACTAATGCATATTTTGCGTACATTGTCTCATAATGTAGAGGCGGACGACACTCATGACCATCTTATTCATGGCTAAAATTTCTTAGGTATCAAGAGTTGGTGAGTAATCATCTTCTCGAGGGAAAGTACTTCATTTCATATTGCTTATATTTTGACTTCTTCATATGTTTGAGGGAGATAGGAGCTTGCCCTAAGCCCCCATAAAAGAATAGAGTATAGTCATGTTTAGATGTTTTGTGATGTAGTCCGTATTGGAAATCTATTGAATCCCTTAGACCCATTCCACTAAGTTGTTACTTTCGCTTATTTAGTATGTTTCTTTACCTTATGAATGCAATATATGCTAAGATGTTTTGGTTTGTGTCCCTCACATCCCAATTACCATATCGCAGCTTGGCCCTAGTTCGGGTCGTGACAAACTTGGTATTATAGTATAAGGTTTAAAAGAATTCTAGGGAGTCTAACATGCCGCATTAAGTAGAGTATTATTCATTAATGTGAAGCCCACCACATCCATGAATAGGAGCCTGTGAAATGTCTTAGGAAAAAGTCTCACTTCTTTCATGATCTATGTCGTGTGGTAGAGTGGTTAAGGCTTTTCCCTCTAATGCTTGTTCTTTGTGAGTTCAGAATATACCTCTACAAAGATACCCTACTTGAAGGAATGTGGTTTAAGAGGATAAACAAGCTCCAAATGATCCTATGAATGATCAAGTCTCCAATTTTGAGTTTTAGGTGGATTTCCAAGTACTTACTCAAGCCATTACGGTCTAAGCTAACCATGAAGTGTTTGATCCCATGAACCCAAATGTGGGTATGATGATGATAAGGGTTTGTGACTTTATGAGGATGAATTATATTGAGTTTTGGGGTCCTAAGGTGGAAAAGGATCCATAAGATTTTGTTGATAACATTCACAAGATTATGGACATCATGGGGGTAACCCGGTAGAGAGGGTGGAGTCGTACATATATCAATTGAAGGGTTCAACTCATATTTGGTATGATTAATGGAAAAGTGAGAGATATAGAGTGGCAGATCCGATTACTTGGTATAAGTTCATGAAGGGGGTTTCGTTATCACTTTTTCCCATTAGAGTTTAGAGGGGGCAAAGTACAAAAGTTCATCAACCTTAAGCAAGGTGGTATGAGTATAAGGGAGTATGCCCTCAAGCTTACTATATTATCAAAATATGCTCCATTCATGGTTTTCGACTCAATAGCCCGTATGAGTGAGTTTGTGTCAAGTGTGTTGGATATGGTTTGAAAAGAGTGCAATATATCCATGTAGATTTGGGAGATAGACATATCTAGATTCATGACCTATGCGGAGAAAATTATGTGAGAAAGTAACGGAGGAAAATAGGGAGTCTAAGAGACCAAGGACCAATGGTGGTGATTTCTCTCATGGTAAGTCCGGAGATGGTGGAAGTCCTCATTTTCTCTAAAGGTACTTTGGTCTAGGGTCTTCTAATGCCACTACTCCAAGGTTTGACAAGGATAGGGTGCCCAAAACTAAGGCCTAATGAGGTGCTCCTATTGGCCAAGTTACTCCAATATGCAAGAAGTGTGGTAAGAACCATAAGGGGGAATATCTAGCCAGTTTGAATATGTCCTACCAATATGGTAAGTCGGGTAGTCATGTTAAGGAATGCAAATTCAAAGATGTTCATGGCGGCCAAGTTTCTCAAGGGGACCAAATTCAACCAAAAGGCAGTCAACTCAACAATTAGTTTTATGCTCTCCATAGTAGCCAAGAGGTGGAGGAGACTCCCGATATTTTTACCGATATGTTACGGGTCTTTCAGTATGATGTTTACGCCTTACTTGAACCAGGTGCAAATTTGCCTTTTGTTTCCCCTTATGTGGCAATGAGATTTGATGTTAGCCTTGAAACGTCTAAAACGTTATTAGAACCTTTCTCCATTTACACTCTCATAGTTGAGTCGGTTATGACTAAAAGAGTCTATAGGTGTTGTCCAGTTTTGGTCTTCCATAAAATTACTCTTTGTGATCTAGTTGATCTTGAAATGACCAATTTTGATGTTATCCTTGCTATGGATTTTCTATATGCATGTTATGCTTTTATTAATTGTAGAAACTGAGTGGTTAAGTTTCAATTCCCAAATGAGCTGATCCTAGAATGGAAGGGTAGTAATTATGTGTTCAAAGGTCAATTCATTTCATGCCTTAAAGCTCGAAAGATTATTTCCAAGGGTTGTATCTACCAACTTCTGAGGGTTAGGGATGAAAATTCCAAAGCCCCTACTTTAGAGTTGGTCCCTATTGTTAATGAGTTTCCAGATGTCTTTCCCGATGATTTACCTAATTCCCCTTCCAAAAGGGAGATTGATTTTGGTATAGATCTTCTTTTGGATACTCAACCCATTTCTATTCCTGATCAAATGACCCCGGTGGAACTAAAAGAGTTAAAGGACCAATTAAAAGACTTGTTAAACAAGGGTTTCATTAGACCAAATATATCCATATGGGGTGCATTCGTATAGTTTGTTAGAAATAAAGATGGTTCACTACGTATGTGCATTGACTACCGACAATTAACAAAGTAACCATCAAAAATAAGTATCTAATTTTGGGGATAGATGAGTTGTTTGACCAATTGCAAGGGGCAAGTTACTTCTGTAAGATTGATCTTCGTTCAGGTTATCATAAATTGAGGGTGAGGGAGTGTGACATTCCCAAAATGGTATTTTGAACAAGGTATGGCCATTATGAGTTCTTAGTTATGTCATTTGGTTTGCCAATGCCCCGACGACATTCATAGTCTTGATAAATAGGCTGTTCAAGCAATGTTTGGACATGTTTGTGATTGTGTTCATTGATGATATTTTAGTTTACTAACGGAATGAGGAAGAGCATAAAAATCACTTGAGGATTGTGTTCTGTTACACCTCACCCTTTTAAACTTGGAATGTCTCATGAGTTCCTTGGACATTACCATATGAACCGGATATGCTATGACACTATCAAATGACTCCAACGAAGGGAGGATGTGATACCCCGTGGTAGAGAAGGTTGGAAGGGGAATCATAAGAATTCGGAAGGAATAGGAGGCCAAGTAACGAGTCGTAGGACTCGACTTATCTACGTAAGCTACTAATTTAGAAATCTTACATACGTGAGTTACTTGATTACATACCAAGCTTACGTAGCAAGGGTTTCATAGGCTCTTAAAGTGAGACGAGATTACGAACCCACGAGGAAGAGAAAAAAATTTCGCGGGGCAGCCAATGGGAGGGTGACACGTGGCAGCACCTAAGAAGGCAGGTCACCCACCTTTTTGGGGTCAAGTAGGTGACCCACCTGCTTGGGGGAGGTGGACCCCACTGCCACGTGGCAGCACCCCATTGGACGCATATTGAGGTGGCCTAATAAGGGCCTGACATGTGTCACCCTTAGGGGCTGACACGTGTCACCTCATATATATATGTGTATATGACTCTTAAGTTGTTCATTATCCAAAAATAGCAGCAGCCCTTGGGAGAAAAACGTGAGAAAGAGGCAGCCTTGGCATTGGGAGATTAAGAGTAAGTTTTCCAACTTTCTTCTGTGAATTAATTATATACGGTGTTACTTTAAAATAAGTGGAGGTGTATATATGTATATTACGGTGCTTCCGGAACTATATTTTCAGTTCTTCACTTGGAAAACTAAGAGAAACTTAAAGAGAAAATGCTAGCTAACAAACTCGTTTTTGGAAGGGACAGTGGTTGGTAATATTGGCATAACGTTTTGTGTATAGCTTCGTTTTTGATGATTAAATATGTTTTGGAAAGTTCTTTCATCGGTCTATAACTTTTATTTAGACTTCAAAATCCTCTTTTACTTGTATCAGCTAGAAAAATGGTGATGAAGTGTAGAGGACGTACTGCTCAGATTTGGTTTTGGAAATTCTACACGGACAGCTGTAAGTATTTTGATCATATATTTTCGTACAAAATTGCTGTAGGGGTAATTAAAAATTTTTTGATACCTTGATACACATGTCTATAACTTTCATTGAGGCCACAAATCTTGTTTCCTTCAATTACCCCTCCGAAACTAAGCGACAATATAAGGCAGTGGGCTGTCCAGATTTCGCGTTTTGATAGTTTTGGTGAGTTTGACAAGTTTGACGTAAGGTAAGGTTTTTCCTTTTAATTTGAAGTTTATGGTGTCTTTATATGGTGTATTACACCCCTTGTATGCTGCTGGAAGTTTAAGAATGTCGTAGAAATGCTCAACGTTCAAAATACACTAAATTGGAATCGCTATAGTTAAATTGTCATCGAAGGATAGTGTTGTTCGTGTGAGGTGCTGCAGCAGGGGTTTGATGTGTTTTTTCAGGGCCTAAATATGTTCTAATGTGGGTTAGGGTGCTTCTAGTTGAATCCACACGACCCCTCATTGCGTATAATGAAAGTCGTTACAAAATAATGCCTAGACGCCCTATTGTGCTACCGCATTGTTGAATAAGTCGTTTGGAGTTTATGTTGTATATTGTTGGTCTGAATTGATGCAGGTTGTTGTTGTTGGTTGGATGTAGGTCTTAGGTACCTAATTGGAAATTCGGATAGGGCATATTATAGGGGAGGTGCTGCCCAATTTTCATTAACGCCTTAACAAACTAAAGAACTAGTCGAGGAAACGACTAAGGAAATAGATTCCATTAACATTAAGGCATAACCTAAGATGCTACAAAGTTAAGAGTAGTTGATATTTGTATTAATTTCATATTGAATAGGTTCAGAAGACGACGAGACGAGCAGGATAAAGGGTAACCCCCAAAAGGTATGTAAAGCTTTCTCTTGGCATGTTTTGGTATAAGTTCGTAAAGCTATCTTTCTTTCCTTTTGGCAAGTGTTGGCCTTAAGTGAACTGTGTGTAGACTGTGGGGATAATTCCATTCCCAGGATTCCAAGTACGCCTCATAACCCCTACCCACTGCTCAGTATTAGGGTTCTTGTGAAGATTAAGTATTGCCTAGTAGGGCTTCTACGTGTCAGAATGGAATGTGTGGGAAGCTATCTCTCATTTCCCTTGAAATGTATTTGATATGAAAATGAGATTACAATGCCATGGTGGTTCACCGAGCCCCATGAAGGGCCGGGTACGAGATATGTATGTCATGACCACCAAAAGAAAAGTACAGACCACATAGAGTTTACTCACTTTCTTTTTGGCATGTCCTAGTTGTAAGCTAAAAGTGATACGAGCTCCAGGGTAATTCCATTCTTAAGTAGCTCTTATTTACTACTGGATGTTGAACTCTACGGTAGTTAAACTATTTCCCTGGAAACTTCTATACGTTAAAGAGGTATGAATGTATAGACTCCAAGTCTTAAATCTATTTGATAAAAAATGTTCTGATTCCATAAGTGAATTGGCCTTACTTTAGTATGCGTCTAGGGTACCTGAGATCTTAACTGATATAGCCCCGAGTGAGAGTTAGAGGGCACTTGAAACAACGACATTCCTACCCTGACCTCCAAATGATGATTCGCTTGATGACTTCATTGAGTCTCAGATAATGATTTAAATTGTGTTTTGTTTCTCACTACTATACTCGTGTATACTGTAACACTTCTTCTCCGAGTCTCGAGCTGGCTATAAGATTCGTGCAATTCACTGCATTGTCCATCGAGCCCTTCACTAGAAGGCCGGGTACGTATGTATATAAGTGATGATGATGTATTGTAATAAGGTGGCGATGGCACGGGGCCTGTTACTGATGCTACAGATATGATTCACTGGATCCCTGGTAGGGCCGGCTATATTGAAAATTTGAGCATGCATGATTTTACTTTTCCAGGTACTGATTTCTGATTTGACATTTTATCCCCTGCTTCTCTATTTCAGATATGCTTCTAGTTGTATCATATTATGTTTTACATACTCAGTACATATGTCGTACTGACCCCCTTTTCTTCGGGATAGCTGCGTTTCATGCCCGCAGGTACCGATACAGGTTTTAGGAGTCCGTCAGCTTAGGATTCCGTTCAGCTCAGTTGGAAGAGGCTCTATTATGTCGGAGCCTAGTTTTTTTGGATACGGATCAATGATGTATAACATTATTTTGTTTATTCAGGGGTACGGCTGGGGCCCTATCCCGCCATATATTGTTATTTATATTTTTAGAGGTCTGCAGATATGTATATGTGGGTTGTGTATGTCAGTGTGATTCATATGGGTCTACATGGTACATGATATATGATATGATGTTATGACAGCCTTATCGACTTGCGTCCTCTATCATGTGGTGATACCAACGAAAAGGGCTATAGATTTATGAAAATATTATCGCCCAGTCGGGCTTGGTTACATAATATTGTTTTAATTGCAGTTCAATGTTACCACAGTTGATAGCTAAGTGTACGGGGGGTCCAGGTCAGACCCCAGTCACGGCCTACGGGGTTGGGTCGTGATAGAAGTGGTATCAGAGCAGTTCATCCTCGGATTGTCTGCAGACCGTGTCTAGTAGAGTCTTGTTTATCAGTGTGTTGCGCGCCACATCTATAAATAGGAGGCTACATGATATTTAGGATGTTACCTTTCTTCTACATCTGAGATCGTGCTATAGATTCGAGTCATATGAAAATTCCTTATACTAACCTTGGATCTTAACAGAGGGAGGACACCAACAAAAGGAGGTAATTGACGACATAGGACATCACGAAGCACGCAGGTAAGTAAAGTGAAGGCACGGAAGATATCCATTTGGTAAGGTAGTGAAGTATTATTTGAAATGTAAAGCTGAAACCTGAAGGGAAAGCAGTTAGGAAGTGCAATAGATGCAGTTTGAAGTTGGACATATGAGGTAAGTCCAGTATTTTTATATTATTGTTGACGTTGAAAGCCCTGTGCGGCTGTGACATGAATATATATATGTGTTGGCCCTGTGAGGCATTGTTGGTATTTTCTGCGTGCAGGTTTGGGATAAGTAAGAAATATAGAGGAAACTCTGTCGAAATTTTCCCAGGACAAGAACAGGGAATGAAACGTAGATTTTTAAGATGTCGTGGAGATTGATATTAAGTACCCCTATTATGTTCAGTTAAAGCTATAAGAGGTACTCTTCATGTCGTCAATAAGGGATACTCTTCTTACTCGGGGAAATCATTTCAAAGAAATAAAAGGCTATCTGATCAGTACAATTCAAACTGTAGTATCTACAACCGTAATTATGTTGTAGAAAAAAAATAGAAGCTCCGGTGGAAAGGTAAGATGCCCAATAATTGAGCTTCACTAATTTTGGAAGTACCAAGCCCTCAACTCCTAATTGTAAATTAGATAAGTTGTTCCTAACTCTAGATAAACTCAAAAGGAAACCAGGTAGGTCGAGTATAAAAATAGAAGTACTATGATGATTAAGGGATTCGAGTCTCTTCCAACAATGATTGGAAAAGGGTTTACGATAACAGTTTATAGTTTACCATCGACTAATTGGGGAAAGAGCTTCGAATAGAAGCACCTCAGAGAGATGTCAGGAACTGAATACGAATACGAACAAAAATAGGGATATATAAGTATAAGTTGAATAGTGTGATACGAGTAGGCAGGGATAAAGTGGGACCACTAGTAAGGAGCACTTAGTATGCATTGATTAAGTTAAAAGCCTGCGTTGGGAACGCAACAAGAGAATGGAGCTTAAGATCAAAAAAAAATGATGCGTGTACACCACGTCGCCCAAAAATAGTAGAACCCTCAATGGACGAGGATGGCAAACTTAAGGATTAAAGGGCGCAACTTCTATTCGCCCCAAGAAGCAAAGGATATAGGTTGGAATAAAGCTACTACTTCAGGAAAACCATAAATAGTCATTATCAGAATACTAGTACTGCCTAATTGAAATTAGAACAACTAGAAGTACAAATAGAGGAAAATACGAGTACCCTGTAAATGGGGGAAGTTAATGAGAAAATGGCAAAAGTAAGGTGAAGGCAATTGATATGGGATTATATTTGAGATGGGTGTCTAAACTTCAAAAAGATATCTTGCCGAACCAAGTTAAAAAGGTCCGGAGGCCGCCAATAATTGAATGGAAGTCAGAACGCTACATAAAGCAGCGTTAAGAAGGTTGTGACGAGACCCTGAACAGTGTAACACTAGAAGGCGGCGGCATATAAAAATAGAAGAATGTACCAATGAAGGGATATTGAATAATTCAAGAGACATTACGAAGGATAATGACAGCATGCTAGACCAAAAGCCAAAACGTTGGTTATAGAATTAGTCGCAAATGATGTTGTGATAGACAAATAACCAAAGAAAAAGGAATAGAAAGCCTCCTATGGTAGAAAATGAGGAGAACACAAAGTGAATAAAGGATCATGAAGCTAAAGGTCTATGCCGATACTGAATGCAAGTTAACAGAAGAGAGGACGGGGCAAAATATAAAGACTCGCGAGACAACGCTAAGGTAAATCTGGAGCTGAGTTTAGTTCCCCACACATTATGGCAAGGATTACCATGGAACGCGACACGAAGACTTCCTAGGGAGGTCACCCATCCAAATATTACTCTTGCCCCAGCATGCTTAACTTCGAAATTCTGATGGAACTTAATGCGTTAGTGCTGGTATGATCACGTGAGATGGAAGAATCTAAGCTAGCGATGGGGAAACGATATGAGGTTATGTACCCAGAGTATTATAAGATACGTTAAGGAAAATTATAACAAGGTTTTAAGAAAAACAAGAAGGATTAGCTAATTGCTAATTGACGACACACTTGAATGCCACAGTTCTTCAACATAGAACCAGTTAGCGAGTGGAAAACCACAGAATGACTATATGGGCCAGTAGGCAAGAGAATTTTGACACCACCTGGGCAACCAACTCTGAGGGCGAGAAAAAGCAAAACCCAAATGGTAAGGATATCAGTTGATGTAACTTACGGATGACAGGAAGTAATACCCAAGGTCGAAAATTCCACAATATGACCTGGGCTACAAGACTCACTTCACACTCCATTGACAGATGGCTCTAGAGGGAATGTTACCTATGAATTAACGATATTAGTCCCTTCTCCTTTGATCACAGGTTACCTACTCTGCCGAGAAGGTATAGAGTTGTAAGGTAAAAGAGTGGTAGGACCTTACGGAGTCTCCACAGCTATTTTCCTAGGCAAGGGAGCCCAAGTTGTGATTAACTATTGAGAGATGCAGAGATGGGTTAAGTCAAACTATCGAGATGGATTTGATACTATGGGTGAAGTGATACATGGCCACGAGTGGACCAAAGATCTTCCCCGACATCGAATATAAGATAAGGGAGAAGAAAGACCCAAAAGAATAAAGTGCCAGTTAAAGTTCTGAAGAAAGTTGAGAAAAACTATACGAAACTAAGGATTCCCAAATTATCAACGTCATCACGCACCTATTCTATACTCTTCAAGAGTAGGGTGCTATACGGGTTATTGTGGAAAGGCTAACGAATCAGCTATTTGCTTTCAAGCAAGACAACATATGCAACTGGAACTAGGTGAAGTTATATAACAAGGAAGTAGTAAGATTCCATGAAGTTCCCCATCTAATATCTCAGAAAGAGGGACTTCAAATATGATTAGCATTTGGACCTCAGTCCAATAAGAGGTCGGGGGTACAAACAAGCCTTCATACCGTATTTACCTCGGGCTTCCGAATAGACTGAGCATACTAGCAACTGCTAGAAAGTATATTACGAGCTTATGAGGTTGGCTTTAAGTGTAGCTAGGACTATTGTCCACCAATTATTAGGTTTGCCTATGAGAAGGGACACCGTTCCAGTATTCAGATGACCCCTTACAAGATGTTGTAAGGAAGAGCACATAAGTCCCCCCTGATGGGGAAAAGACTAAGCTGGTAGGCCAAACATGATTAAACAAACTATTGAATAACAACCCAGAGTCGGCAGAAATGATATACAGATAATCGACATCAACATTCAGAGTTCAAATAGATGATTGGATGTCCATAACGGGTCACCCAGAAAAGGGGACTTAACCCAAAATATGTTAGAATGTCTCAGGTTGTGCGTAAAGTGGGCAACGCGGCTGGTAAGTTGAGCTTACCACTTGATTTGGAGACCATACGCCCAGTCTATCAAATATAGATATTTTGCGAATGTACTAGCGATCCACCCATAGTGTGTCTTATAAATGAAGTCCATGAGATGGAAGAGTTATCCTGTAAGGAGAAACTTATTGCCATCTTCGATTGGAAAATTGGAAGGTTACGAACTGAGGACGTGCCTTCCGTCAAGGTACTGTGGAAAAATCAAAACTAGAAAAGGGGATGACCTAAGAAATTAAAAAGAGGACATAAAACACCAGGTCAACAGGTAACCCCAACTCCTGAAACTCGTATACTAAGTACTTCGATGGAAATGTGTGTGTAAGGAAATAGAAACGAATCCCCCGATGGTCTGTATAAGTTCTAAGGGAAGTTTTGTTTAACATTCGGGGACGAATGTTCTAAAAGGGGGGAAGGATGTTACACCTCACCCTTTTAAACTTGGAATGTCTCATGAGTTCCTTGGACATTACCATATGAACCGGATATGCTACGACACTATCAAATGACTCTAACGAAGGGAGGATGTGATACCCCGTGGTAGAGAAGGTTGGAAGAGGAATCATAAGAATCCGGAAGGAATAGGAGACCAAGTAACGAGTCGTAGGACTCGACTTATCTACGTAAGCTACTAATTTAGAAATCTTACATACGTGAGTTACTTGATTACATACCAAGCTTACGTAGCAAGGGTTTCATAGGCTCTTAAAGTGAGATGAGATTACGAACCCACGAGGAAGAGAAAAAAAATTCACGGGGCAGCCAATGGGAGGGTGACACGTGGCAGCACCTAAGCAGGCAGGTCACCCACCTGGTTGGGGTCAAGTAGGTGACCCACCTGCTTGGGGGAGGTGGACCCCACTGCCACGTGGCAGCACCCCATTGGCTGCATGTTGAGGTGGCCCAATAAGGGCCTGACACGTGCCACCCTTAGGGGATGACACGTGTCACCTCATATATATATGTGTATATGACTCTTAAGTTGTTCATTATCCAAAAATAGCAGCAGCCCTTGGGAGAAAAAACGTGAGAAAGAGGCAGCCTTGGCGTTGGGAGATTAAGAGTAAATTTTCCAACTTTCTTCTGTGAATTAATTATATACGGTGTTCCTTTAAAATACGTGGAGGTGTATATATGTATATTACGGTGCTTCCGGAACTATATTTTCAGTTCTTCACTTGGAAAACTAAGAGAAACTTAAAGAGAAAACGCTAGCTAACAAACTCGTTTTTGGAAGGGACAGTGGTTGGTAATATTGGCATAACGTTTTGTGTATAGCTTCGTTTTTGGTGATTAAATATGTTTTGGAAAGTTCTTTCATCGGTCTATAACTTTTATTTAGACTTCAAAATCCGCTTTTACTTGTATCAGCTAGGAAAATGGTGATGAAGTGTAGAGGAGGTACTGCTCAGATTTGGTTTTGGAAATTCTACACGGACAGCTGTAAGTATTTTGGTCATATATTTCGTACAAAATTGTTGTAGGGGTAATTCAAAATTGTTTGCGACCTTGATACACATGTATATAAATTTCAGTGAGGCCACAAATCTTGTTTCCTTCAATTACCCCTCCGAAACTAAGCGACAATATAAGGCAGTGGGCTGTCCAGATTTCGCATTTTGATAGTTTTGGTGAGTTTGAGAAGTTTAACATAAGGTAAGGTTTTTCCTTTCAATTTGAAGTTTATGGTGTCTTTATATGGTGTATTATACCCCTTGTATGCTGCTGGAAGTTTAAGAATGTCGTAGAAATGCTCAACGTTCAAAATACACTAAATTGGAATCGCTATAGTTAAATTGTCATCGAAGGATAGTGTTGTTCGTGTGAGGTGCTGCAGCAGGGGTTTGATGTGTTTTTTCAGGGCCTAAATATGTTCTAATGTGGGTTAGGGTGCTTCTAGTTGAATCCACACGACCCCTCATTGCGTATAATGAAAGTCGTTACAAAATAATGCCTAGACGCCCTATTGTGCTACCGCATTGTTGAATAAGTCGTTTGGAGTTTATGTTGTATATTGTTGGTCTGAATTGATGCAGGTTGTTGTTGTTGGTTGGATGTAGGTCTTAGGTACCTAATTGGAAATTCGGATAGGGCATATTATAGGGGAGGTGCTGCCCAATTTTCATTAACGCCTTAACAAACTAAAGAACTAGTCGAGGAAACGACTAAGGAAATAGATTCCATTAACATTAAGGCATAACCTAAGATGCTACAAAGTTAAGAGTAGTTGATATTTGTATTAATTTCATATTGAATAGGTTCAGAAGACGACGAGACGAGCAGGATAAAGGGTAACCCCCAAAAGGTATGTAAAGCTTTCTCTTGGCATGTTTTGGTATAAGTTCGTAAAGCTATCTTTCTTTCCTTTTGGCAAGTGTTGGCCTTAAGTGAACTGTGTGTAGACTGTGGGGATAATTCCATTCCCAGGATTCCAAGTACGCCTCATAACCCCTACCCACTGCTCAGTATTAGGGTTCTTGTGAAGATTAAGTATTGCCTAGTAGGGCTTCTACGTGTCAGAATGGAATGTGTGGGAAGCTATCTCTCATTTCCCTTGAAATGTATTTGATATGAAAATGAGATTACAATGCCATGGTGGTTCACCGAGCCCCATGAAGGGCCGGGTACGAGATATGTATGTCATGACCACCAAAAGAAAAGTACAGACCACATAGAGTTTACTCACTTTCTTTTTGGCATGTCCTAGTTGTAAGCTAAAAGTGATACGAGCTCCAGGGTAATTCCATTCTTAAGTAGCTCTTATTTACTACTGGATGTTGAACTCTACGGTAGTTAAACTATTTCCCTGGAAACTTCTATACGTTAAAGAGGTATGAATGTATAGACTCCAAGTCTTAAATCTATTTGATAAAAAATGTTCTGATTCCATAAGTGAATTGGCCTTACTTTAGTATGCGTCTAGGGTACCTGAGATCTTAACTGATATAGCCCCGAGTGAGAGTTAGAGGGCACTTGAAACAACGACATTCCTACCCTGACCTCCAAATGATGATTCGCTTGATGACTTCATTGAGTCTCAGATAATGATTTAAATTGTGTTTTGTTTCTCACTACTATACTCGTGTATACTGTAACACTTCTTCTCCGAGTCTCGAGCTGGCTATAAGATTCGTGCAATTCACTGCATTGTCCATCGAGCCCTTCACTAGAAGGCCGGGTACGTATGTATATAAGTGATGATGATGTATTGTAATAAGGTGGCGATGGCACGGGGCCTGTTACTGATGCTACAGATATGATTCACTGGATCCCTGGTAGGGCCGGCTATATTGAAAATTTGAGCATGCATGATTTTACTTTTCCAGGTACTAATTTCTGATTTGACATTTTATCCCCTGCTTCTCTATTTCAGATATGCTTCCAGTTGTATCATATTATGTTTTACATACTCAGTACATATGTCGTACTGACCCCCTTTTCTTCGAGAGGGATGCGTTTTATGCCCGCAAGTACCGATATAGGTTTTAGGAGTCCGTCAGCTTAGGATTCCATTCAGCTAAGTTGGAAGAGGCTCCATTATATCGGAGCCTAGTTTTTTTTTGGATACGGATCAATGATGTATAAAATTGTTTTGTTTATTCAGGAGTACGGCGGGGCCCCTATCCCATCATATGTTCTCATTTATATTTTAGAGGTATGCAGACATGTATATGTGGGGTGTGTATGTCAGTGTGATTCATATGGGTCTACATGGTACATGATATATGATATGATATTATGGCAGCCTTATCGACTTGCGTGCCCTTTCATGTTGTGATACCAATGAAAAGGGCTACAGATTTACGAAAATGTTATCGCCCAGTGGGGCTTGGTTACATAATATTATTTTAATTGCAGTTCAATGTTACCATAGTTGATATCTAAGTGTACGGGGGGTCCAGGTTGGACCCTAGTCACGGCCTATGGGGTAGGGTTGTGACATGTTCCAAACTCTAAGGGACAAATAATTATTATCCAAGTTTGACAAATGTGAGTTTTGGTTAAGGAAAGTGGTTCTTTTTGGTCATATTATGTTCAGTGAAGGGATTATGGTTGGTCCTCAAAAAATTGAGGTTGTTAAAAATTGTCCTAGACCACTATCTCTCGGATATTAAAAGTTTATTGGGTTTAGCCAGATACTATAGGAGATTTGTGGAAGTATTTTCATCGATCTCGTCACTTTTGACTAAGTTGACTCAAAAGAAGGTGAAGTTTCAATGGTCGAAAGCTTGTAAGAAGAGTTTCCAAGAGTTGAAAGATCGTCTCACTACCACTCCTATCTTGACCTTACCGGAAGGGTGTCATGGTTTCATAGTGAAATGTGATTCTTCAAGGGATGGTCTTGGTTATGTTTTTATGCAAAATGGTAAGGTAGTAGCCTATGTTTCTAGGAAACATAAGGTGCATAAAAATAATTATCCAATATAGGATCTTGAACTAGCGGCAGTAATGTTTGCTTTGAAGATCTATAGACACTATCTTTATGGTGTCTATGTTGATGTATTCATAGACCATAAAAGTTTACAATATGTGTTTGAGAAAACACATTTGATCCTTCAGCAAAAGAGATGCCTTGAATTGTTGAAAGACTATTATATGAGTATATTATACCATCTAGGGAAAGCTAACGTGGTTGGCGATTCACCAAGTAGATTATCCATGAGTAGTGTTGAACATGTTGAAGAAGCTAAGAAAGAATTGATCAAAAATATTCATAGATTGACACGTTTAGGTGTGCTATTGGTTAAATCTGATGATGATATATCCTTGTTCATAATGGTTCAAAATTGTCTCTTGTGGTAGATGTTAAGGCCAAACAAGACCATGATCTGATGCTGGTTGAGTTGAAGAAGTTGATGGCCAAAAACATCAATGAGGCTTTCTCCCAAGGGGGAGTGGGGTGCTTCATTTTCAAGGATGGTTGTGTTTGCCTATTGTTGACGGTTTAAGAGAGTTGATATTGAAGGAGGCACATAGTTCACGATATTCAATTCATCCGGGATCCACCAAGATGTACCGTGATTTGAGGAAAGTGTAATAGTGGAATGGTATGAAGAAGGGCATATCAGAATTTGTAGCTAAGTGTCCAACTTGTCAACAAGTTAAAGTTGATCATCAAAGACCAAGAGGTCTAGCCCAAGATATTGAAATTCCTACTAGGAAGTGGAAAGATGTGAATATGGACTTTGTAACGGGGCTTACCTTGTACTAAGAAGCAACATGAGTACATTTAGGTTGTTATAGATCGGATGACTAAGTCAGCTTATTTTCTACCGGTAAAGACTTCTTATGGTGCCGAAGACTATGCTAAGTTGTATTTTCATGAGTTGGTAAGACTTCATGGTGTTCCCTTGTCCATCATATTTGATCGAGGTACTCAATTCACTTCATACATTTGGAAGTCATTTCAAAAGGGCCTTGGTAGAAAGGTTAAGTGAAGTACCACTTTCCATCCTCAAACTGATGGTCAAGCTGAAAGAACAATCCAAACATTAGAGGATATGTTGATGGCATGTGCTATAAATTTTAAAGGGAGTTGGGATGAACATTTTCCATTAATTTAGTTCACCAACAATACTACCTATCATACTAGTATCCAAATTGCTCCTTTCAAAGCATTGTATGAGAGGAGATGTAGGTCTCCGGTGGGATGGTTTGAAGTAGGTGAGATGGCCTTGATTGGTACAGATTTGGTAATAGATGCTATGGAGAAGGTCAGGCTCATAAGGGAGGGATTGAAGACAGCTCAAAGTCGTCAAAAGTCCTATTTGGACGTTAGGAAGAGCGAGCTAAAATTTGAAGTTAATGAGTGCGTTGACTTGAAGGTTTCACCCATGAAGGGTATAATGCATTTTGGCAAGACAGGGAAACTAAGTCCTACGTACATTGGCCTTATAAGATATTGAGACGTGTTGGTAAAGTGGCGTATGAGTTAGAGTTTCTATTTGAATTAGCTATGGTTCATCTGGTGTTTCATGTATCTATGTTGAGAAAGTTTGTGGGTAATCCAAATTCCATTGTACCATTGGAAGATGTGAGTGTTGAAAAGAATTTGACTTATGAGGAGGTTCTCATGGAAATCTTAGACGAGCAAGGTAAGAAGCTAATAAACAAAGAAGTTGCATCCGTTAAAGTATTATGGAGGAATCAACAAGTAGAAAGTGCTACTTGGGAAGCGGAGGCGGATATGATAAATATGATACCTATACCTCTATACCAATACTCAAGCCTAAAGTAGTAAGTTGTTCTTATTTAAATTTAATTAAACTCTTATCCATTTAGTTCCTCATATGTGATTTATATGCATGCATGTTCATGAAGTTGATTTTTAAATAATGATTTATATTATGTTTGATGTCTTCATGATCTATGAATTTTAAAGATGTCATCATATTCATGTTGGGTTGCTAGTCCTCATTCCATGCCTTTACTATGATAAGTTAATTTCATTTGAGGAAAAAGGTTCCCAAGGTGGAGATATTATAAGACCTCGAAAGTCAAAAATTTAGAACGAAGGAGAAATTCTCTACATTTTGGACTGCTCTCGAGTTTATGAGTCACTTTATGAATCGTAGAGCATTCTATGACTTGCAATGAGTCATAGAGTGACCCTTATATCTTAATTAAGACCTAGTCCAAGAAAGGTACTACTAGTTACCCTCATATAGTAATCCCTTAGACGACTCATAGACACAACTCGTAGAAAGGGTTCAAAGACTAGTCAAGTCTACGATTTAATAGGATCGTTCATAGAGGTTGTTATGAGTCGTAAGAATGATTCATAATTAAACTTTAGAGACCTACATATTTGAAGATTTTTAGACCTGCAGGACTGGTCAAGTATACGACCCATAGATGAGTTGACGAGTCATAATAATGACTCATTTCTAAACTTCTGAGGCTCAAATTTAAGCCCTTTTCTCAAACCATCAGGACTAGTCATTTTGATGATGACCCATAGAATTCATCTCATAGGATCAGATTTGAAAGTTTAATGAAGCGTATTTGTGTCATTTCCCAAGTATGGTTTAATCAACCTAGACACAACTATTACTAGGTCCCAACATTTCTTTAAAGTTTCTTTCAATTTCATTTGAATTATGAACCCTAGTTTTGAAGGATTGCATTAGGCTGTTTCAATTTCATTTTGAATTGATATGAATGATTATTCTAAGCATGTTTCTACATGAATTGTGTGATTTTAAGTTAATTTTTGAATGCCTATGTATAATGCTATCTCTATTATGAGTTTGAGGATTCAAAGATGATTTTCATGAGTTGATTATGAGTTCAATGCTTTTCAATGAGAGTTCTAGGATTTAAAGTTGATATTTATGATTTTTAATGATGAAGTTATGATGATGATCAAAGTTATGATCAAAGAATGTTCTTATGGTGTGATAGGTACAATTCTAACTCAATCACGTTAAAGATGGGGATAAGTACAATTCTCACCGAAGTTATGGATTCTTATGAATTGCTAAGTTAATGAGCTATTCCTAATATCTTTTGTAAGAATGGATTGATAGGCAGTTACTATTTCTCCCTATTATATTATGATCCTATTTTATGAGTTTTCATTGGGATATTGACTAGGCACCGAGAGGAATTTTAGGTGGGATTTGATCCAGTAACACAATTAGTTACCCAAGGTAATCCTAGTAGCAATCTAAAGTCTCAAACTACGTTGACTGCGTAGGATTACCTTTATGACCTAGCTAGTGGATCCATACATAGAACAGTTGAGTTTAGTTGAGATGAGTACCATGACAGAGTATACCCTGGAGAGGTAGCCTCCGCCTTCTCGATGAGGGTTCCATTAAATTTCATGTTATAGCTCGCATGGTCTTAGATATCGGTTAAATGCCTTATCCCACATAAGTTAAATGTCAAGTTATGAGTTTCATGATAAAGTTTTATGATATGCATTGACAATGCGTTTCCTATGTTTTCAAATGCGTTTAAGCCGTACTTATATTTATTATGATTGGTTATGCATCTTATGGCATATTGTTTTTGTTCCTTTAGTTATTCATGTATTTCTCACATACTTAGTATCTTTTATGTACTTATATATATTTTGCCTGAATTATCTCATAATGTATGGGCGGACGACACTCATGATCATCCTATTTGTGGCTAAAGTTGCTTAGGTACCAAGAGTTAGTGATTCCTTATCTTATAGAGGGCAAAGATTTTGTTTCATGTTGCTAATATTTTGACTTCTTCATATGTTTGGGTAAGATAGGAGCTTGTATTAAGCCCCCATTAATTAATATACTAGAGGCATGTTTAGACGTTAAGTGATGTAGTATGGATTGGACATATATTGAATCCCTTAGACCTATTCCCCTAAGATGGATTGGTTGGGGTCCCCCTCATCCTGATCGTGGTCTCGTGGCTTGGCCTAGTTCAGCTCGTGACAAATATGAACATGGGATGCATGACCAATATCTTAAAAACATAAGTAAAACACTCATAACATTTATACTTCATAATCATTTGATCAATGCATCAAAACATCACAATGAGAACAAATACATTTTTTATGGGATAGGAACTTAACCGAAAATTAATACCATTTGAGCTATAACATTGTGTTTGATATAATCCTACATCGAGAATGGGGAGACTACTTACCCAGGTAGACTCCCTGATGAGACTTTTCTCTAACATTGAGCTATTTGTGGATCCACTAGCTAGGCTAGATTGGCACATTAAACCTATGTGGGCAACATAGTTAGGGACTAATGGTTGCTACTAGGATTCCCTTTGGTAGCTACTTAACTACCGAATCGAACCCCACCTTAAAGTCCTCTTAGTGCGTAGTAATTATTCCAATGAAATTCATGAAAATATAGTTATTAACATCATTAGCAAAGATAATAACAAATATAAATCCTCATCATTAAGTAATTCTATGAGTAGCTCATTCACTTCTTTAACATGAGTGTGTGAGATTCATTTATAAATCATTGATAGAAATCCTTTGTAAATGATGATCATAAATCATTGGAAACATACTTGAAAATAGCATATGGTATGGATCAATAAAAATTATCTTGAAATCATACAATTTAACTTAAATTATGCATAGTTTAATCAATGAGAATGGAGTAAACTGTAAGATCATGAAAGCCGGAAAGTTGGAGACAAGGAGAAGATTCATAAAATTTCTAAATGACTCATGTTTCCAAGTCTTTTTAAGCCTCATAGGGACTTCTACAACTCGTAGAAGTAATTGTAGAGTGATTCCCATTGGTTTGTTCATAACAAAACTCATGTGACACCTTATGACTCAACAAGATGAGTTGTAAGAGTGTCTACGGATAATAACAACCTCTCGTAACCTAGCATCAGAGGCCATGTTTAAGAGGTCCCTTAGGGTCAAGTCTACGACTTGATTGGATGACTCATAGGAATTATTACCCGTCGTAGAAATGACTCATAACCAAAGTCATGAGGCTCTCAAATCTATAGGACGAGTCCATATTATGACTTAGAGGAAAGTTTATGGGTCATAGACACGACCCGTTTGTAAACTTCAGAGACTTGAAAATTAGACTTTTTCTTGGACCTATAGGATGAGTTGTGTTGACGATTTATCATTTCTTTTACAACCCGTAGGGTCAATCCATAGAGTCAGTTTTATAGTTTTAATGAAGGTTATTTTTTTCATTTCTAAAGTTCAGTTTGATAAACCTAGACACAATTATGGCTAAGTTCAACCCTATATCTATCAAATTCTTTGAAATTAACTCATTCTAAATAACTCTCCCAAAATTCTCTAAGGCAGGAAACTCAAAATCTCTCAAGGATCAAAGCTTTAAACTAGGGCTTCCAGATTTCTAAAAGGTTTCTTCTTCAATTCTTATTGAATTCAATCAAGGAATGTGGGGATTGATACAAGGGGTCCTTTCACTCATAGAGACCCAATGTTTTTCAAGTTTTCATTCAATTTCAATTGATTATGAACCTTAGTTTTGATGAATTGTATTGGGATGATTTATTTCCATTCTTAGATGTTATAAAGATCATTATATGCATGTTTTCATAAGAATTGTATAATTTTAAGTTGAATTATGAATGTCCATGCATAAAACTACTTTAAAGTTATGATTATGAAAGTTAAACATGATTTTATGAGTTGATCATGAATTTAATGATTTTCAATGAAAGTTTCTATGATTTAAAGTTGAGATTATGATTTTATGATGAAAGTTATGATGATGATCAATGTTAATATCAAAGAGGTTATTATAGTGTAATAAGTACGATTCTCACACAATTATGTTAAAGATGGTGATAAGTACAATTCTAACAGAAGTTATGGATTCTTATGAATCACTAAGTTAATGAGCTATTCCTAATATTTTACAAAGATAGATTGATAGACAGTTACTATCTTTCCTTATTATGTCATAAACATGTTTTTATGAGTTTTTCCTTTGGGATATTGACTAAGCACCGAGATGTATTTTGGGTAGGGTTTGGTTCGGTTATGCAGTTAGTTATCCTAGGGAATCCTAGTAGAAACCTAAAGTCCCAAACTACGCTGCCAGTGTAGGTTGCCTTCATGGCCTAGCTAGTGGATCCACATATAGCACTGTTGAGTTGAGATGAGTACCATTATAGAGTATACCCTTGTAAGGTAGCCTCTCCCTCCTCAATGAGGTTTCCATCGGATTCCATGTAGTAGCTCACATGGTCTTAGATGTTGGTTAAAGGTCTTATCCTGCACAAGTTAAGGGTCAAGTTATGAGTTTATGATGAGGTTTTATGATATGCATTGACCATGAGTTTCATATATTTTCAAATACTTTTAAGCTTTATTCGTGTTCATTATGATTAGTCATGCATATTATGGCATATTAATTATATTCCTTTATGTGTTCATGCGTACCTCACATACTTTGTACATTCAAACATAATAAAGCATATTTTGCCTACATTGTCTCATAATGTAGGGATGGACGACACTTACCACCATCCTATTCGTGGCTAGAGTTTCCCTAGACTCTCAAGGAGTTGGTGAGTCCTCATTCTATCAAGGACATGACTTTTATTATTATTGTTTACTTAACTTTTTTCTACTATTTTGGGTGAGCTAGGAGCTTTTCCTAAGCCTCCATCAAAGACTAGACTAGAGGGACGTTTAAACAATATTATGATGTAGTCCGGTTGGACATCTTTGAGTTGCTATCCCTTAGTATGATTCACTTTATTTATTACTTCAGCTTATATCTTATTATCATATTTTTTATCTCATTAATGTAATGAATGTTAAGATGGCTTGGTTGGGGTCCATCGCATCTCGATAGTTATGTCGCATCTTGGTCCTAGTTCGGTTTATGACAAACTTGGTATTAGAGTATAAGGTTTAGAAGTGTTCTAGGGAGTCTAACATGCCGCATTAAGTAGAGTCTTACTCAATGGTATGAAGCGCGCCACATCCATGAATAGAAGGCTACAAAATGTTTTAGGAAATGTCTCACTTTTTTCATGATCTATCTTATGTGGTAGAGTGGTTACGTTTTTCCCTCTAACACTTGTTCTTTGTAATTTTTCAGAATATGCTTCAACAAAGATACCCCACGAGAAGGAACATGGTTGAAGAGGAGCAACAAGCTCTGAATCACCCTTTGAATGATCAAGTTTCCAATGCCGAGTTCTGAGTGGCTTTCCATGTATTTGCTCAACCCATTACGGCTCAAGTTAATGATGAAGTGGTTTCTTCTGTGAACCCGAATGTTGGTATGATGGCAGCTAGAGTTCGTGATTTCATGAGAATGAATCCTCGATAGTTTTAGGGTTTTTAAGTTAATGAGGATACACAAGAGTTTGTTGATAGAATCCATAAGATTGTTGAGATCATAAGGATTAGCCTGAACAAGAGGGTTGAGTTAGCCACTTTTAATTTAAGGGTGTTGCTCGTATGTGCTATGACCAATGGAAGAGTGAAAGGCCTAGAGAGGCAGATCTCGTAGCTTGGGAGGAGTGTAAAGAGGTGTTTCTTAATTGGTTTTTACCCTTGGAGTTGAGGGAGGCCAAAGTGTAAGATTTCATAAAAATTAATAAAAGTTGTATGAGTGTGAAGGAGTATTCCCTCATGTTTACTCATTTTTCAAAGTATGCTCCATTTATTGTTGCCCACTCAAGAGTTTTTATGTGCAAGTTTGTATTGAGTCTGCCGTATATGGTCCTAAAGGAAAACAAGATGGCTATGTTTATTTGGGAGATGGATACATGTAGACTCATGACCTATGTAGAGCAAATATAGAGTGAGCCTAAAGGAGAGGAAAAGGAAGTCCAAAAGGCCAAGGGACGATGGTGATGATTTCTCACATGGTAAGTCCAGAGGTGGTGTATGTCCTCTTTTTTACCAAAAGTAATCCGACCAAGGGTCTTTTAATGCCATGACTCCAAGCTTTGCCAAAGATAGGGTGCCTAACCCTAATCCTCAACAAGGTGCTCCTATTGGAGACGTTACTCTCGTATGCAAGAAGTGTAGTAAGAACCACAAGGGTTAGTGCTTAGCCGGTTGGTATGTGTACTACGGTATGGTAAGTCGGGTCATCATGCTAATGAATGCAAGGTCAAGGATGGTCGTCCTTATAGACAAGTTTCTCAAGGTGCCCAAGTACAACCAAATGGTGGTCAATGCAATAATAGGTTTTATGCTTTCCATGGTAGGCAAGGGGTGGAGGTGAATCCCAATGGTTTTACCGATATGTTATAGGTCTTTCACTATAATAATTATGCCTTACTTGATCCAGGTACAAATTTGTCTTGTAGTTCCCCTTATGTGGCCATGAAATTTAATATTAGCCCCAAAACATTGTTAGAGTCTTTTTCCGTTTATATTCCCGTAGGTGAGCCGGTTGTGGCTAAAAGAGTCTATAAAAGTTATTTGGTCATGGTCCTTCATAAAGTAATCGTATGTGACCTAGTTGAGCTTGAGATGACCAATTTTGATGTTATCCTTGATATGGATTATCTATATGCATCTTATGCTTCTATTAATTATAGAACCCGAGTGTTTAAGTTCTAATTTCCAAATGAGCCAGTCCTAGAATGGAAGAGTAGTAATTATGTGTTCAAAGTTCTATTCATTTTGTGCCTTAGAGCTTGAAGGATGATTTTTAAGGGTTTTACCTACCATCTTGTGAGGGTTATGGATGAAAATTCTGAAGCCTCTACTTTAGAATCAGTCCTTATTGTTAATGAGTTTCTGGATGTGTTTCCCTATGATCTACCTGGTGTCCCTCCTGAAAAGGAGATTGATTTTTGTATAGACCTTTAACCGGATACTCAACCTATTTATATTCCTCCTAACCAAATATCCCCATTGGGATTAAAGGAGTTAAATGATTAATTGAAAGACTTGTTAGATAAGGGTTTTATTAGACCAAGTATATCCCCATGGGGTGATTTCATCTTGTTGGTTAGAAAAAAAGATGGTTCGCTATGTATGTGCATTAACTACTGACAATTTAACAAAGTAACCATGAAGAATAAATACCCAATTCCAAGGATAGATGAATTGTTTGATAAATTGCAAGGGGCAAGTTATTTCTTTAGGATTGATCTCTCTTACGCTTATCACTAGCTAAGGCTGAGGGAGTGTGATATTCCCAAAATGGCATTTCAAACAAGCTATGGCCATATGAGTTCCTAGTTGTGTTGGTTGGTTTGACTAATGCCTTCGCGGCTTTCATGGACTTGATAAATAGGTTGTTCAAGTAATATTTAGACATGTTTGTAATTATGTTCGTTGATGACATTTTGGTTTACTATCGAAATAAGGAAGAGCATGCTAATCACTTGAGAATTGTGTTCCAAACTCTAAGGGACAAAAAATTATTTTCCAAGTTTGACAAATGTGAGTTTTGGTTGAGGGAGGTGGCCTTTCTTGGTCATATTATGTCGGGTGAAGGGATTATGGTAGATCATAAAACAACCGAGGTGGTTAATAATTGGCCTAGACCATTATCTCCTTTAGATATTAGAAGTTTCTTTGGCCTAGCCGGATACTATAGGAGATTTGTGGAAGGATTTGCATCGATCTCATAACTTTTGACCAAGTTGACTCAAAAAAGGTAAATTTTCAGTAGTCGGAAGCTTGTGAAAAGAGTTTTCAAGAGTTGAAAAATTGTCTTAATACCGCTCCTATTTTGACCTTAACGGAAGGGTCCGATGGTTTTTTGGTGTATTATGATACTTCAAGGGTTGGTATTGGTTGTGTTTTGATTTAATATGGTAATGTGATAACCTATGCTTCAAGGCAACTTAAGGTGAATTAACGGAATTATCCAACCCATGATATTGAATTAGCGGCGGTGGTATTTGCCTTGATGATTTGGAGACACTTTCTTTATGGTATCCACGTGGATGTATTCAGCAACCATAAGAGTTTACAATACACGTTTAAGGAAAAGGACTTGAACCTTCGACAAATGAGATGGCTTGAATTGTTGAAGGACTATGATATGAGTGTGTTGTACTATCCAAGCAAAGCTAACGTGGTTGCTGATGAACTAAGTAGATTGTCCATGAGTAGTGTTTCACATATTAAAGAAAAGAAGAAATAATTGGTCAAGGATTTTTCATAGATTGGCATGTTGTGGTGTGCGTGTCGTAGATTCTAATAATGGAGGTATTCTTATGGATAATGGTTTGGAATACTCTCTTTTAGTGGATGTTAAGGCTAAGCAAGACCAATATCCAATGTTAGTTGAGTTGAAGAAGACGGTTTCCAAAAAAACATTAAGGCTTTCTCTTGAGGGGGAGATGGTGTTCTTCGTTATCAAGGTCGGTTGTGTGTACCTAATGTTGATGGATTGAGAGAGTTGGTATTGAATAAGGCCTATAGTTCCCAATATTCGATTCATCTGGGTTCCACCTAGATGTATTGTGATTTGAGGTAAGTATATTGGTGGAATGGCATGAAGAAGAATATAGCAACATTTGTAGCTAAGGGTCCAAATTACCAACAAATTAAAGTTGAGCATCAAAGACTGGGAGGTTTAGCCCAAGACATTGAAATTCCTACATGAAAGGTAGAGGATGTTAATATGGAATTTGTTAAGGGTTTGCCTCATACTAAGAAGCAACATGATTCCTTTTGGGTTGTTGTAGATCGGATGACTAAGTCAACTCAGATTCTACCAGTTAAGACTTTTTATGGTGCCAAATACTATGCTAAGTTGTATGTTCATGACTTGGTAATACTTCATGGATTACGCAATTCACCTCATACTTTTGGAAGTTATTTCAAATGGGTCTAGGTACAAAGGTAAAGTTAAGTTCTGGTTTCCATCCTCAAACCGACAGTCAATCCAAGAGAATGATTCAAACTATAGAGGATATGTTGAGGGCATGTGTTCTTGATTTAAATGAAGTTGGGATAAACATTTGCCATTAATTGAGTTTTCCTATAGTAATAGTTATCACTCTAGCAACCAAATGATTCCTTTTAAAGCATTTTATGGTAGAAGATGTATATTCCTGGTGGGATGGTTTGAAGTAGGTGAAATGGCCTTGATGTTCTACATTTGGTTATAGATACTATAAATAATGTCATACATACAAGGGAGAGGTTGAAGATGGCTGAAAATCGTCAAAAGTCGGTTTTTGATGTTAGGAAAGGAGACCTTGAATTTGAGGTGGAGGATTGGGTCTATTTGAAGGTTTCACCCATTAAGGGTGTAATGTGTTTTGGTAAGAAAGGAAAATTGAGTCTTAGGGTATCACCTAAGGTTGGTTGTGAATGAACCCTTGAGACTCACAATAAAAATCACTCCTATAAGACCAGTCATAGGAATGTCTATGGATCGTAACAACCCACTCGTAACCTAGCATCAGAAGCCAAGTTTCAGAGCTTTCTTAGGGTCAAGTATACGACTTGATAGGATGACACATAGGGATTATTACATGTCGTAGAAATGAATCATAACCAAAGTCTTAAGGCTCTCAAATTGGCAAGATTCAAGACCTGTAGGACGAATCCATATTATGACTTTAAGGAAAATTTATAGGTTGTGTCTACAACCTGTTAGCAAACTTCATAGACTTGAAAATCAGACCTTTTCTCACACCTTTTCTCATACAATTATGACTAAGTTCAACTCTATATCTACCTAATTCTTTGAAATTCCCTCATTCTAAATCACTCTCCCAAAATTCTTAAAGGCAAGGGACTCAAAATCTCTCAAGGATTCTTCTCAAAGCTTCAAACTAGGGTTTCCAGATTTCTACAAGGTTTCTTCTTCAGTTCTTAGTTAATTCAATTAAGATATACGGGGATTGATCCAAGGGTTCCTTTCACCCATTGAGTCCTAATGTTTTCTCCAGTTTTCATTGAATTTTAATTAATTATGAACCCTAGTTTTGATGAATTGCATTGGGCTGATTTAATTCTATTCTTAGATGTTATCAAGGATCATTATATGCATGTTTCCATGGGAATGACAAAATTTTAAGTTGAATTATAAATGCCCATGCAAAAAGCTACTTTCAAGTTATGATTATGAAAGTTAATGATGATTTTATGAGTTGATCATGAATTTAACAATTTTTTAATAAAATTTTTTATGATTTAAAATTGAGATTATGATTGTATGATGAAAGTTATGACGATGATTAAATTTAAGATCAAAGAGGTGATTATAGTGTGATACATCTAATTCTCACATAATTATGTTAATGATGGTGATAAGTACAATTCTCACCGAAGTTATGCATTCTTATGAATCACTAAGTTAATGAGTTATACCTAATATTTTATAAATATGGATTGATAGGCAATTACTATCTTTCCCTATTATGTCATTATCATGTTTTTATGAGTTTTATATTGGGATATTAAATAAGAACCGAGAGGGATTCTAGATAGGGTTTGATTTGGTAACGTAGGTAGTTACCCAAGAAAATCCTAATAGCAACCTAAAGTCCCAAACTACATTGCCCACATAGATTTTCTTCATGGCCTAGCTAGTGGATCCACATATAGCACAATTGAGTTGAGTTGAGAAGAGTACCATGATAGAGTATATGTGTCACGACCCAACTCCGTAGGCCGTGACTAGTGCCCTAGTTGGACACCCATACGTACCCTTAGCCCCACTTAGTACATCACTCGAATAAACATGGGTAATGATTAGAAGGGATCTCTAAATAGATCAAAAAATAGATATAACGCACGAGGGCCGATAGGCCATAACGAAACACAAAACAAAACCCAAAAGATATATACAAAACCCACATCTCATGTCTACAGACCTCTACAGAATGATATCCTAGTCATATGACGGGACAGGGCCCCGCCGTACCCCTGAATAACGTATATATATATATATATATATAACAGAAGATGTCAGTACCAAAATAGAACTCCGAACAAAGGAGCACTATCGACCAACATGGTGTATGTCCTAAGCGAGCGGATCAGCAAACCAATCATCTGTACCTGCGGGCATGTAACGCAGCCCCCGAAGAAAGGGGGTCAGTACGAAAAATGTACTGAGTATGTAAAGCATGGACTGAAATCAGTAAAGTCATTACCAGAGCAAAATGTACAAAAATAAGCAAAATATCCAAAAATATCAAATGTTTATCAAACCACATATAATGGACTGTAATAAGTAAAGTCATTACCGCGATAGAATGTACAAACTGAGGAAAATGTCCGGAGATATCAAATGCTAATCAAAACCTCCGATAATGTATACAGAAAAACATATGCCATATCCGGCCCCATTATGGGACTCGGTGAACAAAGTGTGGTTGCCCTCCCATCATCGGCACCACGGCACAGCATAACACCAGAGTAGGGAATATCTCCGTAACAAATCATATCATATCAGATGGCCATATCAAATCATATCATATCATATCACAAACATATATGTACATGGCACAGCATAACTCCGTGGCATAATATTTACCACCCCATGGTACATGTCATACCTGCCCCCTCACGTCGGGACACGGCGAATAATGCAGAGAAATACGCACAAAAACAAAACACGGCCCAGGCTCGGTGAAGGAAGCATTGGGGCATCCACGAGTGGAGTAGTGAGAAACTAATGCAAATTAAATCATATTTGAGACTCGATGGAATAATCAGAATGAGATATCATTTAAAAATCGAGACAAGAGTCATGTCAAGTACCTTTCAAAAGTTACCCTGGATTATATCAAAATAAATCTTTTGAAATCATATAGACGTATCGAAGCATAATAAAATACCTTTTGGAAATCAAGGAATTGTCCATCCTAATGGCTCTAGGAATAGGAACCTCTTTGAAATTATATAAAAGTCATATTTTTGTTTCATAAATACCATACCAAAACAAATATTAGCTTTACATACTTATGTCAAAACATGAAAATCAAAAGAATATGCTTTACATACTTATAACAAATACATGCCAAAAGAAAGAAAGGTTCGCTTTACATACCTCTTACGGATTACTCTTAACTATGCTCGCCTCGTCGTCTCTTGAACCTATTTCACATGAAATTAATACTAAGGTTAATAAACTTTCACTTTCCAATTTCCAACTCTACACCCAAGTAGCCATAGGAATCATTTCCTTATCTATGTCTCTTGACTAGTTTATTACTAGCTCCGAATCTACCGAAAATCGGGCAGCATCTCCCCTATAAATTGAACATCCCCGAGTTTTCAACTCGGCCACCATGTCAACAACCATACCAACAACAACAGCCGGCAGCATGTATACAAGTAAATCACTTCAACTTTACACAATACAAGCTCTATACAACTCATTCCAAACTACGGTACCAAAATAGAGTTTTTAACCTTTTTTTCGTAAAATATGTAGTCATACCAAATGGAGGGTTGTGTGGCTGCAACCAGAAGCAACCACATCCATGTTTGAGTACTTTACAGCCCTGCAACACGCAATTAAACCTCCACCAAACAGCAGCACCACAACAACAACACACTACGCGACTTCGATTTAACTACTACGACTTCCATTTAGTTTGTTTCCAACGTCAAACATCCTTATACATTTTTTTCCACTTCCAGCATATTTTAAGACATGTAATATACTTCATAACATCATCATAAAGTCCAGTTCAAAACAGAAAACTTTACCTTTCCCGAAATTCACCAAAACTCACCAAAACTTGCCTCGGAATTTCCTTTAGCGCAGCTGAAACTTAGGGACTGTTTGGTAACGTTTTGGGCTGCCTCAAACCATAAAATTTCATTACTAACATATTCATAACATCATGGTATATCTCATATAATTAATTCTTGGAACGGAATTGGAGAACTTACCTTTTTCTCCTCCCAAAATCGTAGCTCTTTCCTTGTTTCTAGCCTAAGTTTCTCTTCTCTTCTCTCTTTTTTTTTCTTCTAATTTCGGTTTTGTTTCTCTTGAAATCTCTAGATGATTATGGAGATTAATGAGTCATAAGACTCATATATATATATACAACTTTAGGGGTGACACATGTCATCCCCTAAGTGGTGACACATGTCAAGCTCTAAGTGGTGACAAATGTCAAGATCTAAGTGGTGACACATGTCAAGATCTCATTGGTCCAACACACCTCTTTCCTCCAATCATGGGCTGCCATGTGGCATGTGGGGCCCACATGAGTCTTCTTGAAGACTTTGTAAAATTCCCATTTTACCCCTAGCCTTCCACAATATTACCATAGGCCACTTTGCGAATTTTCCTTTTTGCCCTTTGCCTTTTCCAATATTTCCACACTATTAATGATCATAAATAATATTCATATCCAACTTGTATATCAAATAAATTTTGAAAGATGGTCATTCCCTTAACTTTACCACGGCTACCTTAAAACATCCAACCATATAAAATACGGGATATAACATCCTCCATTAGAAATTTTAATTTTTTGCCCCTTACTTTTCTAATATTTCCAAGTTGAAATTCCAATTTAGTCATAAGAATTTTGTATCCAACAAGATCAACCATAGCGTTTCCCTTGACTTATTACCGTTATCCCGAAATGCCCTAATGTTCAAAATACGGGTTATAACAATATGCTGGCATGGTAACCACTCCCTTTTGGCAAGGTAGCTACTCCTTTTCTCGATGAGAGTTTCATAAGATTCCATATAGTAGCTCTCGTGGTCTTACATGTCGGTTAAAGTTCTTATCCCACATAATTTAAAGATCAAGTTATGAGTTTATGAAAAAGTTTTATCATATGCATTAACAATGAGTTTCATGTATTTTCAAATGCTTTTAAGCTTTATTCATGTTCATTATGATTGGTTATGTATCTTATGGCATATTAATTACGTTCCTTTACTTGTTAATGCATACCTCATGGGTACATTCAAACGTAGTAAAGCATATATTTCCTACATTATCTCATAATGTTGGGACAGATGACACTCACTACCATCCCGTTCGTGGCAAGAGTTGCCCAAGATTCTAAAGGAGTTGGTCAGTCTTTCTTATATTTAGGACATGAATTTTATTCTTGTTATTTACTTGACTTTCTTCTATTGTTTTGGGTGATCTAGGAGATTGTCCAAATCACATCAAAGACTAGACTATAGGTATGTTTAGATGATGTTATGATGTAGTCCAGTTGGACATCTTTGAGTTGCTATCCTTTAGTCCCATTCCTTTGAGTTGTTACTTTCACTTATATCTTATTATCATGTTCTTTACCTTATGAATAAAATAAATGCTAAGATGTTTTGGTTGGGATCCCTCGTATCCCAATCCCTGTGTTGCAGCTTGGCCCTAGTTTTGGTTATGACATAAACCATAATTGATTCGACTCAATGAAATATCATACAAATTAGGGATACAAGATAACCATAGAAGAAGAATTTGAGGAAAAGCCTTTGGAAATCCATAGATGGAAGGATCCATTGATTAATTCCCACATACCTTAGACCTTAGAAGCCATAAATTGCAATGAATTTGATACTTGACTTCGATTTCTCTTGAAATTTCCTTGAGGATGAAGAAGACCCTTGAGACAAAGATTTAGAGAGAAGATATTTTTGGGGGTTGGGGGATAGGGTGAGAATGAGAGAGTTAGAAGGGTTAGGAATTAGTTATAGGCTTGGAAATAATCCCTAAAAAATTTCAAATACATTAATGAGATAATAGGGAAATGACCAAAATACCCTAACTTAATCTGAGTCAGGAACCTTAATGGAAGGCCACTACTGCCCGTAAAGCTCACTACGGCCCATGGATATTGTCGTGGTCTTGAAGATGAACTTGGACTGATAGAGGGTGCCACTATGGAGGGCACCACAGTTCATACTGGGCTCTTTGGACCATACTCTCTGTTGTTTTCCTTGCAGCATTTCAGGGATCTTGGGGTGTCAACTTCACAGAAGGGACTACGGTCAATGGTGCTCACCATGATCCATGGTCCCTCTCATGAACTCCTCCCCTATTCCCTAAATCCCAAAGTCTCCACCACGGACCTATCATTTCTCGTGGTGGGCTTCAAGCGTTGTGAACATGGCCTGTGGAGGATATCTAAAGCATCTTTTCTGAGATTTCCATTTCAAACTCCATTTTAATGACTTTCCAACTTCTGGGATCTTACAATTCCGGTCAGAGTACTTTTGATGAATCAAACGGCGGCCACTATTTCTATACTTGTCATGAAATTATCCACTATTATCAATTCAAGCTCTCTTCGACTCCCTTCTAGATATCTCCTCTAGCTTCTCTTCCTCTATTTGTTTGGCATGTTTCATGAGCCTCGAAATTTCCATCTTTGTAATAAGAATGACGGTTCTACATACTTTGACCACCAAGTTAGGCACACTCAAAACAAACTTGCTCATACGAGACCTTGGATTGGCGAACATAAAAGGAGCATATTTTGACAATTTGGTGAACTTGAGGGTATACTCCCTCAAACTAATACTACCTTTCCTCAATTTGATGAACTCTCGTACCTTGGATTACCTCAACTCCAAAGGAAAGAATTGGTCAAGGAAAGAACTCTTAAACTCTTCCCAATCAATAGGACCATCATCTCTACCTGTTTCAACCTTCCATTGATCATATAAAACTTGTGCAACTCCCTTAAGTTGGTAAGTTTCTAAGTCCACCTTCTCTACATTACTAATACTCATGATCTCAATGAACTTAAGTGGATCCTCATCCACCTTAGAAGCATGAAACTCAAGAGGGTTCATACGAGTTAAATCAAATACTTGGCTAGCCACTATACCCACATTTGGGTTCACGAGAGCACTACATCCCTATTAGCTTGAGCGGCTATGGCCTGGGAACCACTTGAAATGTGGCCTGGAACTCTAAATGAGAGACTTGCTCACTTAAAGGGTCATTGGAAGCTGGGGGGCTTATTGCTCCTCATTGACATTCTTTCTTGTGGGGACCCTTCTTTGAGGCATATTTTTGTAATTTCAAAGAGAAAGCATTGTGTAAGAAACTTTAGAGTTCAACTCTATTGCACGACATAAGCATGACAAAATAAGTTAAGCTTTTCTTAAAATTCCTCATACTGTCCTATACATAGATGTGGCGCACTTTACACTAATGAACAAGACTCTTATTGTCATGACCCTACCTAGGGCCTAGTCATAACACGTCGATTAGAATCCCGAAGGACTTCATCCAAGCCTCTTAGAATAATATTCAAAAGCATACATAAAGTAAATGAAGTAAGTAAAGCTAATATCAAGATATGGAAGCAAAATCTCAAACAGAACATAAGTCTTGAAACAAGAAAAGCGACAATATAGACTCTTTACTATCTAACATGCCTCTAATACTAAATAGGGGCATGAGAAAATATCCTAGCTTACCCAATATAAAAGATATATAAAGTCATAGACTAATAAGAAAGTAAATATCTTGTCCTTGGAACATGAAGACTTATCAACAAAGCAACAATAATGAACTCTAGTCACTAGCGGGAGGTGGATGAACACAATCATCGGACCCTACATTATGATACAATATAGACAAAAAGTAATTAGTACATGGAATACACTAGGTATGTGAGAATATGCATGAACAAGAAACATATGACATAGTCAATATGAACCATTAAAGAATTTATCTCAATTGTAAATGCATCAAAATATGATAACTATCATAAGAACTCATAAATCAACTAAAACTGGTGTGGGGAACTTTAAATGGTATATAAGACAATGTTAGCTAATACATGAAATCTGATGACTCTTGTGTCGAGAGAAGAGAGGGTACCTTAACACGGTATACTCCATTAGTAAATCATCTAAATGTGCCATGTGGATCCACTAGCATTGACACATATGCATCTATAAACCTACGAGGGCAACGTAGTTACGGGACAATGAGATCTTACTATGGGTTTCCTACCCTAACTGCAGGAGAGAATGCCTATCTCAAGGCTCAATCGGTTCTTAGTCAATATCCCAATGGAATTTCATAAAACATGATTATAAATATCTTAGGAAATAAAATAACTAATATCAATCCATTTTTATAAATTAACATAAGAATAGCTCATCTAGCTTCATCATAGAACATCATAGGATTAGCTAATCCATCATATAACTCATGTAAAGTGGGTGTAGACCTTCCATCATTACATATATTTACTCATAAAAATAGCTTTAGGGTCAAAATTACCCTATCATTAACTTGCTTAAAACATCATAGAATCATCTTTCATAATCTTCTTTGCATAAAGCATATTTAAACTCATTCTTAAAGCTTTCATCAAATATAACTTGAAAATCATGACCATATCTCATAAATCATACTTAAAACTAGCATATAGCTTGGTTCATTGAAATTCAACTTCAGATTATGCAATATAATGTGAATTATGCATAATTAGGCCAATAACATTGAAGAATATCATAATTGGGAAGATCCAAGGAAAATCATGAAATTAGGCCTTTTAATTGAAGAACTAATAAGAGAATTTGAGAAAAATTATTTGGGATTCCATAGGTGAAAGGAACCCATTGAAGTCCCACATACCTTGACCTTTATGAGCCCTAAATTAAAGAAATTGGAAGCTTGACCTTGAAGAAATCTTTTGAAGTGCTTGAGGGAGAAGAAGACCTTTGAGAGAAAACTTCAGAGAGAAGCTTTTGTGATTTTTGCAATTATGGTGAAAATAGGAGGGTTAGAGGAGTTTAGGTGAGTTAATAGGTAATAATCTAGTCCAAAAAACTATTCACATTCATTAATGAAATATGGAAGAATAAACAAAATAACCCCAATTTAAAACTGAATTTGGAAAAAAATAGACCATCACCACTGTCATGACCCGACCTAGGGCCTAGTCTTAACATGGCGATCGAAACCCGGAAGGGATCCAACCAAGCCTCTTACACATATCATAATCATACACAAGGTAAAATATAAGTGAAAACATCATAAGATATTCTAAACTATGAATAGAAATTTAAGAATGTCACATGACAACATAGACTCGAAATATTTGTCCAACTAGATGCCTCTACTCATGAACATGGGCGAGGGAAAAGACATGTCCCTAGCTCACCCTCAATATGAAATATAACAAAAGTCTTTGAAACAATAACCAACTCGATGACTATTCCCCGATAGATGAGGAATCGCTATAAACACCACCGATAGGAAGGCTTAACTAGCCACGTAGAGGAATATGATCTTCAACCTCAACCCCTATATTATAAGAAAATGTAGGCAAAAAGTATGCATTAGTACGTTGAAATGTACTATGTATGTAGGCAATGCAATGCATAGAAAACCATGTTTGTATAAATGACCATTTTAAATAGCATGGTAGAAGAAATAGTAAAAATCATAAGTAGTCTTTAAGAAGGATCAATGCATAATAAACCATAGGAGTATCATATAAAGTAAAAGATAGGATTAGTCATTTAAAATTTAAAAATAACGATACATATGTGGGATAAGAACCATAACCGACAATCAGACCATGCGAGCTATAATATGGAATCCCAATGTTACCCCTATATCGGAGGAAAGGGGAAGACTACTTGCCAAGATAGACTCCTACATGCCTAAGTGGATCCACTAATAGGTTATGTGAATCGGGTACTCACCCTTAGTTCTTAAACTCGGGTACTCACCTTCAAGACTTGACATTTCGGATACTCACCTCGTAGAAATTGGGGTATTTACCTCTAATCCCTTTTATACCTATGGTGGCACATAGTTATGTGACAAGAGACTTTATATAAGGACCTCATATTTCTATTCCACCCCTCAAGTTCACATTCGGTTCTAAGTCAAATCCCACGGAATTCATACATTGCATAGAAATCATAATTTCATATATCACAGTCATTATCATATATTTGAAATCATAGAGTTAACTCATCGTCATAACATTCTTGTAATATGAGAATTTTCCTTTCATCATTACAATCATACATACGTAGACATAATTCATATTTAGAAATTAGGGTAAAACTTGGATGCATAATCAATTTGAATGAGATTCATAATAATACCTTTGAAATCGTTGAATAAAACTTTTCATAGAATATAACTTGAAAATTCATGATCAAAGCTTATACTTGAAATTAGTGAAAGACATGAATGCATGGTCAATTGATTTCAAAATCATGTAATTTATTTAAAAACATGCTTGATCATAAACTTTATATCAGCCTATACATAATTCATATAGATAATATCATTAGGAAGTATACTTGAAAATACTCATAATTTACATCATAAACCCTAGAAATCAAAATAGGAGAATTCATGGAAAAACTCTTCAATTTAATGCAATAACCATCAATTTATATTAAAATAGTCTTATGATGATACTTTAAATCAAAATTCATGCAATTGAAATAGAGATAATAAAACCCATAAAATACCGTACTTTAATTTGATAGAAAACCTTGAGAAATAGATTGAGATTCATGGATGAAAGGATCCATGAATCAATACCCACATACCTTAAGTGAGAACACTAATTTATTTGGAAGAAGTTGAGAGTTTTAATGGAGATCTTGAGTGAATTTACTTGAAGTCTTCAATGGAGTCCTTGAGAGTCTTTTGTAGAGAGAGAAATATTTGAGTAGGTGAATTGTAGAAGAATAATAGAATTAGAGGATTAGGCTAATTTATAGAGTTGAATTTGGTCCTAAAAAAGTCTAGGTTTATTAGTTAACAATTTCTAAAAAGTTTAAAACGCCTTACTAAAAATTCAACTAGGTCAGAAAACCCCTGTTAGGTTTGCGACGCGGACTTGTCACAGACCTTTCTGTTTTGTGCATTTTCTTGAGAAATCTATCTTTCGATCTACGGGTCCTAAAAATCTATCGAAACTATTTTTCCACATATTTTGACCCCCTAATCGATATGCTGGACTCGGATTTTCTAAAAAGATTAAGGATGATGCATTACTTGAGCGGCCTAATCAGAATGCATTTTAAGGCACTTGTGAGCATATTTGAGGAATGTTACAATATCTCCCCCTTGAGAACATTCGTCCTTGAATGATATTCAATTAATATAGGATAGACATGGAAAAGGATTTAGAAACCCAACATGGACATGAGGACACTTTGAAAAATGCATAAAATATGTAAACTTCATACTTAAAATAAAACATAGTCTTTGATAAAAATCATTTTCATCAATCATGCATGCATATGAATGATATATGGAATTGAAACGTAGGAGTTTAATCGATTTGATCATGAACAACTTAGTACCTTTAGGCTCGAGTTAAAGGAAACAGATACGAATAAAGCTTCATCATGTCTGATTCCACTTACCACGTAGCACTCTCTACTTGTTGATTCCTCCATAACACTTTGATGGATAAGTCTTTATTTCTTAACCTCTTCACTTACCGGTCTAAAATCTCAATTGGGATCTCCTCATAAGTCAAACTCTCTTCAATACTCACATTCTCTATTGGCACAATAAAATTTGGATCACCCACAAACTTCCTCAACATTGACACATATAACTTAGGCTACTACACCTCTATAGGAAAATTTATCCCAAGAGTACTACTCCTTACTACCCATATTCAACAAACCTCAAAACCTAATAAAGAAACACACAATGCATTGTACATTTACCTATATGCCATCAACACTAAATTCAAGATTAGTTCTATAACAACTCTAATACACTCACTTGAAACCCTTAACAAGAAGTCATCAATAGGCTACTATAATAATTCACATATCTACAACCACACATTCAAGCCTACCATTCTAACCACTTTATGGCTTCCTTAAAGTCAACATCACTTAATAATTTTCGTGTCTACCCTAACATCTCTACATCTACATTTACATTAACTCCTACTAACAAACACACCAATAAACTCTTACCTATCTATTGCCCACAACAAGGTCTCACCTAGCTCATCCTCCATATCTATCACCTCAAATGTACCAAGCATATCACAATTATCACAATACAGAACATCCACTCTTCCCCCAATCTTCCCTAACTCATCCATCGAGAGCTATGAACTTTACTCAATATCATTTCTCTTAGGCTACAAATATTGGGACACACAATAGACCTTGGTAATAAAATACTCCATCTCCCCCTTGTGAGAGAACCTCTATATTTTCATCAACCATCAATTTATCATTCACTACCCGTCATAATTCCTAACCATCTAAAAAACAAAAACACCCTCATTAGCTTCACTCAAGCCTACCCCTAAATACTGAGTCACACAAGGGTATTAATCAAAAAGGGCTCTTGCAAGATTTTGAGACATACATAAAATCTTATAGAAAGGTAAAGAGTAGTAAAAGATAATATGGCACCCAAATCAATTAAAATATAAAACTCAAATTCAAACACCCGCAACTTACCCGTAACCATATCGGGAGACTCCTCAACCTCTTGCCTAGCTTGAAGTGCATAGAACCTATTATGGCACGGGCCGCCACCTCATTGAGCTTGTCCACCTTGAGTAGCTTGCCTTTGAGGACGTCTTTTTCTCCTCTTGTTAGGGAATTTGGAGAGCTTGTGCCCTATTTTACCACATCCAAAACAAGCACCTATTCCCATCAAACACCTACCCCCATGATTCCTTTAACACTTGGTGCAGGTAAGGAGAGTAGTACCACTAGCATTCACATCTCCACCTTGTCCCTTAGGGTATGGTACCCTATCCTTATCAAAACTTTAGCCAGAAGTTCGAGGGGAATCTTGACAATGGAATCTTTGGCCTTGTTGAAAATGGCCATTATCCTCACCGATTTTAGAATTAGAAAATCCATCTTCAAACTGAGCCCTCTTGGACTCCATCATCAATTTCTCTTCCATCTTCTCTCCTTTTATTTGTTCAGCATAGGTCATGAGCCCAGATATTTCTATTTCTTTCACAAGCATAGCAGCTCGACATTCTCTAGCAACTAAGTCAGACACACCCAAAATGAATTTACTTATTCGGGCACGAGGGTCAGACACTAAAGTCAAAGCATACTTGGACAACTTCATGAAGTTGAGGGCATACTCCCTTACACTAATACTCCCTTACTTCAAGTTGTTAAATTCTAGCATCTTCGCCTCCCTCAACTCTAAGGTAAAGAAATAATCAAGAAATGCAACTTTGAATTCCTACCAACATATAGGGACTCTTTTAATCCTTTCGGCCTTCCATTGGTCAAACTACACTTGAGAGACACTCCTAAGTCGGTAGGCCGCCATCTCCAACTTCTCTTCAGCAGACATCCTCATAATATCCATAATCTTATATACCTTATAAACAAAGTCTTAGGGATCCTCATCATCTTTCAAATGGAACTCGGGAGGCTTCATCCTTATGAAGTCTCTAACTCTTGAAGTCGGTATGATCATATTTAGAGGATTTATTTCTCCTTCGTTGGCCACTATGCGAGCTAGCATAGTGATAGCGGTCCAAATTTCCTCATCAGTTACTTTGTTGGAAGAGGACCATTTGCTTGAGGGATTTGTCTTCTCGGAGGCATGTTTTGAAAAATCGCAAGGAACAATCGTAATAAAGTAAGGACTTAGAGTACCTCTTTATCGTACGACCTAGATCATAAAAGAAATGAGAATTCCTAAAATGCCTTACAGCCTCCTACTCATAAGTGTGGAGCTCTTCCCACCCATGAATAAGACTCTACATGACACGGCACATTGGACACCCTAGAACATTTGAAAATTTTTTTGCTCCAATACTAAGTTTATCACAACCTGACCTAGGGCCTAGTTATAACACGATGATCGAAACACCGAAGGGCTCAAACCAAGCCTCTTGTACATATCATAAGCATAGACAAGGTAAAATAAAAATGGAAACATTATAAGAGAGTCTAAACTATGAGTAGAATTTTAAGAATGTCACATGACTACATAGACTCGAAACATTTGTCCAACTAGATGCCTCTACTCATGAATATGGGTTGGGGCTAAGACATGTTCCTAGCTCATCCTCAATATGAAACATAACAAAAGACTTTGAAATAATAACTAACTCGATGACTAGTCCCTGATAGATAAGGACTCACTATAAACACAACTGATAGGAAGGCTTAATTAGCCACGTAGAGGAATATGATTTTCAACCTCAACCACTACATTATGAGACAATATAGGAAAAAAGTATGCATTAGTACATTGGAATATACTAAGTATGTAGGCAATGCAATGCATAGAAAACCATGTTTATATGAATAACCATTTTAAATAGCATGGTAGGAGAAGTAGTAAAAATCATAAGCAGTCTTTAAGAAGAATCAATGCATAATAAATCATAAGAGTATCATATAAAGTAAAAGGTAGGATTAGTTATTTAAAATTGAAAAATGGCCATACAAATGTGGGATAGGAACCATAACCGACAATAAGACTATGCGAGCTATAACATGGAATCCCAATATTACCCCTATATAAGGGAAAAGGGGAAGACTACTTGCCAAGGTAGATCCACTAAGAGGTTATGTGAACTGGGTACTCACCCCTAGTTCTTAGACTCGGATACTCACCTCCAAGCCTTGATATTTCGAGTACTCACCTCGTAGAAATTTGGGTATTTGCCTCTAATACCTTTTATACCTATGATGGCACATAGTTATGTGACAAGAGACTTTATATAAGGACCCCATATTTCGAGTACGCCCCTCAAGTCCCCATTCGGTGGTAAGTCAAATCCCAAGGAATACATAAATACCATAGAAATCATAATTTCATATATCAGTCATTATCATAGGTTTGAAATCATAGAATAGCTCATTTTCATAACATACTTGTAATATGAGAAATGTCATTTCATTATTACAATCATACATACATAGACATAATTCATATTTATAAATTAGGGTAAAACTAGGATGCATAATCAATTTGAATGAGATATATAATAATACCTTTGAAATTGTTGGATAAAACTTCTCATAGAATATAACTTGAAAATTCATGATCATAGCTTATACTTGAAATTAGGGTAAGACATAAATGCATGATCAATTGATTTGAAAACATGCATGATCATAAACTTTATATCAGCCCATACATAATTCATATAAATAATATCATTAGGAAGTATAATTGAAAATACTCATAATTTACATTATAAACCCTAAAAATCAAAATAGGAGAATTCATGAAAAACTCATCAATTTAATGCACTAACCATCAATTTATATCAAAATACTCTCATGATCATACTTTATATCAAAATTCATGCAATTGGAACAGAGATCATAAAACTCATAAAATACAATACTTTAATTTGATAGAAAACCTTGAGAAATTTAATGGGCTTCATGGATGAAAGGATCCATGAATCAATACTTACATATCTTAAGTGAGAACACCAATTAATTTGGAAGAAGTTGAGATTTAAATTACTCATAGCGTAAGCGAGCGTAGAGGAACGAAGGGCGTTTGAAGTGGACAAACAATCAGCGTACATAATCGAGTTTCATGCCATCATGTCTTTCTGCCTAGAGCGCTGGAAGCCACCTTTTTCTAAAAAGGATTGTAGTAATTCTGGTTTGACACTATTTGGAGAGATCTTGAGTGAATTTACTTAAAGTCTTCAATGGAGTCCTTGAGAGTCTTTTATATAGAGAGAAATATTTGAGTAGGTGAATTGTAGAAGAATGAATAGAATTATATGTTTAGTTTCACGACTCAATTCCTTAGGTCATAATGGTACCTACTATAACCCACCAGTAGGTAAGCCAACCCATCAACCTAGAAATTCAAGTAATGGGTTTGAGGACAAAAACTAGACAAGAGTGACAAATTATAAAGATAGGCAAAAAAATAAGCGGAAGTAAACAAAAATATGATATAAAGAACTAAAAAACCCTCCCAAAACCTAGAAGTCACAAGTATAGAGCATGTTATGCCACTCACTTTAGGTACATGGAAACATCTATCTAGCTTCTCTAGAGTTACCATGCGATCCATGTTATCTACAACATTATCAAATAACTCTAAGGAAGAGAGGATGTGATGCCCCATAATTGTGAAGGTTGGAAATAGAGTTATAAGAATTTGAAAGGAGTTGGAGGCCAAGTAACAAGTTGTGGAACTCAATTTACTTGCGTAAGGTACCAACTTGAATGTCCTACGTAATAAAGCTACTTGAGTACACATCGAGCTTAAGTAGCAAGGAGGAATACATAGGCTCTTGCAGTGAGATGAGACTGCAAACCCACGAAAAAGAAGCAAGTAGGTGACAAGTAGGTGACCCACCTACTTGGGGGGACCCCATACTGCCACATGGCAGCTTTGGATTAGGCGTGTGGATGAGGTGGCACTCTAGGGAGTACTGCCACATGTCACCCTAGGGGTATTCCATGTGTCACCTCCTAAAGAGGTGTATATATGTATTCTATGCTGAAGTATATCTTATTTTCAGCTTTACTTAGCCAAAAATGAATAGAGAAAATATGAGAGAGAAGAAAGACACAGCCAAGAGAAAATAAGGTAAGCCCTTCGATTTTTCTCTGTGAATTAATTATTTAAGGTATCATACAGTTATCTAATGGTTTTAATAACATAAATTAAGGGTTTGGGGCAGCACAGAGAGTTAACGGGAAGTTCATCAACTTTTGACAAGTTTCGGAGGCCCGTTTTTTAAGGTATGGTGTGATTCTATTTTCCCATGGTTTAGTATGGGTTTGGACATATTATAAATGTATAAATTTGTATTGGAAACATAAAAATATGCACGTTACGTCTGAAGAATGTTGCAGTCATGTAGGGGCTATTTTGATGATATTCTAACGGGTTAAAGTTTGGCTAGTGTCGTTGTTATTGTGATGTTGTATTGGTAGTTGTTTTGTAGTGTTTCAGGGATGTAAACATGTCTAAATATGTGTATAAGCGATTATTTTTTCAGCCACATGACACCCCATTTTGTGTGGTTAAGATTTTACGAAATAAAGATTGAAAACCATATTTTGGAGTCGTAGTTTTGAGCGGGCTGTTTGCGACATGTTTTGTGTAATATTGAAATTGAGTAATTTTGTATTGGCTTCTGTTTGTTGTTGTGATATAACTGTACTAATTGAATATGCAAGTGAAAGTTCGTATAGGGCAAGTTATAGGGGAAATGCTTCCCGAATTCCGTTAACTTCTTAACTAAATAATAGAATAGTCGAGACTAGTCGAGAAAGGCGAATAAGGATTTGGTTCCTATGGGTAATTGATGGTAGAATTAAAAGCTATAAAGTCAAGAATTATTAACATTAGTATTATTTTTGTGTTAAATAGGTTAAAGGAGTAACGAAGCGAGTTTGGATGCGTGTAATCCATAACAGGTATGTAAAGCTTATCTCTTCCTTTCTTTTGGCATATCTTTAATTTAATTAATTAATGATATGATCTTTAGGGTAAATCTACTCATAAATTCCAAGCGTAATTCATGGTCCGTGTTTACTTCTTGATGAAAGCCCTCTTACAGTAATTGAACTAGGGCTTCTCAGGCTTTCCATACATTAGGAAGTGATGAGTATGTGAAGCTATCCTTCTTTTCTCTTCGCATGTCTTAGCCATAAGTGGTTTGTATATGAAATGTGGGGATAATTCCATTAATAAAACTCCAGGCATGACTCATAATCCTAACCCACTTATTGGTATTATAACTCCTATAATAGTTGAGTTATTACCTTTTAAGGCTTCTATATGATGAAGGGTAATTTACGTAAAGCCTATCTCTCCTTTATTTTGGAATGTCTTAAATGTAAGTGAATTGATATATGATATTAGTTTGGAGGGAGTTCTATTCATAAGTTTTGTACATAACCCATGACTCGTGTTTACTCCTGTATGCTAGAAGTCCTAAAGTAGTTGAATAGTGACTGAGTAGTGACTGAGTACGTAAGCTCCTATTTCTAAAGACTCTGTGATGATAAATGTATCTGATTGCATAAGCTGTGTAGCATTATCTTGATGCACGTCTATGTTGCTTGAGTCTCTACTTAATATGATCCGTAATGACCTTTAGAGGGCACTTAAGAGATGAACTACCCTGATCTTCAAGTGACAGTTCACTTGACTATTTCCTTGAATCTTCGACGGTGATTTTACTTGTATAGAGTTACTCGCTACTCTGCTCATGCAAGCTATCAAATGATTATTCACTGTGTCTCATGAAGGGCCGGGCATGATAAATGATGAAATGATTATTCACCACGTCCCACGAAGGGCCGGGCATAATAAATGATGAAATGATTATTCACCGCGTCCTATGAAGGGCCATGCATGATAAATTATGAAATGATTATTCACCGCGTCTTATGAAGGGTCGGGCATGATAAATGATGAAATAATTATTCATCGCATCCCATGAAGGGTCGGGAATGATGAATGATAAAATGATTATTCACCGCATCCTATAAAGGATCGGGCATGATAAACGATGAAATGATTATTCACTATATCCCATGAAGGGTCGGGCATGATAAATGACGAAATGATTATTCACCGCATCCCATGAAGGGTCGGGCCTGATAAATGATAGGATGATTACTCACCGAGTCCCTTACCAAAGGGGTGGATACAGTGTATAGACATGCATATGACATGTAGTGATACACTTGTAGCACCGAGTCCCATAGCGGGCCAGTTATGGTATGTGAGGAAGCTGTACATGCCCTCATTTCCTAAGGTGCAGGTATAGTGATTTGTTAACTGTTACACTTGTTGCCTGCATCCCTATTTTAGTTATTATCTCAGTTATGACATGTTATGCTTTATATACTCAGTATACATATTGTACTGACCACGCGTTCTCCGGAGGGCTGCATTTCATGCCCATAGGTACATATGCGTATTTTGGAGATTCGCCAGCTTAGGATTCCACATAGAGGTTTGGGAAAAGCTATATTGTATCGGAGCCTAGCTTTTGGTACTAGCCTTCTGATGTGTATATTGTTCATTCAAGGGTATGGCGGGGGCCCTATCCTACCATATGTTATCATTAATACTCTTAGAGGTCTGTAGACATCTATGTGGGTTGTGTATGTATTTTGGGACGTTCCTTTCGTCATGGCAACTTTGTCGGCTCACGTATGTGTATATAGAAGGATGACCCCACATGCTATGATAGCCTCATCGGCTTATATGTTATGTTGCCTAAATGATAAGTTGTGACCCCTTAGGAGACATATTTTGCCAATGCATAATCATGCGATAATTTTACTTTCCATTAACAGGGGTATACGCGAGTGTCCAACTTTGACATTCATCACGGCCTACGGGGTTGGGTCTTGTCTAAAGTGGTACCAGAGCAATTCGTCCTTAAAGTGTCTACAGACCGTGTCTAGTAGAGTCTTGTTTATCGGTGTATTGTGCACCACATATATAAATAGAAGGCTACAGGACAATTAGGATATTACCTTTCTTTCACATTTAAGATCGTGCGATAGAGCCGAGTCATAAGGAATAAAATTCCTCATACTAACTTATGGTTTCAGCAGAAGTACAATATTGATAAAAGAAGGTGACTAACAATATTAGAAGTTACAAAGCACACAGGTAAGCAAAGGCACGAAAGGTATATGTAAGGTGAGGTATTGAAGTACAATTGACATTTAAAGTTAAAAATGGAAAGGAAAAGCAAATAGATAAGTATAACAGGTGTATTTTGAGTTGGACATACGATGTAAGTCTATCATTTTATACTGTTATTGATATTGGGTGCCCTGCGTGGCTGCGATATGACATGATATAAATATATATGTAGGCCCTGTCAAGTATTGTTGGCATTTTTTGCGTGCAGGTGTTAAGATAGTAAGAAATACAGAGGAAACTCTCCCCAAATTTTCCCAGAAATAGAAAAAAAAGAGTCTATGTGAGTAGTAAAGTTTAGAATTTATTTGAACAGGTCAGAATATGTCCCAACCACATATTCCTTAGAAAAAGCTCATGTTGAAGGAAAACATAAATTTGTGAGCTATTAAGAATAAGATTGATCAGAAGGGGTAAAGGGTTGAGCACTCCTACTCCACAAAGGGTAAATAAAAAATAGTAAGAATTTCGAAAAAAGTTAAGAATTTTTATACTATGGGACTGAATATGAATAGAGTATGATGTGAATATAATAAGGATCATTATGAAAATAAGTAACGCTTAGTGAGAAAGTAGCTACAGATAGGACGTGGTCCGTATGATAATAATATAAAGGTAAGTATGAAATAGAAAAGTGAGTTATGGAACAAATAAGGAAGAGAGCAAAATGACAGTGTAGTAATAAGACATGACATGCGTAGCCGAAGATACGAATGTTAAAATTGATGAAACTACAAAAGACCAAGCTATAGAAAGATGAGCAATGAGGTAAAATAGGTGCTAGGAAATGACAAGGGAATTTTTAATGGGAGCACCCAAGATAGATGTAATTAATGAAATACGAGTATGGAACAGAAGGAGAATGTATAGTTATGAACATAAAAGGCGTAGTACAACGACGTGGTGACAAGGTAAAACCATTATTGAGGCAAACTTAGCATGTTGTTGAGCAAGTTAGGAGTCTATGTTGGATACATAATAAGGGTAGAAAGGCATAAGGCATAAAAGGGTACTGCGTGCATATCATCTCACCTCAAAAATAGGGAAATCCTTAAGGGACAAAGATAGTAGACTTGAGGAATAAATGGTGCAACATGCATCCCTAAAAAAAAAAGATGATATAGTTTGGGACAAAAATATTACTTCAAGAGAATTTTGAACACGATTGTCGGAGTATAAGTGCTGCCTAGTAGGATTGAAGCGACTACAAGTATTAACTAACCATTGACCAGAATACATAGAATGTGGATTTGGATAAATTGCTACATCAATTACACTACTCGAGTACCAGCCATCAGATAAGATTTTATATGATATATCGAGAATTTGAAGCACCTAATGATTGTATTAAGGTTTCGTACATGGATAACCTAAAGTATATGTGATATAAAGGAAGATATGGATATGGTGTGGTATACCAAATATGTTGGAAAAGACTCATATGCATCTAAAAAGTTGAAAATAAACAGACAATGTCATGGATACACCCTAAAGGGGGGAAGTGGATATGAGAAATACAAGCGCGAGATAAAATCAACTGACATTAAAGTGTGTTAATATGAATACTTAAACTTTAAGTGAGACCTCATACTGGGACAAGATAACGAGATCTAAAAGCCAGCAATAAAAGGATAGAAGCCAAGATGATATCTGAGACAGTACTGGGAAATTATTAGTAAAGACCTTGAATGGTATGACATCATAGAATGGGTGCATACAAAAGAGATGAATACGACAAGATAATAACACTGAGTAACTTAAAGGTATTTTAAAGGATTGAAAGGTTATACCTAACTAAAGGTCAAGATGTCGGAAATGGAGTTATTGGCTACTGATATTGTGACATATATGTAGACAAGAAGAAAATATAAGAAATCTCTCCTATGATTGAATATGAGGGGACTTTAAGAGTATGTAAAGGTAGCAAAACAAGTGTGACAAAAAGAAACTGCAAGTGCATGTTAGTACAATGAAATATGTGGAGCGGAATAAGTCAAGAGAAGAAAAGGCTATGAATAAAATTGAACGCACTTTGTACAAAAGTGTACAAGAAGAGTTATGCAACCTAGGAATATTAGTATGCTAAGGATGAGATCAAGTGACTACCTGATAAAAATAATAAGAAGTCGGTAACTGCAATATGATGTGGGGTAAAAGAATTAGAAAGAAAATCTGAGAAAAAGCATAGTAGAATATGCCAAGAGTATTATAAGTTGGTGAAAGAGAAAATGTATGATAGCTTAAACAAAATTGAGCGTCAGAAGCCTGGTAGCCTATTACAGGAGATGAAAATCCTGACTTGGATATGGACAGCAATTAATGTGGATTGTAGTATAGGCTTACCTCGCATTCTATGAAAGTTTGAGTTATAGGGGTATGGTGGATAGGCTGACAAAATCAGCCCATTTCCTTCCAGTTATGACTATATATTCAACTGGGAACTATATGAGACAGTATATTAGAGAAGTAGTAGGATTTCATGAAGTCCCCAAATCTATTATCTCAGACAGGAAAGTTCAATTTATGGATAACTTCTAGAGATCATTCTAGAAGAGATTGGGAACATAGGTGAATCGTGGTACAGTATTCACCCCCAGACTAATGGACAGTCCGAGCGTACTATCGCAACTCTTTAAGGTATATTACGGGCCTACATTACTAACTATGGGGGTAGCTGGGATGACTATTTTCCACTTAGTGAATTTGCTTAGTGAAATACGATTGATAGGCCCAGACATTCCTCAGCAGACTTTGGAGTCGACAAAATTCATACGCAGATAATCGACGTCGATATTTAAGGTTTGAAGTTGAGGATTGGGTATTCTTGAAAGCGTCACTAGTGAAAGATGTAATGAGACTCAATAATAAAGAAAAACTTGTCCCAAGCTACATTGGCTCTTATCCGATCACTCGTAGGATAGGTAGAGTTGCCTATGAGTTGGACCTACCATCAGATTTGAGAGCAGTACAACCAGTCCCTTATGTGTCAAGGTTTCACAAAGGTATAAGTGACCCTTCTAGAATATTTCCTATGGATAAGATCCACGTACCAAAGAGTTATCCTATGAGGAGCAACCTATCGTCATCATGGATCGGCATATTAGAAGGTTGCAAACTAAGGACGTGGATTCCGTTGAAGTATTATGGAAAAATAAAAAAAAGGGATGACCTGGGAAGCCGAATAAGAGATAAAAAATGAATTACTATTCTTGTTCCCTATGCCCACAGTCAATCAAAACTCCTAAATTGGTTGTATGGGTTACTAATAGAATTATCGATGACAACTGTTAAAGAGAATTCCTGAAACCCTAGCTGAGCTTAGTTAACATTCGAGGATGAATATTCTAAAAGGGGGAGGGATGTTATGCCCCTCACTTTTGGTACATGGGAACATCTATCTAGCTTCGCTAGAGGAACCGTGCGATCCATATTATCTACAACATTATGAAATAACTCTAAGGAAGAGAGAATGTGATGCCCCATAATAGTGATGGTCGTAAATAGAGTTATAGGGATTTGAAAGGAGTTGGAGGCCAAGTAACAAGTCATGGAACTCGACTTACTTGCGTAAGCTACCAACTTGGATGTCCTATGTAATTAAGCTACTTGAATACACATCAAGCTTAAGAATCAAGGAATAAATAGGCTATTGAAGTGAGATGAGATTCCGAACCCACGAAAAAGAAGAAAGTAGGTGACAAGTAGGTGATGCACGTACTTTGACCAAGTAGGTAACCCACCTATGAGGGAAGGACCCCACGCTGCCACATGGTAACATTTGATTGGGCAAATGGATGAGGTGGCTCCCTAGGGGGATTCCACATGTCACACTAGGGGGATGTCACATGTCACCTCCTAAGAAGATGTATATATTTATGCTATGCTGAAGTATATCTCATTTTTCAGCTTTACTTAGCCATAAAAGAGAGAAAACATGAGAAAGAGTGAAGAGAGCCACAACCAAGAGAAAACAAGGTAATTCCTCCAATTTTTCTCCGTGAATTAATTATTTAAGTTATCCTATGGTTATATAACGGTGTTTAGTAACATAAATTAAGGGATTTTGGTAGCATGGAGAGTTAACGGGAAGTTCATCAACTTTTGGCAAGTTTTGGAGGCCCGTTTGTTAAGGTATGGTGTGATTCTCTTTTTCCACATTTTATTAAGGGTTTATAAATGTTATGAATGTATAAATATGGATTGGAAACATGAAAATATGCATTTTACGGCTGAAGAGTATTGCAGGTCATGTAGGGGCTATTTTGACGATATTCTAACGGGTTAAAGTTTGGCTAGTGTTGTTATTGTGGTGTTGTATTGGGAGTTGTTTATTAGTGTTTCAGGGATGGAAACATATATAAATATGGGTGTAAGTGCTGCTGTTTTCATCCACATGATACCCCATTTCGTGTGGTTAAAATTTTATGAAATAATGATTGAAAACCGTATTTTGGAGTCGTAGTTTTGAGCGGGCTGTTTGGGACTTGTTATGTGTAATGTTTAAGTAGTGTAATTGTGTATTGGCTGCTGTTTGTTGTTGTGATATGGCTTTACTAATTGAAGATGTAAGTGGAAGTTCGGATAGGGCAAGTTATAGGGGAGATGCTGCTGGAATTCCGTTAACTTCTTAACTAACTAATACACTAGTCGAGAGTAGTCAAGAAAGGCGAATAAGGAATTGGTTCCTATGGGTAATTGTGTTATACCCCGTACTTTTATACTTTGGAAGGCTTTCTTAAGCTTCTGAAAAGTTTCCATGTGACCTAGATTATCTACCACGCTATCAAATAATCCTAAGAAAAGGAAAATGAGATACCCCATAATAAGGAAGATTGGAAATAGGGTTATAAGAATTCGAAAGGAGTTGGAGGCCAAGTAATGAGTCGTAGTACCCGATATACTTGCGTAAGCTATCAATATGGATGTCCTACATAATTAAGCTACTTGAGTATACATTGAGCTTTAGTATAAAAGAATACATAGGCTCTTAAAGTAAGATGCGATTATGAACCCACGAAAAGGAAGCAAGTAGGTGACAAGCAGGTGATGCACCTACTTGTACCAAGTAAGTGACTCACCTGCTTGGGGTGGACCCCACTACCACGTGGCAGCATGTGCGTGGTCGCATAGATGAGATGGCGCCCTAGGGGCTGCTATATGTCACCCCTAGGGGCTTCCACGTGTCACCTCCTAAGGAGGTGTATATATGTATGTTATGCTAAAATATATTTCATTTAAGCATGTTTATCCTAGGAAAAAAGAAGAGAAAACGTTGAAGGCATAGAGAGAGAGCTACGGATTGGCTCCTTCAAGGTAAGACTCTGATTTTTGTTCCATGAATTAATTATCTAGGGTATACCATGATGAAATGAAGGGGTTAGTAATGTAAATTTATGGTTTGGAGCAGCACCAAAAGGATAGAAACAGTCCGCTAAAGTTTCAGCACGTTAAGGAACATCTGAAGCTAATTGTTAGCAAGTTGGGGAAGCCGTTGGTTAAGGTATGGTGTGATTCTATTTTTCCAAGTTTTATTAAGGGTTTGGAAGCGTTATGAATGTATAAATATGGATTGGAAACATGAAAATATGGACGTTACGGCTGAAGGAAGTTGCAGGTCGTGTAGGGACTGTTTTGACGTATTCTAGTGGCTTAAAATGTAACTAGTGTCGTTCTTATTGTAGTATCGTTCTTATTGTAGTGTCATATTTGGAATTGTTTTGTGGTGTTTCATGGATGGAAACATGTCTAAATATGGGTATAAGTTCTTCTGGTTGTAGCCACATGACACCCCGTTTTGTGTGGCTAAGATTTTATGAAATAAAGATTGAAAATCGTATTTTGGAGTCATAGTTTTGAGTAGGCTGTTTGGAACTTGTTTTGTGTGATTTTGAGGTGGTATAATTTTGTATTGGCTTCTGGTTGTTGTTTTTGGTTGGCTTTACTAATTGAAAATGTAATGGAAAGTTCGGATAGGGCAAGTTATAGAGGAGATGCTGCCCGAATTCTGTTAACTTCTAACTAACTAATAGACTAAACGAGACTAGTCAAGAAATGTGTATAAGGAATTGATTTCTATGGGTACTTAGTTGTGTATTTAGAATATGAAAAGTTAAAGGTTATTAATATTAGTATTACCTTCCTATTAAATATGTCCAGAGGACGACGAGACAAGCCGGGTTAAAAATAATCGATAAGAGGTATGTAATGCCTACCTCTCTTTTCGTTTGGCATGTCTTTAAGTTAAGTAATGAATGATGTGAGCTTGGGGGTAAATCTACTCATAAATGCCAAGCATAATTCACAGTCCTTACTTACTTCTTAGTGAAAGCACTGTTACAGTAATTGCACTAGGGCTTCTCAAGTCTTCCATACATTAGGAAGCGATGCGTATGTGAAGCTACCCTTTCCTTTGTTTTGACATGTCTTAGTCTTAAGTGGATTGTATATGTAATATGGGAATAATTCCATTCACAAAAGCCCGATTATGGTTCATAAATCTTATTCACTTCTCGATGTTCGAACTCCTACGATAGTTAAGTTATGGCCTTACAAGTCATCGACATAATGAAAAACAATACACGTGAAGCCTATCCCTTCCCTCTCTTGAAATGGTTTAATATAAGTGAAGCGATATATGATATGCGTTAGAGGAAATTCCCTTTGTAGGTTCCGGGCATAACTCATGAATTTTACTCACTTTTGAAAGGTAAGGGTCTTAAAGTAGTTGAACTATGGCCCTCGAGCCTTCTACATACTGAATAATGATTGGACGTGTAAGCTCCTAGACCTAGAGGCTCTTCGACATACTTTATGATAATGTGTTGAATGATGTTTTATATGTTACCAAGTTTTACATGCACGTATATGCATTATTATATTATATAGGGATGGGGCTGAACGCTCCTCGGCACTAATGTATTATATGTATAGGGATCGGGCCGGACATTCCTCGGAACTAATGTGTTATATGTATAGGGATCGGGCAGAATGTTCCTCGGCACTAATGTATTATATGTATAAGGATTGGGCCGGATGTTCCTCGGCATTAACGTGTTATATGTATAGGGTTCGAGCCAGACGTTCCTCGGCACTAACATGTTATATATGTAGGGATCAGGTCGGACGTTCCTCGACACTAACATGTTATATGTATAGGGATCAGGCGGTACGTTCCTCAGGAGTAACTTATTATATGCATGGATCGTGTTTTACAATCCACAGCGCTAATAGTATACATATGCTTGTGATGATAAAGTGATGCATTTGTAACACCGAGTCTTTGAGTTGGCCGGGTTTGGTATGTGACAATGGTATACATGACTTTATTTTGTAAGATGTAGGTACAGTACTTTGTTAGATGTTATAATCTCCCCTTGCATCCCTATATCAGTTGTGATCTCTTTATGATGTTTTGTACTTTACATACTCAGTACATATGTCATACTGGCCCCCTCTTTTCAGGGAGGGGGGGCTGCATTTCATGCCCGCAGGTACAGATGCGCGCTTTGGGGATCCGCCAGCCTAGGACTCCATTCAGTGGTTTTGGGGAAAAGCTCCATTATATCAGAGCCTAGTTTTTTGTACTACTCCTCCAGTATATATATTTGTTTATTCAAGGGTATGGCGCGGGCCCTGTCCCGGCATATGATACAGTTAATTCTTTTAGAGGTTTGTAGACATGTGCATGTGGGTTATTTGTAAGTTTGTTTCAATTGTGCCTATGCGACGCATCGTAAATGTTTTTATGTCAAGGCAGCCTTGTCGGCTTGGTACCCTTTCATGATATTATACGAAGGAAAGAGGCTACGTGTACATGAGAAAGTTTTGCCCCACTGGGGTTTTTACGTGTTGTATCACATTATACAAAGTTCAACTTGACTATAGCCGATAGATACATATACAGGGGTCTAGGTCAGAACCTAGTCGCGGCCTATGAGGTTGGATCATGACAAATTAGTGGTAGAATTGCAAGCTGGAAAGTCAATAGTTATTAACATTAGTATTATTTTCGTGTTAAATAGATTAAAGGAGTAACGAACCGAGTTTGGATGCATGTAATCCATAACAGGTATGTGAAGCTTCTCTCTTCCTTTCTTTTGGCATGTCTTCAAGTTAAGTAATGAATGATATGATCTTGAGGGTAAATCTACTCATAAATTCCAAGCGTAATTCATGGTCCGTGTTTACCTCTTGATGAAATCCCTCTTACAGTAATTGAACTAGGGCTTCTCAGGCTTTCCATACATTAGGAAGTGATGAGTATGTGAAGCTATCCTTGTTTTCTCTTCGCATGTCTTAGCCATAAGTGGTTTGTATATGAAATGTGGGGATAATTCCATTAATAAAACTCCAGGCATGACTCATAATCCTGACCCACTTCTTGGTATTATAACTCCTATAATAGTTGAGTTATTACCTTTTAAAGCTTCTATATGATGAAGGGTAGTTTACGTAAAACCTATCTCTCCTTTCTTTTGGAATGTCTTAAATGTAAGTGAATTGATATATGATATTAGTTTGGAGGGAGTTCTATTCATAAGTTTTGTACAAAACCCATGACTCGTATTTACTCCTGCATGCTAGAAGTCCTAAAGTAGTTGAACTACTGCCCTCGAGCCTTTTATATATTGAGTAGTGACTCAGTACGTAAGCTCCTATTTCTGAAGACACTTTGATGATAAATTTCTCTGATTGCATAAGTTGTGTAGAATTATCTTGATGCACGTCTATGTTGCTTGAGTCTCTACTTAATATGATCCCTAATGACCTTTAGAGGGTACTTAAGACAAGTACTACCCTGATCTTCAAGTGACAGTTCACTTGATTATTTCCTTAAATCTTAGACGGTAATTTTACTAGCATATGGTTACTCGCTACGCTACTCGTGCATGTTATTAAATGATTATTTACCGTGTCCCATGAAGGGTCGGGCATGATAAATGATGAAATGATTATTCACTGCGTCCCATGAAGGGCCGGGCATGATAAATGATGAAATGATTATTCACCGCGTCCCATGAAAGGCCGGGCATGATAAATTATGAAATATTTACTCACTGTATCCCACGAAGGGCCGAGCATGATAAATGATAAAATTATTATTCATCGTGTCCCATAAAGGGCCGGGCATGATAAATGATGAAATGATTATTCACCGTGTCCCATGAATGGCCGGTCTTGATAAATAAAGAGATGATTACTGATCGAGTCCCTTACCAAAGGGGCAAATATAGTATATAGACATGCATATGAAATATAGTGATACACTTGTAGCACCGAGTCCCATAGCGGGCCAGGTATAGTATGTGAGGAAGATGTGCATGCCCTCATTTCCTAAGGTGCAGATATAGTGATTTGTTAACTGTTACACTTGTTGCCTACATCTCTATTTCAGCTATTGTCTCAGTTATGACATTTTATGCTTTATATACTCAGTACATATATCATACTAACCTTCATTCTCCGAGGGGCTGCGTTCAATGCCCGCAGGTATAGACGCGCATTTTGGGGATCCGCCAGCTTAACATTCCACATAACGGTTTGGGAAAAACTCGATTGTGTCAGAGCCTAGCTTTTGGTATTGGCCTTCTAATGTGTATATTATTCATATAAGGGTACGACGGGGGCCCTGTCCCTCCATATGTTATCGTTAATACTCTTAGAGGTCTGTAGATATGTGTGTGGGTTGTGATATATATATGTTCGATTATGTCCATATGACTCATATTTTGGGAAGTTCCCTTCATCATGGCAGCCTTGTCGACTCGTGTGTGTATATAGGGGGAAAACCCCACATGCTATGATAGCCTCGTTGGCTTATATGTTATGTTGCCTAAATGATAAGTTGTGACCCCTCAAAAGATAGGTTGTGACAATGTATAATCATGCGATAGGTTTACTTACAGTTAACAGGGGTATACACGAGTTTTAAACTTGGATACCTATCATGTCCTATGAGGTTGGGTCATGACAAAGCTTCTATAAAATAAAAGATGAGTATAAGTCCTGAAAGTGCATCAAAAATATATATAACAACTGACTAGTCTTAAAAGGATAAAGACGGGCCATCCATACCGAAGGAGACAGGAATGGTCCAAAATAGCCAAGTGCTCACCCTAGTCTCTGAAGCTGACTGCACTAGGCTCGATCTATCCACGGTGGTAGCTGGTACTTAGTCCTGCATCACAAAAGTAGATGCAGAGTGTAGTATCAGTACGAAGACAACAGGTACCCAGTAGGCATCATAGTCGGACTGAGAAGAAAAGGTAAACACAATATGAAAAAAAAAGAATAGGCTAAATAGGAGTCAACATAAGCATCAAAAAGGGAAAAGAGTACTACCTATGAGAACTACAGCTAACTATACCCAACTATGCCCCCATAAGCCCAGCCGGGACACTCGTGCGCAAGTTAAATAAAAACTCAGACAAACCCCCATAAGCCCGCCGAGTACACAGAATAGCTAGAACTACCAATGCTAAGAACCAAGAATCTGTGATATTAGGAGTCAAAGTACTATATCATTTCCAAACCTAAAATCTCCAAGAGTCAATCAATCTAATGGTGACTTAGGGGTCGAGGCCGGGACTGGACCCATATGCTTACTCGAATGTTCAAAGTGGCCAAGGCCAGGACTAGGTACCCGGATGCTTGCCATAATACATAAGTGTGGTCGAGGCCGGGACTGGGTACCGGATGCTCGCTGTAATACATCGGTATCATTGAGGCCGAGGATGCAACTGAGTAACCGGATGCTCTCCGATAATTCGGAACGGAGGACGAGACTTGGTACCTGGATGCTCACAGATAATTTATCCCATGATGCGAAACATTCTACTTCCCAACTACAATACAACAGTTCCAAAAATCTTTTCCCAAATGAGTCTACCAATATGCCGCCAAAACTGGAATCGGAGCCAAAGTCAATGATAATGAAATCTAGTATGGCCGACACATCATGAAAGTCATGATTATACCTATTTATGGATGAAGATATTTTTAAGAGAAAAGGTAACACCTAACTAAGGCAAAACTACCAGGCACTAGCCCTCTACACCATTCTACAAGGATCTAAGTCCATCGGAGCAATGCCGGGGCATCTAAAGCAAGTGTACATCCTTTACTAAGGCCAACATACTCCACAGTATCAACAACATGCTCATTCATCTCTTTTTATAATACTAACAAATAACGACAAGATATACATGCTTATAAATATCCGAAAAACCCTATAACAAGCCTAATGGGCCTCAAGATTAGACTGAAAGCCTCGAAAAGTGAAAGAATGGTCGTTCTAGACAAAAATCAACATTACAGAACTAACTGCACTGTCAGAATTTTCATTCCAGCGTGTTTTCCAAGACCAAAATCAACAATAGGCTAACTTTCAAAGTCAAAAGTGCCAAATAGCCCCAACTCGTATTGATTGCCTTGATAGTCATTCCAGCATTGCAAACCATCTCCCGAATCTAACGGAGTCATCAAAATTCCATTCCGAGCATCGAAACTCCAAAAGTTGACCAAAGTCAAACCTTGGCTTAAAGTTCCTCAAAATTCTCAACTCAAGGCCTCAAATCTGCGTTACAACTCCAAAACTAATTTCATAAAGTCTCCTAAGCCAATATCGACATTTTGGAGCTGTTGGAATTGACGGAATTCCGTTCCGAGACCCGTAGCTTTGATTGACCTCAAATACCACTTTTTAATACTTAAAGCTTATGAAATTCAAAATTTCCAAAGACTTAACTTTTCATAGGATTTTCTAAAAATTAATACCCATTACCAATCAAAAATAACTCAGTGAAACTAAAGGAAAGGGTAAAATGGTCATTCTACAAAAATTTCAAAAATGACCTATTAGGTCATTACAATATCCACTACTAAAAGAACTTTCATCCGCAAAAGTAAAGACAAGGGTATATACCTGGATGGCCAAATAAGCTGGGGAATTGCTCCTGCATCTCCTACTCAGTCTCCCATGTAGCCCCCTCGATCGGAAGATGGTGTCACTGGACTTTAACCATATGTATTGACTTAGAACGAAGCGGGCGAACATCTCTGGCTAGAATAGCAACCGGCTCTTCAACAAAAGTCAAACGGTTATCAAACTCTACAGATTCATACTGAAGCACGTGAGACTTATCTGAAATGTACCGATGCAGCAAAAAAACATGAAAAATAGGGTGTATAGCTGAAAATGTTAGTGGCAAAGCGAACTCATAAGCAACTTCTCCAACTCTTCTCAGAATCTCAAATGGCTCAATATATCTGGGATAAACTTACCCCACCTTTCGAATCTCTTCACGCACTTTAAGGGCGACACCTGCAAGAATACCTGATCTCTTACCTCGAAGAACAAGGACCGATGCCTACAATCAGTATAACTCTGGTGCCTACTTTGAGTTGTCCTTAACCTATCCTGAATAAACCAAACTCTGTCTATGTCATCTTGAAGTAAATCGGTACTGTGCAGCCTAGGCTCTGAAGACTCAAACCAACCAAATAGAGTGCGAAAACGCGTACCTTATAAGGCCTCAAATAGGGCCATCTGAATACAAGAGTGGTAGCTGTTGTTGTGCGCAAAATCTTCCAAAGCTAAGTACTGCTCCCAATGACCCTTGAATTCTAATACACAAGCTCGCAACATATCCTCCAGAACCTGGGTGCCTAACTCTCTCAAAAAGGACCCTCAGAAACTGAAAGTAAATTGAGATCCCCTATCTGATATAATGGATATCGCTACCCCGTGCAGAAGTAAAACCTCATGAATATAGATTCAAGCTAGACTATCTACAGTAAAAATTGACCGACTGGCAAGAAATACGCTGACTTGGTCAATCGATCAATGATCACTCAAATACCATCATTACCTCTGGATGTTCGAGGTAATCCCATCATGCAGTCCATGGTAATCCATTGCCATTTCCATTCGAGAATGGGAAATCTCTAAAAGACTCTACCAGGTCGCTTATGCTTGGCCTTGACCTGCTGGAAACTTAAACAACGGGATACATACTCAGCTATATCTCTCTTCTTACCACACCATTAGTAATGCTATCTCAAATACCGATACATCTTCGTGGTGCCTGGATGGATAGAATATATGGAATCGTGGGCCTCGTAAAGGATCAACTAAATGAAGTTTCCAACTTTGGACCACAAAGGCGACTATCGAATCGTAGTATGCCATTCTAATCTATAGAAGACTGGCCACCCTCTCCTCACAATACTAACTCTCAATGATCTACCAATGCTCCATCCTCAAATTGCCGGCTACGAATTTGGTCCAGTAGAGATGATCGAGCTCCCACAAAAGCCAAAATTAGTCCAAAATTTGATATTTCCAACCTAAACATCCAATTAGACAAATACTAGATGTTTAATGCTAGGGATCGCTCTATAGTAGACAAGTAAGCTAAACTACCCATACTTCCCATCTTTCGACTCAAGGCCTCCGCTACTACATTTGCCTTGCCCGGGTGGTAGAGGATAGAGATGTCATAATCGGCCAGTAGCTCAATCCAATACCACTATTTAGAATTAAGATCCTTCTGACTCATAATGTACTATAAGCTACGGTGATCTGTATGTATCTCACAATGGACTCCGTATAAGTACTGCCTCCATATCTTGAGTGCGAAAACTACCTCTGCCAATTCTAAGTCATCGGTGGAGTAGTTGCGCTCGTGCACTCTTAACTATTTGGAAGCATAAGCAATAACTCCTCCACGCTGCATCATTACACACCCAAGACCTACACTAGAAGTGTTATAATATACTAAAAAGATCTCTCCCTCACCTGGTGGAGTCAGAAAAAGAGCAGTGGTAAGCAACTTCTTAAGCTTTCAAAAGCTTGGCTCATACTCCTTGGACCACACAAAGTGAATATCCTTTCTAGTCAAATGGGTCAATGGGGCTGCAATGGTAGAGAAACCCTTAATGAATCGTCTATAATACCCAGTCAATCCAATGAAACTCTAAATCTACGTAACAAATGTGGGACTAGCCCAACCAAGAATAGTCTCAATCTTCGCCGAATCCACTCTAATACCTTCTCTGGACACCACGTGTCCCAGAAATGCCACAGACTTTAACCAAAACTCACACTTTGAGAATTTAGCATAAAGTTGTTGATCTCATAAATTTTGGAGCATAACCCTCAAGTGTTGCGCGTGCTCCTTCCTACTTTGCGAGTATACCAGTATGTCATCGATGTATACAATCATGAAAGAGTCAAGATAACGCCTGAATTCTCGAGTCATAAAGTCCATAAAAGCTGCAAGGGCATTAGTAAGCCCAAAAAACATCATAAGGAACTCATAGTGGCAATAGCGAGTCTGGAAAGTAGTATTAGGAATGTCGGCTGCTCTAATCCGCAACTGGTGGTAGCCATACCTCAAGTTAATCTTAGAAAACACGGTTGCACCCTAAAGCTGATCGAATAGAGCTTGCGTACGAAGCATGGGGTAATGGTTTTTCACCATTACCTTGTTCAGCTGTCTGTAATCAACACAAATCAGCATAGTCCCATCCTTCTTCTTAACAAATAAGGTAGTTGCACCTCACAGCGAAATACTTTGGCAAATAAATCCCTTACCTAGAAGATCCTCAAATTACACGCTGAGCTCCTTGAGCTCTATAGGGGCTATACGGTAAGGTGGTATAGAAATAGGCTTAGTTCCCAGGTCCAAATCTATAACAAAGTCAATATCTCTCTCTGGGGTACACTTGGTAGGTTAGTAGGGAAGACATCAGTATACTCCCTAACCACAGGGAATGAATCAATAGTAGGGGCCTCATTGGACACATCATGGACATATGTTAAGAAAGCCAAGCACCCGAATGTAACTAGCCATTGGGCCTGCATAAAGGATAAGATACCAGTTGGCGAGCAACTATAAACACCTTACCACAAGACCGGGGGAATACCAGGCATAGCTAATGTAATTTTCTTGGCATAACAGTCCAAAACCATATGATGAGGGGATAGCCAATCCATGCCTATAGTAATATCGAAATCCAGCATATCAAGTAAAATAAGATCGGCTTGAGTCTCATGCCCATGAATAATCACCGCAAAGGATCTACAAACCTGATACACTACTAAAAAATCCCATACCAGGGTTGAAACATGTAACGGGACCTCAAGTGACTCATAAAGAATACCCAAACATGGAGCAAAATATATAGACACATAGAAATACGTGGAACCTGGATCAAATAAAGCTAAAGTATTTTGCTGACAAATAAGAATAGTACCTATAATAAGATCAACTGATGCCCCAGCCTCTTGCCTTGATGGAGCAGCATAAAAGTGGCCCTATCAGTCTCCCCTATGAACATTTGCCCTACCACCTGACCTGCCTCCCCGAGAACCTCCTCGAACAACCTACTGACCATCGCCGCAGCTATGACCCCGATCTATACCTTTTGGTGGAGGTTGTGCTACTACCAATGGTCTAGCCCAGGCGGGAGATTCCCTAGCCAGTGCTCTAGTGAGCCACAATCGAAGCATCTTGAAGCTGAACGACCCATGATAACTCATCCACAGTAGGAAAGAAGCGAACTTGGTCCCCTTGAGCTCTACCTTGCAGTGGAACCCCCCGAATGGAGCAGACTACCCTCAACTGCTCGTAGGAAGGCCTGAACTGGCTAGATGGACTTACACTGCTGGTACCGATCCTGCTGAAACCGCTGGCAAGGCCTATCATAACTATCATGGCCTCTAGGCTGGGATCCACTATTGCTACCCTGATACCTAGGTCTCTTATCGCTGCCCCTTTGGGCTTGATGATGAATAATCTCGATCGTGAGCATTATAAATAGTAATATATGGCGAGACAGGGCCCCCGCCGTACCCTTAAATAAAAAAATACCGACATTGAATGACCATCACCAAGAACTAAGCTCCAAAATAGTGGAGACCTTCTAACATAGCTGAGCGGAAATCCTAAGCTGGCAGATCTCCGAAATGAATATCTGTACCTGCAGGCATAAAATGTAGACCCCCAAAGAATGGGAAGTCAGTACGATATATGTACTGAGTATGTAAAGCATAATATATTATAATTGAAATAACAACTGAAATAGGGATGCCGAAAATAAATATAACAGTTAACAACCCATTGTACCAGCATCTTAGGACATGTAGTCATATACATTCTCATACACTGTACTCAGCCCTCTAGTGAACTCGGTGTCATAATCATTTCATCATCTTAACATGTCATCATATCATCATATATATTACTTCATCATATCATTGTATATGGCATTATTTCATCATATACGGTATAATCTTATCGTATATGTCATCAGATTACCTCTGGTTCATTATGGGTCTCGAGGTCACAAATGTATTACCATATTTTCATATGCATACCTACATAAGGTATCCGACCCTTTAGTGGGGGACTCAGTAAAGGAAGTGGTGTACATTATAGCGTACCATCATCATATATACATACCATACCCGGCCCTCTAAGGAAGGACTCGATATTTCTTTCTTATTTCACCACACATACCATCATACACGTATAATCATATCACAATACATACCATCATATTATAGCCGACCCAGGACTCGATGAATAATTGTATCGTCATAATATATTACCGTGCCTCACGTACAGAATTATCTCCTCATACATAGAACTATATGTACTCGGCCCAAGACTCGGTGGAAGAAGTAGTAAAGCTATGCCTAATATAGTATCTGGCCTATCGTGAGATGCGGAGAAAGGAGGGTTACAGAATGCATGAGTAGAGTAGTGAGAAACCATATGCAATTAAGTCACCCTCTGAGACTCAATCAAACAGTCACGTGAACCGTCACCTGAAGACTAGGGAAGTAATTATCTGAAGTACCTTTAGATGTCATTAGGAATTACATAAATTGGGGCCTCAGGACTCACAGACATGCATCAAGACAATACCATATAGCTCATGCAAGCAAGACATAACTTATGCAATTAAAAATATTTGTCATTGTAGAGCTTTCAGGAAGAGAAGCTGGCATCTCCACCTACTATTCATTGTATAAAAGGCTTGAAAATAGTAGTTTAACTACTGTCAGACCCTTAATGTTCATAAGTAACTACAAATCACGAGTTACACCCAAACCTTATAAGTGGATTTACCTCCAAATCCATGTCCTATAGTTTAACTACTCGCCCAAAATCATGATACCAAAATAAGGTTTTTAGTCTTTATTTTGTAAAACCTTAACCATACGAAATGGGGTGTCATGTGGCTGCAACCAGCAACACTTATACACATATTTATACATGTTTCCATCCCTTCAATACCACAAAACAATTCCCAATATGACACTACAATAACAACGACACTAGTTATATTTTAAGCCACTAAAATACGTCAAAATAGTCCCTACCTGACCTGCAACTTCCTTCAATCGTAATGTCCGTATTTTCACGTATCCAACTCATTTTTACACACCATTAACATTCTTATACCTTTACAAAAACATGGGAGAAGAGAATCAAGCCATACCTTAACAAATGACTTCCCAAACTTGCTGAAAATTAACTTCGGAAACTCCTTGATGTGGCTGAGCTTTAGTGGCTGTTTGCAGCCCCACCCAACTATCTATTTTCTTGTTAAACACCCCTACTTAGTTGAGGAATAACTTAGATAATTAATTCACGGAGAAAAATTGGAGAACTTACCTTATAGAGGCTATGGCCGTAGTTACTCTCTCTTAGTCTCTTAGGGTTTCTCTTTTTGTTTCTTTTTTTCCAAGTGCCGAAATAAGATAAGTACAGCATGTAGTTTATATATACACCTCCCCAAGAGGTGACACATGGCATCCCCCTAGGGGTGAGATATGGTAGCCCCCTAGGGTGCCACCTCATTCATGCCGTCACTCATATACTGCCATGTAGCAGTGTAGGGTCCACCCCCAATAGGTAAGTCACCTACTTAGTCTAAGTAGGTGCATCACCTACTTGCTTCCAAGTAGGTGCTACGCCTCGTTCTGCCACTTTCGTGGGTCCATAATCTCGTCTTACTTTAATAGCTTATTTATTCCTTTTTACTTAAGCTCAACATGTACTCAAGTAGCTTAATTACGCAGGACATCCAAGTTGGTGCTTACACAAGTAGATCGAGTACTATGACTCATTACTTGGCCTCCAACTCCTTCCAAATTCTTATAACCCTATTTCCAATCTTCCTTATTATGGGGTATCTCATTCTCATTTTCTTAGAGTTATTTGATAGCGTGGTAGATAATCTAGGTCACATGGCAACTTTTAAGAAGCTTAAGAAAGCGTTCTGAAGTACAAAAGTACAGGCATAATAGGCATGATCCAGCACATCCAGAAAAAAGCATCCCGTAGAAATAAGGTGTTTGGTCCCCAACCTCAGGTAAGGTCATAATCCGCGTACAAAACATCATACTTGCTCCTTCTCAATGGTAAAATAATGTTGGCATGTCGGGAAAGCTGATGAAATCTAGCCTCGTACTCTGCTCTAACCGAGTAAACTGATCCCAAAGTCAGTCCCGAATACTCCTAGGGATGTATCGAGCTAAGTAAGCCTCTAAGAACTGGGCCCATATCAATGGTGGTAACCCAGCTTGTATGGACTGTAAATAAGGCCGCCACCACTGTTTAGCTGCCCCTCTAAACTGGTGAGCAGTGAAGTCAGCGCCTCTGGACTCTACAAGACCCAAGGAATGGAGTTGCTCTTGACAGGTAGTTAAGAACTCCATGGCATCGTCGCTAATGGCTCCAAAAAATATTGGGGGGGACAACCTCTAAAATACCCCGAACATCTTCTGATCTTATAATGATATCATACCCTCTGGAATTGCTGGTGAGGGTGCAACAACTTGTGGAGGAAGCTGAACCTCAGGTACTACTGGACGGGCAGATCCCGTGGTGCTAGTATGCCCACTAATAGGGTCGGGGCCTATGGTAAAACCCCAATAGATGTGAGGAGCTGCTCAATTGCTGCTTGTAATGCTGGGGTCATAACTGGTGCAGCTAGAGGCTGTGCTGGAAGAGGCGGTCCCTCTGGATGAGTAGGAATAGGAGCATCCTGATGTTCCTCTACCAACTCCGGCTCTATCTCCCGATCAGGAGCTGGTGTTTCTCCCCTACCTGTCCCATAAGGACGACCTCTAGGCATGCCAGGCCTTGGTGCATTATCATAACCGGTAGTACCGCGCATATGAACCATCCTTGAAAAAGCAAATGAGATTTCATTAAATCAATAAGACACAACACTGCACGAAATGACACAACATAAAGAATGTTCCTAATGACATCCTGTAGCCTCTCGAAGATAAGTTATGGATGTCTCCGCACCTATCTGCGAGACTCTACTAGACGTTAGCTTTGTACATGTGAGACCAATAAATCTGGGCTCTGATACCAACTTGTCACAACCCAATTCCTTAGGTCATGATGACATCTACTGTAACCCACTAGTAGGTAAGCCAACCCATCAACCCGAAACTTCAAGTAATGGATTTGTGGGAAGAAACTAAACAAGAGTGACAAATTATAAAGATAGGCAGAAAGAATAAGCGGAAGTAAACCAAAATATGATATAAACAACTAAAGATCTCTCTCAAAACCTTGAAGTCACAAGTACAGAGCTGCTACAAAATAAAAGATGATTACAATTCTCAAAAGTAGAACAAATATATATATAATAACTGACTAGTCTCAAAAGGCAAAAAATGGGCCATCCATACTGAACGAGACAGGAATGATCCTAAAATGCTAAGTGCTCACCTTAGTCTCCGCAACTGACTATAATAGGCTCGATCTATCCATAATGGTAGCTGGTGCTCGGTCCTGCATTACGAAAGTAGATACAGAGTGTAGTATGAGTACCAAGACAATAGGTACCCAGTAGGCATCATAGTTTGACTTAGCAAAAAAGGTAAAAACAATATGAAAAAAAGGAATAGCCTAACTAGGATTCAACCTAAGCATCAAAAAGGGGAAAGAGTACTACCTATGAGAACTATAGCTAACTATAACCAACTATGCCCCCATAAGCCCAGCCAAGACACTCGTGCACAAGTTAAATAAAAACCCAAACGAACCCCCATATGCCCGCCGAGTACACAAAATAGCTACAACTACTAAGGCTAGGAACCAAGAATCTACAATGTTAGGAGACGAAGTATTATATCATTTCCAAACCCAGAATCTCCAGGAGTCAATTGATCTAATGGTGACTTACGGGTCGAGGTTGGGACTGGACCCATATGCTCACCCGAATGTTCAAAGTGGCAAAAGCAAGGACTGGGTACTCGAATGCTTTCCATAATACATAACTGCGGTTGAGGCCGGGACTGGGTACCCGGATGCTCGCCGTAATATATCAGTATGATCGAGGCTGATATTGGGTACCTGTAGCTCGTCATACTAGCAAACCGATAGAGGCCAGGGCTAAGTACCTGGATTCTTCCCGATAATTCAGAATGGAGGCTGGGACTTGGTACCCGGATGGTCATAGATAATTTATCCCATGGTGTCAAACATTCTACTTCCCAACTAAAATACAACAGTACCAAAAATCTTTTCCCAAATAAGTCAACTGATATGCCACCAAAACTAGAATCGGAGCAAAATTTAATAATCAAGAAATCTAGTGTGGCCGAAGCAACTTGGAAAGTCAGGATTATACCAATTTTTGTATGAGGATATTTTTAAGAGAAAGGGTAACGCTTAACTAAGGCCAAACTACCAGGCACTAGCCCATCACACCATTTTACAAGGATCTAAGTCCACCGTAGTGACGCCAGGGCATCTAAAGAAAGTTTACATCGGGGTCTAAAATGGGAATTATGGGACCCACATACGGAATTCTGGATTCGACCCCAAAAAAGGTTCTAAACATCACCCCGAGCTCAAAAATCAAATTTATAACATAATTCGGGGTGGGAAACTATGCGGGATGAGCATGCAACCAAAACTCATAAATTCTGACTAAAGAACCAAAAATGGCATAATCAAAATCAGTAAATTCTGGAAAAATGAGACTCTTTCAATCCAAAAAAATTACACTACAACGATCCTTGCAAAAAACCCACAATCTAGCCTCAAAAATCACTCAAAAAAGAGTTATATTGATCAAGATAGAATCTTTCAAAATTCAATAAAATTTCATTCCGAAATAGACTAAATCATTAACTAAAAATGCATTTTTACCTCAAAGTAAGCTTCCCATATCATTTCTGATATCACCAAGAGATTCCTCACAAAATTCTCTTGAATTTAGAAAATTGAATCACCAAAATAGGAATTATATAGGTCAAGAAATAATTTCTTAAAGTTCTTCAAAAATTCAATTCAAAAATGGATACTGCTGCAAATAAAATCATAATTTTTACCTAAATTGAATGCTCCAAATTAGTTTTTAATCTCTCCAATGAGTTCTTCACGAAAAATCTAACAAGCTTGCCTTTTGAATCACCCAATTTGTAGCCCTAATGCTCAAGTTATGGGATTTTAAAGTTGGAAAAAATAAAAGGGACTGCACCAACTGCTACCAAATGAGATTTTGGAAAATCCAAAATCTCTGATGGGGTTCTCGGAATTCATTCAGAATCTGATGAAAATAAAAAAATATACTACCCTACTAAATTTGATGTTCCAGAATCAGTGGCGCATTCAGAATTCGCATATGAGATCATTTTAATAAAAAGTAGGTCCCACAACCAAGAGTCCTTTTAAACCACATTCCATAATGGGCCTCGAGATTAGACCGAAAGCCTCAGAAAGGGATCGAATGGTCGTTCTAGACCAAAATCAATATTACGGAACTAACCACACTGTCAGAATTTTCATTCGAGCGCATTTTCCAAGACCAAAATCAACAATAGGCTAACTTTAAAAGTCAAAAGAGCCAAATGGCTCCAAAGTCGTATTGATTGCCTCAATAGTCATTCCAACATTGCTACCAGCCTAATTTTGTCATTCCAGAGCTGATGGAACCATCAGAATTTTAATTTGAGATCTCATTGACCCAATATTCAAAAAGTTGCAACTAAATCAACTTAGGCCTTTAAAATAAAAAAAATGGACTCGAGACCTCTAAATATTTAACCAACACTTCTTCTAGATAAAAAAACCATCTCCCGAATCCAACGGAGTCATCGAAATTCTATTATGGCATCAAAACTCCAAAAGTTGAACAAAGTCAAACCTTGGCTTAAAGTTCCTCCAATTCTCAACTCAAGGCCTCAAATCTTTGTTACAACTCCAAAGCTAATTTTGTAAAGTCTCCTAAGACAATCTCGACATTTCGGAGCTGCTGGAATTGAAGGAATTCTGTTTCGAGACCCGTAGCTCCAATTGACCCCAAATATCACTTTTTAATACCGAAAGCTTATTAAACTCGAAATTTCCAAAGACTTAACTTTTTATAGGATTTTCTAAAAATCAACACCCGGTACCAATCAAAAATGACTCAGGGCAACTAAAGGGAGGGGTTAAATGGTCATTTTATAAAAATTTCAAAAATAACCTTCCTGGTCATTACATTTAGGTAAATTTATAGAGTTGAATTCTATCCTAAAAAGTCTAGGTTCATTATTTAACAATTTGGGAAAAGTCTAAAATCTCCTTACTAAAAATGCAACTCGGGCCAGAAAACCCCTGCCAGGCCCGCGATGCAGACTTGGCGCTGACCTTTCTGTTTTGTGCAGTTTCTTGAGAAATCTATATTTTAATCTACGGGTCCTAAAAATTTACCGAAACTATTTTTCCATAGGTTTTAACCCCCTGATCGATATTCTGGATTCAAATTTTCCAAAATGATTAGGGATGATGCATTACTTGAGCGGCCTAATCACAAGGCATTCTTACGACACTTGTGAGCATTTTTTAGGGATGTTACAACAACTGATTATTATGGACAATACCGTCCATGGTTTTCTCCATGGTGAGGGACTTAGAATTTTGGGAAAAGGATATTTTGGAAGGCTGACCACCATGCGACCCTCAACGGTCCGTTGTGGTCACTACAGCTCATGGTGGTCGTCCGTGATGATAGACTTGGGCTCAAATCTTATGGTCTCTAGGGAGGGGTCACCACAGAGTGCACCATGGTTAGTGGTACTTACCATATCCTATGGTCCCTATCATGGACCCTTCACTATAGGGCCCAAGTTTCTGAATCACCACCATGACAGTACATCATAAGCCATGGTGAGGAATATGACTTGTGATAGCCTTCGTGGTGATCACCTAGTGCCAAAGGTTACATTTGTTTTGATATTCATTTTTTGATCCTCATTTTAGGACCTTCCAACTTCCATGGTCTTACAATATCTCTCCCTTGAGAACATTCGTCCTTGAATGGTACTCAAGCTAGAGTGAATGGAATAGGAAAGGAATATAACATCCCAACATGAATGCAAAACATCTCAAGAATGTATAAAATATGAATTCTATTATCTCAAGCTATAATATGACTTTAAAACTCATTTCATCAATATGAATGCATATGAAACATTAACACCAACTAAAATACATGGAGGATAAAGATGAGGATACACTTAACTAGACATGAAGGATAAAGATGAGGATATCGCGATATCATATCGGTTTTGGCTTTCCATGTAGCACCCTCAACCTCTTAGTTCCTCCATAACACTTTAACTGAAGTTATTTCTTTTTTCCTCAACTTCCAAACTTATCAGTCGAAGATCTCAACCAGAACTTCTTCATATGAAAGACTCTATTTAACCTCAATGTTTTCCAATGGAATAATGGAGCTAGGATCACCAACAAACTTCCTCAACAAAGACAAATGGCATACTGGATGCACTGATGCCAACTCGAAAGGCATATTAAACTCCTAAACCACCTTACTAATCTAACGCAAAATATAATATAGCCTAACATAGCAGGGACTTAGCTTTCTCTTCTTACCAAAATGCATCACAACCTTCATGGGTAAAATTTTCAAGTAAACCCAATAATTAACATCAAATTCAAGTTCTCTTCTTCTCATATTCAAATAGGACTTTTATCCGCTTTGGGCTGTCTTCAATCTTTCTCTAATAAGTCTAACCTTATCCATAGTCTCAAATACTAATTTAGGTCCTATTAACTCAATTTCACCTTCTTCAAACCAATCGATAGGGGATATACACCTTCTATCATACAAAGCCTCATGTAGAGCTATGTCAATGCTAGAGTGATAGCTGTTATGATAGGCAAACTCTATCAATTGTAAATGATTATCCTAATTTCCTTTAAAATCAATTGCATATTCTTTGAACATATCCTCTAATGCTTGAATGGTATGATCGTCCTAAACATCCATTTGTTGGTGAAAAACTGTACTAAGCTTCACTTGAGTACAAAGCCTCGTTAGGAAATATCACCAAAACTGAGATGTAAACTAAGTACCTTGATCCAAGATGATAGAAAATGGAACACCATGAAGCTTAACCAACTCTCGGATATATATATTAATATAGTCCTCGGTTGAATAAAAAATCTTAATTGGAAGAAAAGAAGCCAACTTAGTCATTCAGTCAACAATCACCCAAATAGAATCAGGTTGCTTATGAGTATGAGGCAAACAAGTAATGAAGTCCATATTCAAGGCTTCCACTTCCAAGTAGGAATCCCAATGTCTTGAGCCAAGCCTTCCATTTGTTTATGCTCAACCTTCACTTGTTGACAATTAGTACACTTAGCCACGAATTCTGCAATATCCTTTTTCATGCCATTCCACCAATATACTTCACTCAAATCTTGATATATATTTGTAGAATCGGGATTTATAGAATACCATGAACTGTGAGCCTCAGACAATATCATCCCTTTTAAACCATCAACATTTGTAACACATAGTCAGCCTTGATATCTCAAAAAATACCATCTCCTCCCTAAGAGAAAGACTCAATGGATTTTCCAACAAGCATTTTCTTCAATTCAACCAAAATGAGATTACTATCTTGTTTTGCCTTAATATCCACCATAACAGATGATCCAGAACTATTTGGCACAATAACACCACCATCTTTGGAATCAACTAATCCAACTCCCATACAAGATAATCTATGCACATCCTGCACTAGCTCTTTCTTCTCATTGTCATTATGGGAAATCTTGTTCATATACAATCTACTAAGAGCATATGAAACCACATTTTCCTTAACCGGATGGTACAACACGCTTGTACCATAATCTTCCAACAACTCAAGCCATCTCTTTTGTTGTAGGTTCATATCCTTTTGAGAGAACACATATTGAAAACTCTTGTGGTATGTGAACACATCCACATGGACCCTATAGAGATACTATTTCCAAACTTTAAAGGAAACACGACCGCCACCAAATCAAAGTCGTGAGTTTGGTAATTTTTCTCATGTGCCTTAAGTTTCCTTGAAGCATAAGCTACCACTTTACCATTTTGTATTAGAACAAAACCAAGATAAATTTGTGAAGCATCACACTGCACAAAGAACCCATCGAAACCATCCGATAAAGCCAACATCAGATCGGAGGTAAGACTATGGATAATTGAAACTCCACCTTCTCTTGAGTCAAAGTAGTGAAGCACGATGCAATAGAAGAGAAGCCTTCCACAAACCATCTATAATAAATGGCTAAGCCCAAGAAAATCGAATATCAGAAGGATTCAATGGCCTAGGCCAATTCTCAACCACCTCGGTCTTCTTTTCATCAACCATAATTCTTTCCCCGGAGACAATGTGGCCAAGAAAAGCAACTGACCTTAACCAAAACACAAACTAATTGAATTTTGCACACCAACTAACGATATTTGAGAATTTGGAAGTGATACTTTACTGAATTCAATGGAAAATATTTATTTTGGTAAAACTTCTTTTAATTTTTCTATGTGTAGCTAAACCCCATCCATCTAGTTGGGTGCTTATGTAGTTAACTTGAAATTTTGGATTTGGGTTTTTGTATCATCTTAATAATTATTAATTTGATATGAGTTTTGTTGATTTGACGTGTATTAATTTATAATTTATGGTTGCAAAAATATTTCTATGTTAAAACTTCATCTTAGCTTGAAATGGTGATGTTAGAACTTCATCTTAGCTTGAAATGGTGATGTTAAGTGGTTAAATTAGCAAAGACCCATCGATTTGAAATTATCAATCATAATCTCTGTCGAGAAAGGAGGTTTTGCTAAGGATCAGGTTGTTTTTGTTAGTACACATGTTTAGACCCAAAAGTGCTTGCATGGATAGACGAATATTGGTTGGAAGATGTTTTTCCTAGAATTTATTAACCCTTGCCTATTTGATGATTGTTAATGATATTGAGCTATTGCATTTACTTTATCTGAAAAGCGTATTTAATTACGCAACTACGCACTAACCCTAGAATTCTCCTCTACTTTGTTGCAATCCAATTGTTGTTGATCGTATTGATTTTAATCTAGGTAAATCATCTAAATATATTGAAACTACTAATTTAATTTATGTTACAATTCATATATTATTATGCGACAAAAGTCTAAAACACTCAACGACTTCTTGATCCCATTCTATTCTAATTCGTTCTTTGTGGGATTCGACCCCGACCTTAAATATTGGTTTTATATTGCAAATGATTACCTATATTCTGAATCGTAAGAAGTGTAGTTTAAGCATTATAATAAATGGTGCCATTGACGGGAAACGTTGATTAGAGTTTTGTTATTGAAGTTACTTGTGATCTAGTTGTTTTTAGTAGGACTCCTTTACTATCATTTGCTGATTTTTGTCTTTTCTAGGTGAAGAAATGAGAATTCATGGAAGTAATTGTAAGACCCCGAAAGTCAGAAAGATGGAACCAAGGAAAAAAATTCTCAAAATATTGATTTTCCTCAAGATGACGAGTTACTTTATGACTTGTAGGGATGAGTCGTAAAGAGGGCTCTTAAGCTTGTTCAAGACCAATCTCATAAGAGGTTCTATGACTCAATAGAATGAATGATAGGCCATTTGAAGGGTCATAATACCAACTCGTGATGAAACTTCAGAATCCCAGGAATTTACAGGTTTTCAAGGACCTATAAGACAAGTGGGGTTTAGGATTCGTAGATGCAAGGACAAGTCATAGACACGAACCGTGGATGTGAATTAGAGACCTCAAAATAATAGAGTTTCAAGGATTTGCATGATGATTCATTGTTATGACTCGTCGACACTTCTACAACTCATAGAGTCCAATTCATAGGTCCAAAATTTAGATTTAATGAAGGGTATAAGGGTCTTTTCCTAAGTTCGGTTCAATGAACCTAGACACTTTTATGATCAAGTTCAAAGTCTATATTTACCCAATTCTTCAAATTTCCCTCCTATTTAACTCATTCATCTAAATTCCCTAAGGCAAAATTATCAAATCTCTCTCAAGTTCCTCGCACAATTTCAAGCTAGGGTTTCAAGTTCATCAAGGTTCCTCTTCAATTTCTGAGGTGATTTCATTAATGGATATGGGGATTTATCTATGGGTTGCTTTTACCCATGGATTCCCAAGATTCTCGTCAACGATCTCTTAAATTTCATGTCAAGACCGAAGCCTAGGGCATAAACGTGACATGGCAAATGAGGAACCCAAAAGTACCTCAAGAAAGATTTATAGCATTATTTTATCCTTTCATAGGTAATGACAATAAATAAAAAAGTGAAAATCATAATAGTAAATCGTCAACTTACATATTTCCAATAATGCCTCTAATTTTTAAATTTAATGGGGCTAAGACAAGTCCCTAGCTCACCCTCAATCATAATAGAGAGAAATGACATAGAAGTGTCTAAAGATCTCAATATATCATAAGTTAGAAAGATAAAGGAGTATTGTTTCTGGAACATAGAAACTCACCAAAAGTAGACTACAAAAGAAATTTCAACTAGCCACATGGAGAAGAATGAGATGGAGCACTGATTCCTATACGATGATATCATGTAGGCAAAATAGTATGTGTTAGTACTTTAAATGTACTAAGTATCTAGGCATGCAATACAATGTAAAGTATTTAGGAAATTTATAAGGTAAAGCACATAAATGAATGCATGCATTATTAATCAAGTAGATGTCATTTAAATCATACATATGTGGATATCAACATGCATGAGTAATCATGTAAATAGCATTTAAAATATTTATTTTTGGTAATTTGACTATAACCGACATTAAGACCATGTGAGCTATTACATTAAATCAAACATAACCCTCTACGTTGGTAGGGAAGTCTACTTGCCTAGGGTAGAGCTCTGTCAACTTTACATTTTAACTTTAAATTTAAGGGCTTTTGTTGATCCATTAGCCTAAACTTATAAGGGCTCCTATGTTGGAACATAGTCAATGATATAAGGGTTTGCTATTAGGATTTCCTTACCAAATCCCACCTCAATGACCCATTCGGTGCTAAGTCAATCCCACAAAATTGTTTAATACTTCAAAATAGTTATACAATATATATTGAGAATTTAAAATATCATATTCGGTAGAATAACTCATTAAAACCTTTGGTAATTCAAATATGCAAGAATTGTTCTTATTGCATAAAAAATCCATCATTCATATCTTTTCACCATTCTCCTTTTTCATAAGAATCCCTTTTGATCATAGACATTGCTTTTATAAACATTCATTTGGAGTCAAAGCTTTCAAGTCAAACTTCATTGAAAACATAGTAAAATTAGGTGGGTTCAAATCACTTCAACTTTCAAACATGAATGTAAATGAAATTATGCATAAATAATTTAAAATCCATCAATTAAAAATCATGCTTTATACAACCCACCATGAATTTCAAGAACCTTTAAAGAGATAAATAGAGAAAATACTTGCAAACCATCAATTCATACATATAAAATTATTGTGCATCATAATAGATCAATAATTATTAGTTTAACAATGATTAATGCTATTAAGTAGAAATAAGAAGTATTCATAAGAAAATCTTATTTGAAATAAAGAGATTTAGTTGAAAGAGTTTTGGACTCCATGGGTGGAAGAACCCATGGATAAATACCCACACACCTTAGAGAAAAGCTTAAAGAAAATAAACATAATTTATTATATAATTAAACTACTTTAGGCATGAGAGTGAAAGGAATACTCTCATTGAATCCTGACATACCTGGAATCCAAAGCTTTTCTCAAAATCGAAGGACTTAATGAACACTCTTGAATCCTAGCCTTTTCTCATCGCCGAAGAATTTTGTGCACTATCCGGAGTATATGAATCCTCAAAATAGTATTTGTACACTACTAAGAACTAAATTTATATTTTGAGAATGAGTAAAGAAGTATATAGAGGGAAGAGTTATTTGAGAAACCTTGATGAATAAAATGATGAAATAAGTTGGGTATTTATAGGTGTGAAGGAGCGACCTAACAATAATTATAATACTTATAAAGAAAAATTTAAAAGTTTAATGGAGGACTTTGATGTCATGGGTGATATCAAATGGAGGACTATTGATGTCATGGGTGATTTCAAATGTATTTAGATCTTCCATTGTTGGTGAGATGAATCTTGTTTTTACGAAATACCTTTTTTTGGAGCAATGTTTGAACAAGATACCTTTCTAATTAGGATTTGGTGTCTGCATATGAATTGTATCTCTAGAAGTCTCTTTTTATGCCGTTTATGAATCAACTAAATGGGATCATCCTACAATGAAATATAATTTTTCTTCTGCAAATACTCTATTTCATCACATCACTAGGTCCTGGAAAGATTAATTTATTTGACCTACTTAGCCTCTGAATCTTAAGCTATGGTCTCAAAAATATTATAGGTAATGATGTTGGAGTTATTAATAAATTTGAATTATCATATTTATATCAACCTATAAAAAGTTATGCCAAAAATACAAAAGTAGTATCAGTTTCATTGAGAATTGGAACACCATATACAATATTTTTAAGGCATATTACATTATCTCCCCCTTGGGTAGAGTAGAGTGTAACCCAACAATCCATCATTAATATAATAGTGCAATTTAAAACATCATTCGAAAGATATTTCATAATTTGTCATGCATATGACGAGAAAAGTTGAAAGGCAAGGATTTCAAGTAATTGAGGAAGGACAACTTAATACCTTAGGTTTGGGTATAGGGAAAAACATGAGGGTATCGATTAATCATCTCCGCTTCCGCTTCCCATGTCGAACTTTTGACTTGTTGATTCCTCCAAAGAACTTTAACAGATGCAACTTCATTTTTCCTCAATCTCTTAACTTGCCGGTCTAAAATTTCAACTGGGACTTCTTCATAGGTCAAGTTTTCTTCAACATTCACTATTCTCAAAGGAACAATAAAAGTAGGATCACCCACATATTTTCTCAACATAGACACATGGAACACTAGCTGAACCATACCCATTTCCAATGGTAAATCTAACTCATATGCAAACTTGAAAACACGTCTCAGCATTCTATAAGGTCCTCCATACCTAGGGATCAATTTCCCTTTCTTACCAAACCGAACCACACCCTTCATAGGTGAAACCTTCAGATACACCTAATCATCCCTATTAAACTCAAGATCCCTTCTTCTAGTGTCAGAATAGGACTTCTGAAGACTTTGAGCCATCTTCAGCCTTTCTCTAATGATCTCCACCTTCTCTTAAGCATCAAGTACCAAATAGGGGCCCAATAAGGTCATCTCATCTACTTCGAAACAACCAATCGGGGATCTACATCATCTTCCCAACAAATCCTCAAACAGCATCATCTCAATACTTGACTAGTAACTATTATTATAGGCAAACTCGATTAGTGGTAGGTCATCATCCTAATTTCCTTTAAAATCCAACACACAAGACCTTAACATATCCTGTAGTGTTTGAATCATCCTTTTGTCTTGCCTATTGATTTGAGAATGGAATGCGCTGCTCAATTTTACCTTAGTACCGAGGCCCTTTTGAAATAATGTCCAAAAGTGAGAATTGAATTGGGTACCTCAATCCATAATAATGTATAATGGCACACCATGCAACCTCACAACTCCAGAATATACAACTTGACAAAGTCTTCGGCACTATAGGAAGTCTTAATTCGTAGGAACTGAGCCGACTTAGTCATTCTATCAACAATTACCCAAATCTAATCATGATGCTTCCGGGTATGAGGCAAACCCACTACAAAACCCATATTCATATCTTCTCATTTCTAAGTAGGGATTTCAATGTCTTGGGCTAGGTGACCCGATCTTTGATGTTTAGCCTTCACTTATTAGCAATTCGGACATTCGTACACGAAGCTTGCTATGTCCTTCTTCATGCCACCCCACCAATATAACTCTTTTTAAGTCTCGGTACATTTTCTTCCAATTGAGATGAATGGAGTATGTAGAATTAAGAGCCTCTATCAAGATTAAACTCTTTAGACGATCCACATCCAGAACACATAGCCGACCTTGGTAGTAAAGCACCCTATCTCCCCCTTGGGAAAAGTTCTCTACCTTTATTTTATTCACCAACTTCTTTAACTCAATAAACGTTAGGTCAAGATCTTGCTTTGACTTAATATCCACCACCAAAGAGGATTCTGACTCATTTTAAACAACCATACCACCATTATCGTCACCACACAACTTCACCCCTAATCTAGACAATCGATGAACTTCTTTCACCAACTCCTTCTTCTCCTTCATCAACATAGGCCATACTCCCTATAGTCACTCTACTGAGTGTATCGGCAACCATATTGGCTATACCCGGATGATAGTGCACACTCATTTCATAGTCCTTGAGGAGTTCTAGCCACCTCATTTTCCTTAGATTAAAGTCCTTTTGGGTGAACACATATTGAAGGCATTTATATCGATATACACATCCACATGCACCCCATAGAGGTAATGTCACTGAATCTTCAAAGCAAAGCCAATTCAAGGTCATGGGTAGGGTTGGTTATGCTCATGTACCTTTCATTACCTAGAATCATAAGCTATGACCTTGTCATTTTGCATTAAGACACAACCTAAACTAATCTTTGATGCATCACAATAAACCACAAACCCTTCTAATCCTTCCGGTAGAGTCAAAATAGAAGCGGAGGTAAGTCGATCTTTCAAGGTCTAGAACTCTTCTCAAACTCATTTGCCCATATGAATTTGGTTTCTTTTGGATCAATTTTTTCATAGGAGATGAGATGGAAGAAAACCCTTCGACTAACTTTCCATAGTACCTGGCTAGACCCAAGAAGTTTCAAATGTTTGAAGGAGACAACGGTCTAGGCCAATTCTTGTTTTCCTCCATTTATCTTAGGATCAAACTTGATTCCCTCACCGGACACTATGTGACCAAGAAATTCCACCTCCTTCAACAAAAATTCACACTTAATAAATTTTGCAAATAATTTCCTATCTCGCAATGTTTGAAGCACAACTCTCATGTGATTCTTATGTTCTTACTGACCCTGAGAGTAAATCAAAATATCATCAATGAAGACCACCAAAAAAGTATCAAGGTAAGGTTTGAACACTTTATTCATCTAGTCCATGAACACTGTCGGCACACTCGTCAACCAAAAACTCATCACCACAAACTCAAAGTGACCATATCTTATTCGAAAAGACATTTTGGGAATGTCACACTCCCTCACCCTTGGTTGGTGATAGCTGAACAGAAGGTTGATCTTGTAGAAGTGACTTTCCCCTTGAAATTGATTAAACAATTCATCTATTTTAAGGATTGGGTACTTGCTCTTAATGGTTATCTTATTTTTTTGCCAGTAGTCTATGCACATTCAAATCGACCCATCCTTCTTTCTCACAAATAACACGGTAGCACTCCATTGTGAAATACTTGGCCTTATGAACCCCTTTTCTAACAAGTCCTTTAATTGCTCCTTCAACTTTTCAATTCTATCAGGGCCATCCAGTAAGGAGAAATAGAGATAGATTGGATATTGGGGAGGAGATTGATACCAAAATCAACTTTTCTTTTGTGAGGGATATAGGGTAGGTCACCAGGAAAGATAATGGGGAACTCATTTACTATAGGAACTAACTCAAGGGGAGGAATTTTGGAGTCGACATCCCTAACCCTCATAATATGGTAAATACAACCCTTAACAATCAATTTTCGGGACTTAAGACAAGAAATAAACTTACCCTTCACTATCGAATCACGATCCTCCTATTTAATAACAGACTCATTTGGATATTAGAGCTTGACTCAACTAGTCCTACAATCTATGGAAGCATAAGATGCATGTAACCAATCCATCCTAAGAATGACATTGAAATCTACCATATCAAGCTCAATGAAATCTCAAGGAATAAATTAATAGAAGATAGACAGGGATAACCTTTATAGACGATTCTAGCTACTACCAACTCACCAACGACGGTAAACACCAAATAAGGCTCTAATAATATTTTGGGTGACATAACAAACCTATTAGTAAGGAATGGAGTAACAAATAATAAATTTGCACTAGGATCTACTAATTCATACATATCAAAATCAAAGACCTTTAACATATCAGTAACGACATTGGGTGCGTCCTCAACCTCTTCTCTACCATACAAGGCATAAAAGTTATTGGTGCATTGGCCACCTTCTTGGGCTTGTTGACCATGAGAAATTTGGACTTGAGGCCTACCACCACCACCTATACATTCCATAGCATGGTGGCCCACTTGCCATATATGAAGTATGTATTGGAGCCGCCTAAGCATTCCCCTTTTTGAGTCCTTCCATACTTCTTGCAAGTGGGGAATGTTTTAGCACCGACTTTCTCTCTAGGAACCATTGGTTTAGCACCTTTGTCCTTGTTGAACCTTGGAGGAGGAGTATTGGTTGAAACTTGTACCACAAACTATTTCCCACCTTGGCCTTTGCTATTATTACCATAATCGAACCTTTGAGGGTTAAACCCTCTACCATGCAGTCTAGCCTTTTTGAATCCCTTTGATTCCTCCCTCACCTTCTCTTCTTCAATTTGTTCAGCTTAAGTCATTAACTGAGATATGTCCATATCCTTGACAAACATGGACATTTTTCAATCCTTGGAAACCAAGCTTGAGACACCAGAAATAGACTTGCTCATCCTACCTCTTAGGTCGGAGACCATGAAGGGAGCATACTTTGACAACTTAGTAAATTTGAGGGCATAGTCCCTCATGATCATACTCCCTTGATGGAGGTTGATAAACTCTTGGATTTTGGCCTCCCTTAGCTCCAATGGGAAGAAGAGGTCTAGAAAGGCACTTTTGAATTCTTCCCATATTATCGTCCCCATTTCTTCATCCCTCTTAATAACTCATTGTTCATACCATACTCAAGCCACACATTTGAATTGATAGGAAACTAGATCAGCCTTCTCATTCGGTGGCACACCCATGATAGCCACAATCCACTATACTTCATCAATGTACTTCATAAGATCCTCATCTAGTTTAGAATGATCAAACTCAGGTGAATTCATCCTTCGGAAATCTCAAATCCTAGAGACCAGATTATGCATTTAGGGAGAAGGAAAACCTTGATGCCCTTGGTTGGCTATGACTTAAGACAACAATGTAATGATATTGTAAAAATCGTCATTAGTTAGCCCTTCCTCATGATATAAGGCATCAGAAATTGAAGGAGATTGGTCATTATCGTCAACCCTTTCTCTTGGAGGTGCTCTTCCATGAGTTATTATATAGAGAACACAAAATGGGTCGTTAGTTAGAGGAAAGCTTAGGAAACTCTAAGGAACGACATAAATTTAAAAGAAGTGAAAACTTTTCTAAATGTCCCATAGTCTCCTATTCATAGTTGTGGCGTACTTCACAATAATGAACAAGACCCTATTTGAAGGGGTATGTTGAATGGACTTCGAGGACCATTCAAAACCTCAGGCTCTAATAAATTTTTATTCATGATCCAAGCTTAGGGTCTAGACGTGTCATGGTGAATGAGGAATCCAAAAGTACCTCAAACTAGCTTCTAAGCATTCTTTTATCCTTTCATAGGTAATAATAATAAATAAACAAGCAGAAATCATAATAGTAAATCATCAAATTACATATGTCCAACAATACCACTAACTTTTATATTTAATGGGGCTAAGACAAGTTTTTAGTTCACCATCAATCATAATAGAAAGAAATGCCACAGTAAGTGTTTAAGTATCTCAACATATCATAATCTAGAAAGATAAAAGAGTATTGTTTCGGAACATGGGAACTCACCAAAATTAGCCTTCAAATAAAATCTCAACTAGCCACGTGGAGGAGAATGAGATGGAGCACCGATCCCTACATGGTAATATCATATAGGCAAAGGAGTATGCATTAATACTTTGAATGTACTAAGTATGTCAGTATGAAATACAATGTAAGATATTTACGACATTAATAAGGTAAAGCACATTAATGAGTGCATGCATGAGTAATCAAGTAGATATCATTTAAATCATACATATGTGGATATATACATGCATGAGTAATCATGTAAATAGAACTTGGAACATTTATTTATGGAAATTTGACTATAACCGACATTAAGACCATATGAGCTATTACATGGAATCCAACATAACCCCCTATGTTGGATGGGGTGTCTACTTTCCATGGGAAGAACTACATCAACTTTACATTTTAACTTTAACTTTATGGGATTTTGTGGATCCATTACCCTAAGCCTATAAGGGCTCCTATGCTGGCACATAGTTAATGAGAAAAGGGGTTGCTACTAGGATTCCTTCAGTGAATCCCACCTCAATAACCCATTTAGTGCTAAGTCAATCCCACAGAATAGTTTAATACTTAAAAATAGTCATAGCATATAGCTTGAGAATTCAAAACATCATACTCAGTAGAAAAACTCATTAAAACCTATGATAATTCAAATATACAAGAATTGTCCTTACTACACAAAGAATCATTCATCATATCATTTCATCATTCTTTTATTTCATAAACTCCCATTTTATTATAGATATTATATTTATAAACATTCATTTGGAGTCAAAGCTTTCAAGTCAAACTTCATTAAAAATATAGTAAAATTAGGTGGGTTCAAATCACTTTAACTTTCAAAAATGAATGTAAACAAAAATATGCATAAATACTTTGAAATCCATCAAGTACAAATAATGTTTTAAACATCCACCATAAATTTCAAGAAACTTTAAAGAGCTAAATAGAGAAAATACTTACAAACCATTAATTCATACACATGAAATCACTTTACATCAAAATAGATTAATAATCATTAGTTTAACCATGATTCATGCTATTAAGTAGAAATAAAAAATATCAATAAGAAAATCTTATTTGAAATCAACAGATTTAGTTGAAAGAGTTTTGGACTCAATGGGTGAAAGAACCCATGGATAAACAACCACAAACCTTAGAATAAAGCTTAAAGAAAAATAAATATAATTTATCATATAATCAAATTAATTTAGGCATGAAGTGAAAGGAATATTCTCATTGAAGCCTTGCATACCTTGAATTCGAATATTTACTCACAATTGAAGGACTTAATAAACACTCTTGAATCCTAACCTTTTCTCAACGCCGGAGTATTTTGTGTACTACCCAGGGTATATGAATTACCAAAATAGTATTACTACACTACTAAGAACTAAAACTATATTTTGAGAATGAGTAACTAAGTGTATATAGAGAAGAGTTACTTGATGAAAAAAATGATGAAATATGGTAGGTATTTATAGGTGTGAAGGAAGGACCTAGCAATAATTAAAATAATTATAAAGAAAAATCTAAAAATTTAATGGAGGATTGTGATGTCATGAGTGATGTCAAATTGAGGACTATTATATAATGGGTGATGTAAAATGGATCTAGTTCTTCTATTGTTGGAGAAATGAATCTTTTTTTTATGAAATACCCTTTATCGGAACTACATTTTAACAAGATAACTTCCTTATTAAGATTTGGTGTATGGATATGAATTGTAGCTCTAGAAGTCTCCTTTCATTTTGTTCAATAATCAATTGAAGGGGATCATCCTATGGTGATATATGATTTTGCTTTTAAAAATACTCCATTTTATTATAGCTCCAGGTCTTGGAAAGATTAATTTATTTGACCTACTTAGTCTCCGAATTGTAAGCTATGGTTTCATAAAAATAGTAGGTAATGTGTTGGAGTTATTTAACAATTTGAATCACTTAATTTATACCATTCTATAAAATGTTATGTCCAAAATACACAAGCAATATCATTTTCATCTAGAATTTGAACATTATATACAACGCTTTTAGGGGTGTTATATTTCATTTGCTTTCTAACCCTAGTTTTGATGAATTTTATTGGACTGTTTCAAATATGTTTGTAATTTTTATCAATTAACATTATAAGCATGATTCCACATCAATTATATAATATCAAGTCAAATTATGAATGCTCATGCAGGAAGCTATATTCAATGATGATCTACTGGATTTTGATTAGGAATTTCAATAATTTTCAAAGTACTTTCATGATTTTCAATCAAATTGACTATGTATTCTAGTTTTACCTAATATTCAAGTATGAACTATGATTATAGATTTCAATTATGATCGAGATATGTATTTCATGCATGTTACAGAAAGAGGTGACTTAGGATCCTTAATTGGTGACCTATGAACTTAATGACATGTATATGCAATTATGATATTGTGATGTTTAAAGGCTTTTACTCACATTCCAAGTATGATATGAAAATAAGACAATCTATGAATTATGAAGTTTATGAACAAGTTTATGATTATATGTTAACTATGATTACTATGTTATGTATTCTGTGGGATATGAATTAGCACCAAATAATGACTTAAGGTAGGGGCTCGACCTACGGGGTCTTTATATAAAGTATCTAGTCTCATAATTATGTGCCACCATAGGATTTTCTTTTATGACCTAGCTAGTAGATCCACATATAGCGTATGTACATGACCCACCTATCGGGATATAGTCTACCTTGGAAAGTAGATTCCCTTTCCTTCCATCATATGGGGAGACATCGCGGGATTCCATGTTATAGCTCGCATATTCTATCCCACATATGTATACTCTCTTTATGTTTTTTAATAATTTCAACTATGTTTCTTAAATGCTTTGATCATTATGTTTTTCCTTATGACTTTACTTATCCTCTTTATCATCTACATTAATTTATCATTGCATCCTATGTTTCATATCGCATGGCATGACCACATTTCATCCTATGTTTCATATTGAATGACATTCCCACATACTTAGTACATTCAAATGTACTAACACATATTATTGCCTACATTGTCTCATAATGTAGGGGTTGAGGATCACATTCCTTCCGTATATTTCAATGACCTTTTTATATTTATTTTAAGGGTGAGATAAGGACATGTCTTAGCCCCAACCCATCTTGAGTAGTAAAGGCATTGTTGGACATATGATGTAGAGTCTATGTAGTCATGCTTATGCTTCCATTTTATGATTTATTCTTTGAGACTCTTTCCTATGTTATTTTCACTTTACTTTACCTTATGTATGCTTATGATACATCAAGAGGTTTGGTTGGAGCATTTTTCCGATTTTGATCATTGAGTTACGACTAGCCTCTAGGTTGGATTGTGATAGTAATACTAGGGTTATGAATGATGAAATTAGGAACATGAATGATGTCAATATTGACAAAATGGGTAGCATTGGAGATATAAGGTTACCCCCTATTGTGTGTAATGTGATCTTCCATGTGACCCGTACTATGTTGTATTTGCTTCAAATGAAGGGCTTCTTTGGGGGCCTCACTCACAAAGATCCTCATGACCATATTCATAATTTCATGGATGTGTGTAGCCTTTTCTCTTTTAATAACATATCGTAGGATTCTATTTGGCTAAGATTGTTTCACTTCTCTCTTATGGGGAAGGCAACCAAGTAGTTAGCAGAGCTACCAAGGGATTTCATCACCTCTTGGGATGAGCTCAGAGTAGCGTTCTACAAGCGATTTTTCCTGCCTTCCAAGATGCTAAAATTGAGAGATAGTATCCAAAACTTCAAGAGGGTCAATGGAGAACTCATTCGTAAGAGTTGGCTTAGGTTGTACAAGTTGCTCCTACAATGCCCCAACGGTCTACCGAAGAATCTATTACTGTATTATTTTTATCGTAGTCTTGATATGGTAACAAAGTTGTAGCAGATCATCTTATTAGGGGTGGCATCATTCGCCAACCCTCTATCATTGCTTCAGCATTGCTTGATGAAATGACAAAAATAATTGTACTTGGCACACTCGAGAGGACCATGTTTCTCCTCTTCATGTTGGGATGACTAAGAAACAACTTGAGAATAACCATGATCAAGATGAGAACATAGACAAAATGATGAATAAACTTGATTTTCTCTCCAAATATGTTATGGGTGGAAGATACAAAGTGGTGAATGAGGAAGATGTAAATGTTGGGCTGAATAAGGAGGATTCCAATTTTGATGCCATGCATAATAAAGAAGTACAATTTCTAGAAAAACAGTTGGGGGTTTACCGTCTGGCCTTGATGTGATTCAAGGTTGGAATAGGGACATAGAAAGCATGTGGAGAGAAAGGGATTGGTGAGCCTGAGGTAATTCTTAGAGGGATAGTCATGGTTATTATGATAGATATGTCCCTCCTCATCAAAAACCGAAGGAGGTGAATGTCGATACCAACAATTCCAAATAGAAGATATGCTTGCTAGATATATAAATAAGGTTGAAGGCTCTAACAAGGTATTAAAGGAGATAAAAGTTGACTTTTCCTTCTTGAACCAAACATTCAATTCACATTTTGTCCTTTAGGCCTCAGATTTAAAGCTTCAAAAGTTCCTCTCTATGTTTAAGACTCTTTCTATTAACTTTCCATTTCATACGATAATATTGGAGATGCCTTGGTATGCCTAGTTTATGAAGGAGATAGTGGAAAAAGAGCATAGCATAGACTTCGAAACCATTGAAGTGTCTCACAGCTGTAGCGCAATTATGGCAAGTAATGTTTTGGTGATAAATGATGACCCTAGGGAATGTACCATTCCATGTACTATAGGGTTGAACCAATTCACCGAAGCACTTTGTTAAATAGGTGCGAGTATAAATTTGATGCCCTATGCAATTAAATAGGTTGGTTTTTGCGAGCCTAAGCCAACTACAATGCGGCTTCTCATAGCCGATTGATCTATCAAACGTCACATCGGTATTTTCTATAATATATTGGTGAAGGTTCATAAATTCATATTTCTAGCAGATTTTGTTATTCGTGACTGTAAGATTGATGCTGAGGTGTTCTTTATTCTTCGTAGGAATTTTTCTCAGCTACCGAAAGAGCATTAGTCGATGTGGAGAGTGGTGAGTTAAAATTTTGGGTTAATGGCGATGAAGCGACTTTTAATGCGTGCAAGTCGATGAAGTAGCCTAATTATCATTATGTAATCTTGATTATTGATGTCATTGACAAAGCAGTTGCAAGTGTTCAAGAAGTCTCTAGTGTTGGGGAATCATTAGCGGTTGTAGTATTAAACTTTAATGGGAAGAAATTTCCGACTATGACAAAGTTGTGGATGCACTCTTGGGAATGGGGCATTACCCTAAGCAACCCATGTGGTTAGAGATTGATTTGAAAAATGGAGACACGCCACGGACAAAACCTTCCATTAATGAGCCCCCCAAACTTGAGCTCAAACTACTTCCTTCTCACCTTCAATATGATTTCATGGGGCCAAATACTACTTTACCTGTCATTTTAGCTGCTGATTTGGTTGATGAACAAGTACAAACTCTTTTGAGTGTGTTGAAGAATTTTATTAAGGAAATTGGGTGGACAATTACTGATATTGTGGGAATTTCTTTCAGTGTGTGCACTCATAAAATAATGTTTGCTAGTGACAGAAAACTAAGTATTGAGCACCAATGCAGGTTTAACCCTCTTATACAAGAGGTAGTAAAGAAAGAAATCATCAAGTGGATTGATGTGGGTTTATCCCATTACCGATAGTAAATGAGTGAGCCCGGTGTATTGCATCCCTAAGAAAGGTGGCATGATAGTTGTACTGAATTAAAAGATTGAACTTGTATTAATGTGGACAATGTTCGTTTGGAGGGTATGTATGGACTATCGAAAAATGAATGCTTGTATAGAAAAAGATCACTTCTCGATGCCTTTCAGGGATCAAATATTAGATCATCTTGCGGATCGTGGTTGGTACTACTTTTTGGATGGGTGTATTTGGTATAACCAAATTTCCATTTCTCCCAAAGAGAAAGAGAAAACTACTTTTGAGTGCCCATATAGCACTTTTGCGTTTAGATGGATGCCTATCGGTGTATGTAATGCTCTTGCAACTTTTTAAAGATGTACGTTTTGCATTTTTGCCAATGATGGAGGTCTTTAAGTATAATTTTTTGATTGTGGGGGGATACATTTGATGTATGCCTGGAGTATCTTAGTCGGGTTATGCAAAGATTTATGGAAACTAACCTTGTACTTAAATGGGAGAAGTGCCACTTCATTGTGAAAGAAGGTATTGTGTTGGGTCACAAAAATTTGGGAGATGGTATTTAAGTTGATCAAGCAAATTTTGAAGTGATTGGTTGGTTATCTTCTCCTATTTAGTTAACGGGTGTCAAGAGTTTCTTCGAACATGTCAGGTTTTACTGGAGGTTCATTAAGAACTTCTCTAAGGTTGCCTATCCTGTTATACACGGACCTTTATGCTTCGGAACGTCTTCTTAAGTTTCTTAAAAGTTATCTCGTGACCCATATTATCTATAACATGATTAATTAACTCTAAGGAAGGGAGGACGTGATGCCCCTTAAGAGTGAAGGTTGGAAATAGGTCTATAAGGATTTGAAACGAGCTGGAGGCCAAAATAACAAGTTGTAGGACTCGACTTACTTATGTAAGCTACCAACTTAGATGACTTACATAACTAAACTACTTGAGTACGCATCGAGCTTAAGTAGCAAGAAATGCATAGACTCTTGAAGTAAGACGAGATTACAGACCTACGGAAGGGAAATAAGGAAATGATCCGCCTACTTGAAGCAAGTAGGTGATGCACCTACTTGGACAAGCAGGTGATACACCTACTTAGGCTTAAGTAGGTGATGTAGCAGCTTAGGGTGGACTCCACTGCCATATGGCAGCATGTGGTTGGCCATTTGGGTTGAGGTGGCACCCTAGGAGGCTACCACGTGTCACCCCTAGGGGGCTTCCATGTGGCACCTTTTAAAGAGGTACATACATATGTCTTATGATGACTATTAACTTTAGTCCTTAGCCAAAAACAAATCAGCAGCAACATAAAATAAGAACCCTAATACAAGAGAGGAAATGGTGACGACCTATGAGGAAAAAAGAGGTAAGTTCCCAGATTTCCTTCCATGAATTAATTATTTAAGGTATCCTACGGAGATATAAAGGTGTTTAACAACATAAAAATTATCGTTAGGGAAAAGAGGAGATTAACAGACCCATTTTTTAATGATACTGCTGTAAGTAAACCGAGAATAACTCCTTGTATAAGGCTTCGTTTCAAGTGATTCAAGATATTTTGGAAAGATATTTCATAGGTATATAACTTTCATTTAGACTCTAAAACCCAGTTTTACTTTTCTCTGCTCGAAAAAGGGTGGTGAAGCATGGGGGAGCTGCTGCCCAGATTTCGTTTTAGAAATTCTACAAGGACTGCTATTGGTATTTTGGGCATATCGTTTTGTACAAAATTGATGTAGGGTTAATTCGAAAATTTATGCGACCCTAAGACACATGTATATAACTTTTATTGAGGACACAAATCTTGTTTCCCTTAATTACCCCTTCGAAACTAACCGACAATATAAGACAGTAGGCTGTCGAGAATTCACGTTTTGATAATTTTGGCGAGTTTGATGAGTTTAGGTTAAGGTAAGGGTTTTCCTTCCAATTTGGAGTTTATGGTGTGGTTATGAAGTGTATTATACGTTGTGTAACTGGCTGGAAACAGGTAAATTCCATAGATATGCTTGACGTTCGAAATAAACTAAATTAGAGTCGTTATAGTTGAATTGTCGTCGAAGTATAGTGTTGTTCGTGTGAGGTTCTGCTGCAGGGGTATGGCGTGTTGTTGCAGGGAGTAAATGTGTTCTAAAATGGGTAGGGGTGCTGCGGGTTGAAGCCACACGGCCCCTCATTTTGTATAATTAAAGGTGTTATAAAATAAAGGCTAGATACCCTATTTTGATATCGTAATTTTGAGCGAGTCATTTGGAGCTTATGTTATATATTGTTGGTGTGAATTGCTTAATCATATGCTGCAGGTTGTTGTTGTTGGTTGGCTGTAGTGTTTAAGGAGCTAATTGGAAATTTGGATATGGCACATTATATGGGAGGTACTGCCCAATTTTCATTAACGCCTTAACTAATTAAAGAACTAGTTGAGGAGACGAACAAGGAAATAGGTTCCATGAATACTAAGGTGCAACCTAAGATGCTGGAAAGTTAACAGTGGTTGATATTCATATTACTTTCATCTTGAATAGGTTCAAAGGAAGACGAGGCAAACGGGATAAAGAGTAACTCATAAGAGGTATGTAAAGTTATTCCTTCTTTTGGCATGTTTTGGTATAAGTATGTAAAGCCTATCTGTTCTTTCTTTTGGACATGTCTTACATCTAAGTGACAAGTGATATTTGTATGAAGCTTGGGGTAACTCTATATATGAGCTCTGTGTCATGACCCAACCCCGTAGGCCGCGATAGGATCCAACCTAGACCCCCCGTACATATATCTATTAGCTGTGGTCACATTAAATCGTAAATAACATAATATCATGTAATAGAGCCCCACTGGACGATAACATTTTCATAAACCTGTAACCCTTTTCATTTGTATCATAACATGACAGGGCACGCAAGCCGATAAGGATGCCATAACATAATCACGTCTATCATTTATCAGGTAGACCCAGCTAAATCAAACTGACATACACGACCTACATATACATGTCTGCAGACCTCTAAAAATATAAATGAAAATATATGGTGGGACAGGGCCTCCGCCGTACCCCTGAATGGACAAAACAATATTATACATCAGTGGACAGTATCAAAAACTACGCCTCGATACAATGGAGCCTCTTCCAGCTGAGCTGCATGGAATCCTAACCTAACGGGCTCCCAAAACCTGTATCTGTACCTGCGGGCATGAACGTAGCCCTCTGAAAAAGGGGGTTAATACGACATATGTACTGAGTATGTAAAACGTAACATAGTACAACTAGAGGTATATCCAAAATAGAGAAGCAGGGGAACCAATTATCAAATCAGAAACATGTACTAGTACTTTGTGAATCACAAAAACATGCATGCTTAAATTTTCAATATAGCCGGCCCTGTCAGGGGTCTAGTGAATAATATATGTAGTATCAGTATCAGGCCCCATGACATCGCCACCTTATTATAACATATCATCATAGTATCAGTATCAGGCCCCGGACCATTGTCACCTTATTACAACATATCATATATATACATACGGATGTCGGCCCTTTAGCGAGGGACTCGAAGAATAATGCAGTGTATTGCACGAATCTGATGAACGGCCCGGGACTCGGAGAAGAAGTGTTACAGTATACACGAGTAGAGTAGTGAGAAACAAAACACAATTTAAATCATTATCTGAGACTCAATGACGTCATCAAGTGAACCCTCACCTGGGGATCAGGGTAGAAGGTATGTGACGTATACTCTCTAACTGTCACTAAGGACTATGTAAAAAGAAGTTTTTAGAAATCTTAAACGTATACCAATGTGAAATATCTTATAACAGTCCGAGCATTGGTTATCTCAGAGCCTTTCTTTTTTTACAAACAAGAGCTTAGTCGAATCAATTGTTATACAGTCATATAGAAGACTCGAAGATAGCAGCTTACTACTTTAAAGTTTAAATATTCAAAAGTGAGTGAGGGTCCTGAAGTCATATTCAGAACCTGGGAATGGAATTACCCCCAAAGCTCATATCATATCCTGCTTACATCTAAGACATGCCAAAAGAGAAAAGATAGGCTTTACATACCTATACCAAAAACATACCAAGAGAAGCTTCACATACCTTGTCTGAATTATTCCTTATCCTGTTTGCCTCGCCATCCTTTGAACCTATTCAACATGAAAGTAATATGAATATCAAACCCTCTTAACTTTATAGCACCCTAGGTTACACCTTAGTATTAATGGAATCTATTTCCTTAGTCGTTTCCCCGACTAGTTCTGTTATTTGCTAAGGCGTCGCCGAAAATTGGGTAGCACCTCCCCTATAATGTGCCCTATACAAATTTCCAATTAGGTCCCTAATACCTACAGCCAACAAACAACAACAAGCTGAATCAATTCATACCAACAATATACAACATAAACTCCAAACGACTTATATAAAAATACGATATCACAATAGGGAGTCTAGCCTTTATTTTGTAACGCCTTTAATTATATGCAATGGGGGGTTATGTGGCTTCAACTATCAGCACCGTAACCCAAATTAGAACATATTTAGGCCCTGCAACAACACATCACACCCCTGCAGCAGCAACTCACAAGAACAACACCTTACTTTGACGACAATTCAACTATAATGACTACAATTTGGATTGTCTTCAACACCAAGCATTTCTATATTATTTTCACGTTTACAGACACACACAAGGTGTATAATAAACTCCATAAAAATACATAAAGTCAAATTTGAAAGGAAAAACATCATCTTACCCGAATTTGGCCAAAACCATCAAAGCGCAACTTGGAACTTCTCCAAATGCGCTGAAATTGAGCGGGCTGTTTGTGTTACTTCTTCGCTGCCCCAAATTGAAATTTTAGGTTATTAAACACAAATATACAACTTAGGGACACTTAAAATAATTAATTCATGGAACGAATCCCGGAAGCTTACCCAAAAAGGGCCAAACCCATAGCCCTCCTTCCTTGCCCCTTTAACGTTTTTCTCTTCTTTTTCTTCTAAATTTCCAATTGTAAAGCTGAATTTTTGGTTCCATAAACATAATAAAACACATATATACATATCCACGTGCTTAGGGAACACCGTGGATAATTAATTCACGGAAGAAAAGTGAAGAACTTACCTTAATTTCTTAGAAACCATGGATGCCCCTTTCTCTTCTTCTTCTCCACGTTTTTCTCTCTATGTTTTGGGATGATTTTTGAGTTCCAAATGACTTAAGAGTCATTAACATACATATATATGGTCCCTTAGGAAGTGACACATGTCATTCCCTAAGGGTGACACGTGTCAAGCCCTTATTGGGCCACGGATCCACCCTTAGCCTCCAAGGCTGCCATGTGTCCTTGGTGGGCCCACCCCCAAGTAGGTGGGTCACCTACTTGAACCCAAGAAGGTGGGTCACCTGCTTCTATATGGTACATCCCTAGGCTTCCACGTGTCACCTTTTTTTGCTGCCATGTGTCGCCTTCTCTTTTCCCCTATGGGTTCATAATCTCGTCTTGTTTTAAGAGTCGATGTAATACGTACTACGTAAGATTGATAAATCCTTAAGTAGCTCAAGTGTATAAGAATTTTAAATTATTAGCTTACGTAGGTAAATCGAGTCATACGACTCATTTTTTTAGCCTCTAACTCTTTCCGGATTCTCACGACTCTATTTCCAACCTTCTCTCTCACGAGGTATCACATTCTTCTTTCCTTCGAGTTGTTTAATGTGTGTGGATAGTTGGGGTCTCATGGGTACTTCCAAGAAGATTAGGGACACGTTTCAAGGTTCAAAAGTTTGGGGTGTAACATCCTTCTCCCCTTTAGAACATTCGTCCCCGAATGTTAAACAAAATCTCCCTTAGAACTTTATACAGAGTATTGGGAGGTTCTTTGCTGTTGTAATAATACATACTCCCACTTGAGTGATTAATATACAGGTTTTAAGAGTTGGGGTTACTTATAGACATCGGAAAATAGGTACGAATACTTGTGTTTCCTGTCCTCTTCAATTTCTCAGGTCATCCCCTTTTCTGGTTTTGATTTTACCACAGTATCTTGACGGAAGGCACATCTTTAGTCTACAATCTTCTAGTTTTCTGATCTAAGATGGCGATTGATTTTTTTTCCTTGCAGGATTCCATCTCCTGGACCTCATCTATGGAATATACCCTGGGTGGTTTGTCAGTATCTTTGCGAAGCATTCCTATCTGATGGACTGGGCGTATAGTTTCCAAATGAGGTGGTAATCTAAACTTACCAGCCACGTTGCCCACCTTATGAGTAACTTGATACAGTCTAATATATATTGGGTCAAGTTTCCTTTTCTGGGGTACTCCGTTATGAGCATTCAATCATTAATTTGAACTCTGAATGGTGATATTGATTATCTGTACATCACTTCGGCCGACTCTGGGTTGTTAGTCAATAGTTTTCTTAATCCTGTTTTGTCTACCAACTTAGTCTTTTTCCCCAACAGGGGGACTTATACACTTTTCCTTACAACATCTTGTAGGGGGTCATCTGAATGATGGAATGGTAGCCCTTCTCATAGGAAAATTCAATAAGTGGTGGGCGATCGTCTCAGTTACTCTTAAAACCAACTATATTAGTCTGCAATATATCTTCTAACGTCTGATAATATGCTCAGTCTATTCAGCAACTCGAGGGAAAAACTGGGGTACTAAGACCTACCTGTGTTCCCGATCTTTTCTTGGACTGATGTCCTAATGTTAATCTTAATTGAAGTTCTTCCATCTAAGATATTAGCTGGGGAAACCTCACGGAACCTTACTACCTCTATGTTGTATAACTCCACCTAATATTAGCTACATAGGTGCACTTTGATTGGAAGCAAATGGGCTGATTTATTAGCCTACTCACAATAACCTATATAGCACCCTACTCTTACAGAGTACAAAATAGGTTCATAATGATGTTGCTAATTTAGGAACCATTAGCCTCGTATAGTCCTTCTCGACTCTTTTCAGAACTTTAACTAGCATTCAATCTTTTGGGTCTTTCTTCCTCTTTTTTCAAATCTTTAGGGTTGGCTACCGAATAATGCTACAGTCCCCTCATATAATGGCTCTCGTAGTCGTTCTTTGCTTTGTCCAGCATGATCTGATATAATTCCAAAAGAGTTTTGGCATAGAAGCTCGCTATTCTGTAGTAACTAGCTAGTTCAGTCCGTTTTACTTAAACCTTTTCACAATTTCCCTTACCCCCACTTGTAATCCTCTAGACACATTATCTTGTGTCATTCTTTACCTTTACAAAAATATGAGAGGGTACAAGAAGCATCCTAGCGTTACCTCGCTAGTCCTCATGTTTTACCCTACCTTTTCCCCCTTATCCTACATTCGATGTCAGGGTAGATCTTTGGTCCACTCATGGCCACATCTTATTCTACCCGTAGCACTAATTCCATCTCGGTAATTTGGCTTAACCTATCTTTGTGTCTCTCGATAGTCAATTACAACTTGGGCTCCCTTGCCTAGGACAATAGCTGTGGGACTCCGTAAGGTCCTACTACTTTTTTACTCTACAATTTTACACCTTCTCGGTGAAGTAGTTAACCTTTGATCGAAGGAGCAGGGACTAACATCGTTAATCCACAAGTAACATTCCCTCCAAATTCATTTGGCGCTGGAGTGCGAAATGAGTGTTGTAGTCCTGGTCATATTGTGAAATTTTCAACCTTGGGCATTGCTTACTATCATTCGTAAATTACATCAGCTAGTACCCTTACCTTTTGGGTTCTGCTCTTTCGCCCTCAGAGTTGGCTACCAAGTGGTGTCAAAATTCCCTCGCTCACTGGCCCATATAGTCATTCTGCGGTTTTCCTCTCATTAACTGGTTCTATGTTGAAGAGCTGTGGCATTTGATTGTGTCGTCAGTTAGTAGTTAGCTAATCCTTCTTGTCTTGTTTAATCCTTTTTACAATACCCTTAACATAACGTATAGTATTCCAGGAACATAATCTCATGTCGTTCCTCCGCCGCTAGTTCCGATTCTTCCATCTCACGTGATTATACCAGCACTAACACATTAAGTTCCATCAGAATTTCAAGGTTAAGCGTGTTGGGACAAGATTAATACTGGGATGGGTGACCTCCCTGGGAAGTCTTCGTGTCGCATTTCATTGTAATCCTTCCCATAATGTGTGGGGCACTCAATTTAGCTCCAGATTTACCTTAGCATTGTCTCGCGAGTCTTTATGTTTTGCCCTGTCCTTTCGTCTATTATCTTGCATCCAGTATCGGTGTAGACCTTTAGCTCCACTATCCTCTATTCACTTTGTGTTCTCCTCATTTTCTACCACAGAAGGCTTTCTATTCCTTTTTCTTTGGTTATTTATCTATCGCAACATTATTTGCGACTAACTCTATAACCAATGTTTTGGCTTTTGTTCTAGCATGCTGTCATTATCCTTCGTAATGTCTCTTAAGTTGGTTGATATCCTTTCATGGTTACACTCTTCTATTTTTATACGCAGCCGCCTTCTAGTGTTATGTTGTTCAGGGTCTCATCACAAACTTCTTAACACTGCCTTATGTAGCATTTTGGCTTCCATTCAATTATTGGTGGCTTCCGGACCTTTCTAACTTGGTCCGGCAAGATATCTTATTGAAGTTTAGACGTCCATATCAAATATATTTCCATATGAATTGCCTCCTCCTACTTTTGCCATTTTCTCATTAACTTCCCTCCTTTAGAGGGTACTCGTACTTTCCTCTGTTTGTACTTATAGTCATTCCAATTTTAATTAGGCAGTGCTAGTATTCTGACGATAACTATTCTAGGTTTTCTCGAAGTAGTAGCTTTGTCCCAACCTGTATCCTTTGTTTATTGGAGTGAAGGTGGGTTGCACCATCTATTTCCTAAATTGTCCTCGTCTTTGACAAGTTCAACTATTCTCGGAGCGACGTTGTGCACACGCGTTATTTTTTGTATCTTAAGCTCCATGCTCTCACTGTGTTCTCAACGCAGGCTTTTAACTTAGTTAATGCATACTAAGTGCGCCTTACTAGTGGTCCCACTTTATCCCTGCATCCTCGTATCACACTGTTCAATTCATATTTAAATTGACATCTCTTTGAGGTGCTTCTGTTAGAATTTCTTTCCCTAATTAGTTAGTGGAGAATTATAAACTGTTATCATAAATCATTTTCCAACCATTGTTGGAAGAAATCAAAACCTCTTAAACATCACAGTACTTCTTTTAGTACCTGACCTACCTGGTCTCCTTCTGACTTTATCCTCGAGCTATGAACAACTCATCTAATTTACAATTAGGAGTTGAGGGCTTGGTATTTTTTTCAAAAATAGTGAAACTCATTCGCGGGACATCTTTTCCTTCATATTGAGCCCTCTGCTTATATTCCTATAGTACAAATACGACTGTAGATACGGTAGTCCGAAATTTCTACTTAAATAAGCTTTTGTTCCTCCGAAATAAAATTCTTCAAGTGCAAAGGGTGCCCCTTATCGGCAACCTGAAGGATACCTCTTACAGCTTTAGTTAAACACTGTAGGGGTACTTGGTATCAATTTTTAAGGCATACTAAAAGTCTATGCTTCATTTCCTTTTCTTGTCCTAGAAATATTTCGGCAGGGTTTCCTCTACACTTCTTACTATCCCACAACCTGCACGCAGTAAAATACCTACAATGCCTCACAGGGCTAACACATATATATATTTATATCCTATCACAGCTGTACAGGGCTGTCAATATCATCTCATATCGCAGCCACACAGGGCTTTTAATGTCAATAATAATACAAAAATACTGGACTCACCTCGTATATCCAACTTCAAACTGCATCTGTTACACTTCCTGTCTGCTTTCCTTTATGGTTTTAACTTTACATTTCAATATTACTTCAATACTTTACCCGATGGATATCTTCTATGCCTTTACTTTACTTACATGCGTGCTTTGTAATGTCCCGTGTCGTCAATTACTTCCTTCGGTTAATGTCGTCCTTCTGTTAAGATCCAAGGTTAGTATAAGGAATTTTTCTATGACTCGGATCTATAGCACGATCTCAGATGTAGAAGAAAGGTAACACCCTAAATATCCTGTAGCTTTCTGTTTATAGATGTGGCGCGCAACACATCGATAATCAAGACTCTACTAGACACGGTCTATAGACAATACGAGGACGAACTGCTCTGATACCACTTCTGTCACGACCCAACCCCGTAGGCCAAGACTAGGGTCTGACCTGCACCCCCCGTACACATATCTATTAGTTGTGGTCATATTGAATCAAAAATAAGACAATATCATGTAACAGAGCCCCATTGGGCGATAATATTTTCATAAACCTGTAGCCCTTTTCGTTTGTATCACAACATGACAGGGCACGCAAGCCGATAAGGCTTCCATAACATAATCACATATATCATATATCCGGTGACCCAACTGAATCAAACTGACATACACGACCCACATATACATGTCTGCAGACGTCTAAAAATATAAATGAGAACATATGGCAGGACAGGGCCCCCGCAGTACCCCCAAATGGACAAAACAATATTATACATCAGTGGACAGTATCAAAAACTAGGCCCTGATACAATAGAGCCTCTTCCAGCTGAGCTGCATGGAATCTTAAGCTGACAGGCTCCCAAAACCTGTATCTGTACCTGTGGGCATGAATGCAGCCCCCCGAGAAAGGGGGTCAATACGACATATGTACTGAGTATGTAAAATGTAACATAGTACAACTGGAGGTATATCCAAAATAGAGAAGCAGGGAAACCAATTATCAAATCATAAACATGTACCAGTACACTGTGAATCACAAAAATATGCATGCTCAAATTTTCAATATAGTCGGCCTCGTCAGGGGTCCGGTGAATCATATATATAGTATCAGTATCAGGCCCCGTGCCATTGCCACCTTATTACAACACATAATCATAGTATCAGTATTAGGCCCCAAGCCATCGTCACTTTATTACAACATATCATATATATACATACGGATGTCGGCCCTCTAGAGAGGGACTCGGTGAACAATGTAGTAAATTGCATGAATTTGATGACCAGCCTGAGACTCGGGACTCTATAATAATACCATAAAGTCAAATTTGAAAGGAAAAACATCATCTTACCCGAATTTGGCCAAAACCATCAAAGCGCAACTTGAAACTTCTCCAAACGCGCTGAAATTGAGCGGGCGGTTTGTGTTACTTCTTCGTTGCCCCAAATTGAAATTTTAGGTTATTAAACACCAATATAAAACTTAGGTTAGATTGGGGTCATTTGGCGTTTTAGCCTTGGAAATGTGGCCTAAGGTTAGATTTTGTCAACAGTCTTAGTAAAAGCACTCAGATTGGAATTCTATCGGTCTAGATAGCTCCAAAATATTGAGTTTGGTCTAGAGAGAAATTTTGTGCGTGTTCTGAGGCTTTCGGTCTCATTCTAAGCCCTTTTATGGTTTTGATTTAAATTGATGCTTGAGTGTGGGACCCACTTTTCATCAAAACAACCTCCATCAGATATTTTGACTATACCATTAAGTCTGGAATGTTGTTTCCAATTAAAATTCATTTTATGGTTTGCGTTCATGGGACTTCGAATGAGTCTGGAGCATCAAAAGAATCAAATTTTGGACTGTGTTGTCACTATTCATCACAGTTACTATTTACTGCAATTTTTTCAGATTGAAGTCCTAACTTTGAGAAATGATTTCTCCACCATTTTCAGCTCAATTTGAGTGATTCAAAGGTCCAAATTGAAGGGATTTTTTGAGAGGAATGTGTTGTTAAGCTCGGAAAGTGATAAGGGAACTCTGTAGAGGTAACTTATGCATTTTAGCTGACATCTTTTGTTCAATTTTGGTGTGTAATTTTGATAAAATTTGGGGACTGGTTTCTTGGGAGTTTTAAGTCTTAGTTTGGAAATTCTTTGTGCTAAATTATGGGATTTTTCGTGAGGAAAATTGTGGTGTAGTTGGTTTCAACTGTTGAGGCTTCGTTTTGGTGATTTTTTTTGTAAATAGTTGCTTTCCCTATTATGAATTATGCCCTAAAATAGGGTTTTGATGAATGGAGGGATTTGTGGAGATTTCGATCCTCAAATTATATCCTAATTTGGGATATGAGTTCGGGGGGCTTAGGATCTGTTTTTCGGTTTAGTTTCATGACGTCTAGTCCGGGATTCACATTTCTATTTTTTGGACCCCGAAAATGGCCTGTCTATGAATTCGATAACTCTAATGTCATAATACCATATTGACGCTGTGAATTTGTTTTTGACAACATAGGAGCATTTTGAGGTCGTATGAAAAAGAAAAGCTCTGACAAAGTTACTTTGAGTGCACGTATTCAGCCTACAGGTAGGCTAGGACTTTCTTTTCTTTAGATTGAGCATAAATGTGAGAAAGCATGTTGACATAGATGGAATTCTTGTTTGACTAGCTTATCTGTATACCTTAGGTGCTAGAAATCATTTTAAAGCTTTTATCAGGTATTTCGGGTAATTTAAAGCATGTGATCTGTTTTGTTAGATGTTAATACTTCAAGTGGCTTTGGTTTCCTATACTTGGTAATGTGGAACATGTCACGACCCAACCCCGTAGGCCGCAACTGGGGTCCGACCTGGACCTTCTTATGCGTATTTATCAACTACACTTAAGTTGAACCGTGTGTGATGTGATACAATATACAAAAACCGCAATAGTTTAAAACTTTTTTTATGTACATGTAGCCTCTTTCATTTGTATCATATCATGAAAAGGCACGCGATCCAACAAGGCTGCTATAACAAAAGCATTCACAACATATCGAATAGGCAACATCGAAACTAACTCACAAACAACCCACATAAACATATGTCTACAGACCTCTAAGAATAGTAACAGCAACATATGGTGGGACAAGACCCCCGCTGTACCCCTGAATGTACAAATATATAGATTAAGTGACCAGCATCAAAATTTAGGCTCCAAAACAGTGAAGCACTTCCGACACATCTGAGAGGAACTCCTATGCTGATGGATCTCCAAAATAAACATTTGTACCTGCGGGCATGAAACGCAGCCCCCCGAAGAAAGGGGGTCAGTACGATATATGTACTGAGTATGTAAAGCATAACACATCGTAACTGAGATCATAACTGAAATAGGGATGCAGGGGACAAGTATAATAACTAAATGAATTACTGTACCTGCACCTTAGGACACGTAAATCATACACATCATCATATGCTGTGCTCGGCCCTCTAGTGAACTCGGTGTTATAATCACTTCTTCATAATCACATATCATCATATCATAATGCATTTCATTTCATCATATTATCGTATACGGTATCATACCATCGTATACGGTATCATCTCATCATATATATCATCGTATCACACCCAGTTCACTGTGGGGCTCAGGGTCACAATGTATTGCTTTAATCTCATATGCATGCCTACATAAAGTATCCGGCCCTTTAGTGAGGGACTCGGTAAATGGAGTGGTGTACGTCTATAGTGTACCATCATAATATACATATGTACCCGGCCCTCTAAGGAGGGACTCGGTGTTCCTTCCTTATTTCACCACATCTACTATCATATTACTGTCGGCCCGGGACTCGGTGAATAATCGTATCGTCATAACATATAACATATATCACACCTCACGTACGACATCATCTCCTCGTGCGTGGAACTATACATATCCGACCCGGGACGCGGTGAAAGAAGCAGTAACACTGTGCACGATAACATATCTCAGCCCATCGTGGGACTCGAGAAAGGATGGGTTACAGTATGCACGAGTAGAGTAGTGAGAAACCATATGCAACTAAGTCATTATCTAAGACTCGATGAAACAGTCAAGTGAACCGTCACCTGAAGTCTGGGGGAGTAATTATCCGAGGTATCCCTTAAGATGTCATTAGGGCTTATATCAGTTGGGGCTTCAGGGATCACAAACATGCATCAAATAATGCCACATAATTTATGCAATCAGAAATATAGTCTATGCAATCAGAAACACAATTTATCTAGTCAAAGACTCAACTCATGCAATCAACGGCATTTATCATTTCAGAGCCTCTAAAAAGAGGAGCTAGTACCTCTACTTACTATTCATTATATAGCAGGCTCGAGAATAGTAGTTTGACTACTTTCAGACTCTTAATGTTTAGGAGTGACTACAAGTCCTGAGTTACAATCAGAGCTCATAAATGTAATTACCTCTAAACCTATATCATATACCATTTAACTCAAAATTAAGCCATTCCAAAGGAAAGAAGAAATAGGCTTTACATGTACTAGTTTTCATCACATAGAAGACAAAAAGGCAATGACTCAGCTATTGCAGAAGTTCTAATATCCAGAAGTAAACAAGAGTCTCAACTCATACTCAGGGCTTTACGAATGGATTGAATCCCAAATATCATATACATATCATTTATAACTTATATCTAAGACATGCCAAAAGAAAAGAAGAATAGCTCTACATATTTATTCCAAAAACACGCCAAAAGAAAACTTCACATACCTAGTCTGAGTTATTCTTTATCCTGTTCGCCTAGTCATCCTTTGAACCTATTAAACAGGAGAGTAATATGCATATCAACTCTTCTTAATTTTCCAGCATCTTAGGTTACACCTTAGTGGTAATGGAATCTATTTCCTTAGTCGTTTCCTCGACTAGTTCTTTAGTTTGTTAAGGCGTTAACGAAAATTGGGCAGCACCTCCCCTATAATGTGCCCTATCTGAATTTCCAATTAGGTCCCTAAGACCTACAACCAACCAACAACAACAACCTGCAGCAATTCACACCAACAATATATAACATAAAACTCCAAACGACTTATTCAAAAATACGATTTCACAATAGGGCGTCTAGCCTTTATTTTGTAACGCCTTTCATTATACGCAATGAGGGGTCATGTGACTTCGACCAGCAGAACCCTAACTCACATTAGAACATATTTAGGCCCTGCAACAACAATCCACACCCCTACAGCATCACCTCACAAGAGCAATACTTTATTTCAACGACAATTCCACTATAGAGACTACAATTTAGCTTATTTCGAACACCAAACTTTTCAACCCTTTTCCACAACTTCCAGCAGCCCCTAAGGTGTTTAATACACCCTATAATAACATCATAAGCTTCAAATTATAGGGGAAGACCTTACCTTATCCGAAATTGACCAAAACTTGCCAAAATTCACCTCGGAAGTTTCTTAACATGCTGAAACTTTAGCGGACTGTTTGTATCTTTTTGGTGCTTCTATAAATCATAAATTTACGTTAATAGCACCTCCATAGCATGTATAAACTCTCACAAAAATGTGGGAGAAGAGAATCCAACCATACCTTAACAAACGGCTCTCCAAACGTGCTGAAAATTAACTTCGGAACTCCTCGACGCGGCTGAAACTAAGGGGCTGTTTGCGTGACTTCTTGCTGCCCCAAATCCGAAATTTTCATTATTAAACACCGCTATATCACCGTAGGATACCTTAAATAATTAATTCACGAAACGAAATCGGGCCTTACCTTTTGTTTTGCTCAAACCCGTGGCTGCGCTCACTTGTTCTTCACGTTTTTCTCTTGTTGCTGCTTTGTTGCTGCTGGAAATTTGTGAATGAACTGAACGTTTTTGGATACATATCAAATTATATAGGTGGTCCCAAGGGGTGACACGTGTCAGTCCCTAAGGATGACACGTATCAAACCATGATTGGCCACCGTGTCATGCTGCCAATTAGGGGCTGCCACGTGGCAGCGGGGTCCACCTCCCCCAAGCAGCTGCATCACCTACTTGACCCTAAGTAGGTGCATCACCTGCTTGCTTGAGGTGCTGCCACGTGTCGCTCCTCCATTGCCTGCCACACGTCGTCTTTTTCCATTCCTCGCGGGTTCGTAATTTCGTCTCACTTTAAGAGCCTATGTAATCCGTACTACGTAAGCTTGATATATCCTTAAGCAACTTAAGTGTATAAGACTCTTAACTTAGTGTCTTATGTAGGTAAATCGAGTCCTACGACTCATTTCTTAGCCTCCAACTCTTTCCGGATTCTTATGACTCTATCTCCAACCTCCCTTCTCGCGAGGTATCACAATCTTCTTTCCTTAGAGTTGTTTGATAGTGTTGTAGCTTATACTGCTCACATGATAGTGTCTAAGGAACTTAAGAAGACGTTCCGAGCTCAAGAGTGCGGGGTGTAACATCCTTCCCCCCTTTAGAACATTCGTCCCCGAATGTTGAATAAAACTTTCCTTAAGACTTTATACGGATCATAGGGAGATGCCTTTCTACTGGAATGACATACATTTTCATCCAAGTAATTAATATACGAGTTCCAAGACTGGGGCTATCCGTAGACATCGGGAATAGGTACAGATACTTGTGTTTCATGTCCTTCTCAACCTTCCAGTTTATGTCTTCACGATTCTTATTCCACCACAGTACCTTGACGGAAGCTATGTCCTTAGTTCGCACCCCTTTTAATCTTCCAATCCAGGATGGCAATAAGTTGCCCCTCGTAGGATAACTCCCTATTACGTGGACCTCCTCCACGGGAAATATTTTGGGAGCGTCGTTCCCATTCTTACGGAGCATTGATCTGTGAAAAATGAATGTATTGTTTCAAATCAGACGGTAGGTCTCACTCATAGGCAACTTTATCTATTCTAAAAATGCCCTACGAAGGATCAATGTATCCCCTTCTTGCCAATTCTAGGTTTCTAATCGATAGCTTGTGTCGGATTAAGCTTTACTTCATCAATAATTTAGTGGATCACATCTGGGCCTGTCCCTTAATCGAAGGGCAAAATGTCATACTAAGATTCATCTAGGTTCCTCAATCCCTTTCGAAATGATTTCCAGCAGTTAGCTATAAATTGAACTTTTCTATCTGAGATAATAGATGCGGGGACTCCGTGAAATCTTATTGTTTCCCTACTATGTCATTTCGCAGAACCCTCAGCTGAATATGCCTTTCTAACTAGAGGGGAACAGGTTGATTCTATCAGCCCATCTACCATAGCCCGTATGAACTCCCAGTTCCTTAGAATGCGAGGTCAGCTCATACTATAATACATATTAACTGCTTTCCACCTCTGAATCGGGGTTTCCATTCTCTGAGATAGGCTATCAGACTGCTGATGCTTCTTTTAACTTAAGTTATTGTACAACTCCTCTTAATCCAACTTGTAATACCTTAGGTATGCTATCTTTCTCTTTTACTCAGATCTTTTCTCCAGTTTTCTTACCATACATCATATTGTAATCCTTACATAAATGTGTGTACGGATATAGAGCAGTCCAGAAAATTCCTTAGCGTTGCTATACTAGTGGCTTACCTTCTTTAGTCGAGGTCAAGGCTCCACTATGGCTCTTGTCCTTAATACCGATTATATCTGAATAGTTCTGCCTCGAACCATCTTACACTTTTCCTGAATAGATTCTAAATATGGCAATCACATTGTTATTACTGACTTTCTTTTATCGAGTAATCATTTGACCTCGCTTTTAGTATGCCAATATTCATAGGTTGCACAACTATTCTTGTGCTATTTTCACGAGGTGCATTGTATTTCAGTCCTAATCTTTTCTGCTCTTGGCTTACTCTGTTCTATACGTGTCGTTGTACTAACCCACTTTTATAATCTCTTTTTGTCATACTTGTTTTGTTCTCTTTCTCACTTCCCAGGGGGTCACCCATCCCAGTGCTACTCTCTTCCAAGCACGCTTAACTATGGAGTTTTGACGGAATCCGGTGCATTAATACGGGTATGATCGCGTCCATCCCTTATGGGGTCTCATTTGACGTTTTAAGCGTCCCCATTTACATGCGATAGCATCAGTTGATTTTCTTTTACGCTTGTTCTTCTTTTGTCCACTTCCCCCCTTTTAGGGTGTACCCATGTCATTCTCCGTATATCTTCAGCTATTTACACGCGAATGATTCTATTCCAACATATTTAACGGGCTGCACCACATCTACATCTTCTGTTAAATCATCCCCACGTTAGGTTGCCTTTCTAGGAAACCCTAGCACAACCATAGGGTGCTGTAATATTTAGAATATCTTGAATCGAATCTCATCTAATGATTGATACTCGAGTAGTATCCGTAATGTAGTAGTGCACTCAAAACCACATTCCATTCATCCCAATCAGTAATTAGCGAGGGCTCATAATTGGTGCACATTCCCCACTCGAGTGTACTTATACTTTAATGACTCATGTTTCGAGATTCGTCATTATACTAACTTTATTCTAGTGGATACCACTAATCATTAGAGTGGAGTCACGTGTACACCATACTTCTTTACGCCTCCTGAGCTTACACCTTTGTCGTGTGCCTAAGGCTCATTTCTAATCCTGCTTAAAACCATATCAATTTCGTGGTAGTAGGGGCCTTATCTTATTACTTTTTCATCGTACTATACCTCCAGTTCGTAACTGTCTATGTCTCTTTTTGTTCGATACTTATACTTAATTAATCCCATCTATCTTGAGTGCCTCTATTAGAACTTCTGCATTATTCCTTCAACTCATTTCCATTTTTGGATGGGCGTAAGGAATTCCATATTACCCTTTATTTCCTTGCACTAGCCATCCTTTTCATCATCATATAACCTTTATTCGAAACTTTCCTTATGGAACTTGATAAATCTTCCTTATTTGTTCCATAGCTTGCTTTTCCGTTCCACACCTATCTTTACATTCCATTTACATGGACCACATCATACCTTCTAGTTAATTCCTTACTAAGTTTTGCTTATTCTAATAATGGTTTTTGTTATGTTCACCTGGTACCTTGTTCGCATTCATACCCATAGTATAATACCGCTTGACTTTCTTCACGATTCTTACTATGGGTTACTTACCCTTCTTAGCTAGTCTTGTCCTTAATGTCTCACAAGCTATCTTATTAACACTTCATATCCGTCACAATTCTTTTCCCTTTGTACTCTTGTCTTACTCTTGTCTTAACCATACTGTTACTTCCTTCAACTATCACTTGTGATAGTTTATCCCTATGTATCAATTTAGGCAATGTCTTACTATCTCATTTTATCTCGATCTATCAGTCCTCTCTGAGTCATTTTCTTTGGCTTATAGTTCCTTTTTAACTTATTCTACTATTCCAGTATCGTCCTCTTAGTTTCTATTGCCATTAACTCAGCAATTAACTTATTTCTCGAGGTCAGCCATACTTGTTTAGTCAAATCTCATCATTGTTGCGAGGACAAACTTTCAAGACATACTATAGCCCTGTATCTCATTCTCCTCTTATTTCTAGGAAAATTTAGGCAGAGTTTCCTCTGTATTTCTTACTATCTCAACACCTGCACACAGAAAATACCAACAATGCCTCACAGGGCACACATATATACATTCATATTGTATAACATCTCAGCCACACAGGGCACACATATATAGTCATATCATCTCATATCGCAGCCGCACAGGGCGCCCATAATTAACAGTATGGAAATGAACTTACCTGTTATGTCCATTCGAGCTACACCTGTTATACTTTCCTGTTTACCTTTCCTTTCACTTTTCAATTGTATCTGTCAATCGCATTTCAATACCTTATCTGACATAGGTCCTTCGTGCCTTTGCTTACCTGTGTGCTTCATAACATCCAATATCGTCAGTTACTTTCTTCTACCGGCGTTGTCTTCCTGCTAAAATAGAAGGTTAGTATGAGGAATTTCATTTCCTATGGCTCGGCTCTATCGCACGATCTTAGATATAAACGAAAGTAACATCCTAAATGTCCTGTAGCCTCTTGTCTATAGGTGTGGTGCACAACACACATATAAACAAGACTCTTCTAGACACGGTCTGTAGACATTCCAAGGATGAACTGCTCTGATACCACTTCTGTCACAACCCAACCCCGTAGGCCGCAACTGGGGTCCGACCTGGACCTTCTTATGCGTATTTATCAACTACACTTAAGTTGAACCATGTGTGATGTGATACTATATACAAAAACCCCAATAGTTTAAAACTTTTTTTATGTACATGTAGCCTCTTTCATTTGTATCATATCATGAAAGGGCACGCGATCTGACAAGGCTGATATAATAAAAACATTCACAACATATCGAATAGGCAACATCGAAACTAACTCACAAACAACCCACATAAACATATGTCTACAGACCTCTAAGAATAGTAACAGCAACATATGGCGGGACAAGACCCCCGCCGTACCCCTGAATGTACAAATATATACATTAAGTGACCAGCATCAAAATTTAGGCTCCAGAACAGTGAAGCACTTCCGACACAGCTGAGAGGAACTCCTATGCTGATGGATCTCCAGAATAAACATCTATACCTGCGGGCATGAAACGCAGCCCCCTGAAGAAAGGGGGTCAGTACGATATATGATCATCGTATACGGTATCATACCATCGTATACGGTATCATCTCATCATGTATATCATCGTATCACACCCGGTTCACTGCGGGGCTCAGGGTCACAATGTATTGCTTTAATCTCATATGCATGCCTACATAAAGTATCCGGCCCTTTAGTGAGGGACTCGATGAATGGAGTGGTGTACGTCTATAGCGTACCATCATAATATACATATGTACCCGGCCCTCTAAGGAGGGACTTAGTGTTCCTTCCTTATTTCACCACATATACTATCATATTACTGCCGGCCCGGGACTTGGTGAATAATCGTATCGTCATAACATATAACATATATCACACCTCATGTACGGCAGCGTCTTCTGATGCGTGGAACTATACACATCCGGCCCGGGATGCGGTGAAAGAAGCAATAACACTGTGCACGATAATATATCTCGGCCTATCATGGGACTCGAGGAAGGATGGGTTACAGTATGCACGAGTAGAGTAGTGAGAAACCATATGCAACTAAGTTATTATCTAAGACTCGATGAAACAGTCAAGTGAACCGTCACCTGAAGACTGGGGGAGTAATTATCCGAGGTATCCCTTTAGATGTCATTAGGGCTTATATCAGTTGGGACTTCAGGGATCACAAACATGCATCAAATAATGCCACATAATTTATGCAATCAGAAATATAGTCTATGCAATCAGAAACACAATTTATCTAGTCAAAGACTCAACTCATACAATCAACGGCATTTATCATTTCAGAGCCTCTAAAAAGAGGAGCTAGTACCTCTACTTACTATTCGTTATATAGCAGGCTCGAGAATAGTAGTTTGACTACTTTCAGACTCTTAATGTTTAGGAGTGACTACAAGTCACGAGTTACAATCAGAGCTCATAAATGTAATTACCTCTAAACCTATATCATATACCATTTAACTCAAAATTAAGCCATTCCAAAGGAAAGAAGAAATAGGCTTTACATGTACTAGTTTTCATCACATAGAAGACAAAAAGGCAATGACGCAGCTATTGCAGAAGTTCTAATATCCAAAAGTAAACAAGAGTCTCAACTCATACTCAGGGCTTTACGAATGGATTGAATCCCAAATATCATATACATATCATTTATTCCAAAAACACGCCAAAAGAAAACTTCACATACCTCGTCTGAGTTATTCTTTATCCTGTTCGCCTCGTCATCCTTTGAACCTATTAAACAGGAGAGTAATATGCATATCAACTCTTCTTAATTTTCCAGCATCTTAGGTTACACCTTAGTGGTAATGGAATCTATTTCCTTAGTCGTTTCCTCGACTAGTTCTTTAGTTTGTTAAGGCGTTAACGAAAATTGGGCAGCACCTCCCCTATAATGTGCCCTATCCGAATTTCCAATTAGGTCCCTAAGACCTACAGCCAACCAACAACAACAACCTGCAGCAATTCACACCAACAATATATAACATAAAACTCCAAACGACTTATTCAAAAATACGATTTCACAATAGGGCGTCTAGCCTTTATTTTGTAACGCCTTTCATTATACGCAACGAGGGGTCATGTGACTTCGACCAGCAGCACCCTAACCCACATTAGAAAATATTTAGGCCCTGCAACAAAAATCCACACCCCTACAGCATCACCTCACAAGAGCAATACTTTATTTCAACGACAATTCCACTATAGCGACTACAATTTAGCTTATTTCGAACACCAAACTTTTCAACCCTTTTCCCCAACTTCCAGCAGCCCCTAAGGTGTTTAATACACATTATAATAATATCATAAGCTTAAAATTAGAGGGGAAGACCTTACCTTATCCGAAATTGGCCAAAACTCGCCAAAATTCGCCTCGGAAGTTTCTTAACATGCTGAAACTTTAGCGGACTGTTTGTATCTTTTTGGTGCTGCTACGAATCGTAACTTTACGTTAATAACACCTACATAGCATGTATAAACTCTCACAAAAATGTGGGAGAAGAGAATCCAACCATACCTTAACAAACGGCTCTCCAAACGTGCTGAAAATTAACTTCGGAACTCCTCGACGCGGCTGAAACTAAGGGGCTGTTTGCGTGACTTCTTGCTGACCCAAATCCGAAATTTTCATTATTAAACACCTCTATATCACCGTAGGATACCTTAAATAATTAATTCACGAAACGAAATTGGGCCTTACCTTTTGTTTTGCTCAAACCCGTGGCTGCCCTCACTTGTTCTTCACGTTTTTCTCTTGTTGCTGCTGGAAATTTGTGAATGAACTGAAGGTTTTTGGATACATATCAAATTATATAGGTGGTCCCAAGGGGTGACACGTGTCAGCCCCTAAGGATGACACGTGTCAAGCCATGATTGGCCACCGTGTCATGCTGCCAATTAGGGGCTGCCACGTGGCAACGGGGTCTACCTCCCCCAAGCAGCTGCATCACCTACTTGACCCTAAGTAGGTGCATCACCTGCTTGCTTGAGGTGCTGCCACGTGTCGCTCCTCCATTTCCTGCCACACGTCGTCTTTTTCCCTTCCTCGCGGGTTCGTAATTTCGTCTCACTTTAAGAGCCTATGTAATCCGTACTACGTAAGCTTGATATATCCTTAAGCAACTTAAGTGTATAAGACTCTTAACTTAGTGTCTTACGTAGTTAAATCGAGTCCTACGACTCATTTCTTAGCCTCCAACTCTTTCCAGATTCTTATGACTCTATCTCCAACCTCCCTTCTCGCGAGGTATCACAATCTTCTTTCCTTAGAGTTGTTTGATAGTGTTGTAGCTTATACGGCTCACATGATAGTGTCTAAGGAACTTAAGAAGACGTTCCGAGCTCGAGTGTGCGGGGTGTAACAGAACATTTTGGACTTAGTGTCACGATCCAAATCCGGCCATGATGACGCCTACTATAACCACCGAGTAGGAAAGCCAAACCCAAATCAAGTTGAAGTCAAATCTCAATCTAATTAAATAATTAATAACATAAGAAGGTCAAAGAAAAAAGAATATAAAAAAAGAAAAGTTAGCCAGGGTATAGATATGTAAATATGATTCAAAGTATACAAAACGCATGATAGTGACCAAAAATAACGAACTGACTCTAGACAAAACCCCAAACCTGGTTCACCTATATAGGAGCTACTAAGTACAAAAGATGACAATATGTATATAAACTAAATCATTGACTATCCCAAAATACAAAATAGTAGTCATTACAAAAGAAGAAAAGTAGCAAGTCTCGTAATGCTGCGAGATCACCACAGATGATCAGGAGTGTGCTGGAGGTGGCTCAAACTGGGAGCTATATCAAAAACATGCAGAAGTGCAGTATCATTACCAAAACACAGGATACTCAGTTGGCATCATAGGCTGATAGAGCTTAGAAAGAATAAATATATAATAACCAACAGGATGATATCAATAACAATAAGAGAGAAGCATAAAACTACATTTATAGGGAAGGGGGTATGGGAAGAATCATACGACAATAAAGTAAGTCCAACCAATCACGTAATCACCTTATTTATCTCACCTCATAAAATACTGGAAGAATGCACAAATATAAACATATAGTTAAGGCTCAATATCCTCCAAATAGATCATGAAACGCCTGCAATAACCCTCGAGCTCATCAAATTATGGGGCACCAAGAATCATGCCTCGAGCTTGATAATACTCAAACTACACTTTTTACGATTCAGAGTGTAGGTAATCGCTAGGAATATAAACTCAACATATAAGGTCGAGGTCAAATCCCACAAGGAACAGCTAAAAACAAGTAAATTGCAACATATTTTAAATCTATAGATTTCATTATCTAAATTCTGAGAGTTATCAAGAATCTATAGTGGAACGATTTCAACAATTTGATTTGAAAAAAGTTAACAAAGGATTCTAGGGAAGGTGCAAAGTAAAAATGAGGTTCTGATTAGGGCAAATGTATAGGTCAACATCATTAATTCCCTATGGATAGGAAAAGGTTAATCAATCACCAAAATAGCATTTGTTGATCGTTGTTCGTTTCTACATTCCATCACTTTCGAGCCTAAACATATAATCAAGCAAAGCTAACCTGATCCTTAGCAAAACCTTCTCTCTCGAGAGAGATTACCATTTATAAAGAACAATCAATGGTTATTTGATAAATTGGTCTGTTTACATCACTATTTCTAGCTAATAAAGAATATCTAATATAGAAATATGTTTGCAACCATATTTCATAATTGATTCCACACCAAATTAACAAAACCCATTCCAAATTAACAATTCATAAATTGCAAAAAAAGCTCAAATGTAGATCAACAATCTAACTCATAAGCACCCACCTAGAAGTAGGGGAGTTAGTAACACACTAAAGAAATTAAAGGAATTATACCAAAGTAATTATCATCCATTTGATTCATCAAAGTTTGAAATTCAAAATCCGAAGCCCTAAGCTAAGATCTATAAAACAAATTCAAAACCCCAAGATAGCTTCAAGGCTCTTGTCTCTGAGTCTTAGTAGTAAAAAAACATGCCTCATTTTCCTTTGGAAATTCTATTTATATGAGTGCAAAACATTAGGCTAAATTTTCACTTAGAACCACTTCTGCGATGTTATTTGGGCTTGACGAACTGGTCAGCGTATTGCCAATTTCATCATTGCCTCGCCTATTGGAGATTTTCTCTTTAGTCCATGATCTTTGGTTAGGCGAGTTCGATCTTTCTCACTCACGAGTTTGGCAAGTCATCATTTTTGCCTCTCACATGGGTCTTCAGTCACTTTCTTTCTCTGAGGCTATTTTGTTTTAGTCGATCTTAGACTTGCTCGCCTTCACCATCCGCGAGTCGTCAAGTTGATTTGCCTCTTGCCTTTCTGTGATTCTTTTGGACCCTTTCTTCTAGTGACATTAGGTGATTGCGATGCAACTAGTCCAAATTGATTTAGAAGATCGTCCAATGTTCATTTCTCTCTCCAAAGTGTTCATGCTTTAGTCATTGAGTTCTGATGAGATGAGTGAGCTAGTGAGGCCTTTAGGGACTCGTAACGAGCTCTTTGCGAGCTTCAGCTTTGATTTTGCCCAAATTTGTCCTTTATTTACTTCTTTTCTTTGATGTTTAACTCATCATTGATCCTCAACATCTTTCTCCTACAAATGATCATGTTGAAGTAAGTTTTGGACCCAACAAAGGCAAACAGGACACTATTTTCTTGAGTTTTAAGATATAAATGAGTCCAAATTCCCGACTCATCAACACCCACAACATAAAACATTTGCTCGTCCTCAAGTAAATCAAGAAGCCAAACAATTCAAAACCAAGGACTACAAATAGTCCTAAATGAGACTCAACATAAGAAGTGCACTCGAGGTTAAAATTATCCTATAATGTTCAATCTTGCACTCAAGGCTTCAAATGGTAACTAATCAATTCCCAATGCAAGTTCATGCTTTTCAATTGTTCACTCCCAACTACAAAATTATGTCCAATTCTCAAATTAGAATGCCCTCAGGTCAAAGAAATGATTCCATTCCACACTCTCAAAATGAAAATCACATGTTATAGCATAGGAATCACACACTACTCTTGCACTCAAAATGACAACAACATGCATAATTCCACCCATAAGCGTGCCCTTATTTTCCAATCAATCAAGTAATCAGATCATGTAAGATCAAAAAGGACTTTACATGCTTGTAATGGGGCTGAGTGCAAGGTATGATCATTCTAGTTTTAGAGACTTAAATTCCTACGAGCCTGGATCAATTTTGAAAACATCTCTTTTTTTTCTTTTTTTTCCTCATTTAACATCAAAGATCACCCTTTTCCATTCATGTTACTCTTGTATCTTTGCTTTGTTCATTTGGCCTCCTCCCATTTTGTTGTACTCATTTGAAAAGACTAATTCAAAGTTCATTTATTTCTCTCTTTTATACAAGAGGTATATGGAGGTGTCCTATGTCCTTTTATCGATCATCGAAGGGTAACCTTTCACAAACTACTTTATCAATTTCCTTCTCAATCTTACCACACCCCCAACTTAGGATTTTAGCTTAAGGTGGCTATTAAACATATTCAATGCTCCAAAGAGTTTATGTGTAGGTAGAAATAATGAACTTCAAAGGTTTCTTTTCCAGGTAAGCATTGTATCCAAAGAGAAGGAAAACATATTAGGCTCAAACGGTGCTAAATTGGGTTTACACCCTCACAAAGTAATCACAATAGATTAAGGCTACGTTGGGCACACTGATCGAAATTATCCTTAAGATAATTTCCCTCAATCACCAATCACAATCAATTGGACTTATGGGGCAAGTTCTAGATGTTCTCATGCATGTCTCTTAGGTAGACCTCACCACTCATGGGATTAAAATTACAAATATCAAACGTAACTTTACAAAATCAACTCACATGCATAGATCATTACAAGACTCAGACTTGAAATCAGATAAGTTACAATGAGATACCAAGAGTTCATACAAGACTTATGCATTCTCTTTGTCTCATTAGATACGCACAAAATATGTCGTTCATCACAAGCACTGTTCAAGTAATCGATATTGATCAAAACCGATTCTCTTTTATGCAAATGAACACTAGACAAAACCATACCAATTTAAGTAGGGGTGCAATCCAAACATTTTCAAAACCAAATATATAAAAATGACTAAATTAACAAAACATTATTTACAAACCAAAATGAAACAAAAACTATTAGTTTTAGGTACCTAGGTACCTCACCCTACCAAAAGAAATAAGAAGTGTCCTTAATGGGAAAAGTAAAACAACAAGTAAACGAGAGTGAGAAAAGTATCCCTCTGTCAGGCTAAGCTTGAGGAGAACTCTAAACCGTAGTAGCATCCTCAATTGGGGAATAAGTGCCCGAAGTCTCACTTATATCAGCAGACAGTGGTGGTGGCACAATAGATGGCACATAAGATGGTGCCTCAGAAGAAAGATCAGCACGGGGCCTGGTAGAGTCCACAAGAGAATGCTCCACGATAGTCTATTAGAAGTAGGTGGCATAGTGCCGATCTACAAAGACTCTATATCCACCATCGGCGTAGTGCTAACCAATGAAGGCCTTTTCCTAGCCTTAACATTATGCAAATAATTCACCTCAATTTGTAGGATGTCACTAGATGATGTAGGTGCCACTCTTATATCCGTAGACTCAATAAAAGGTACTCCTGCACACTCACATAGGTCAGTAATCTGAATAGGGAAGGGCAGCAATGTTTGTTGCATTGGACCTTAAGAAAATCTCTAGAACAATAATAGAGCCTAAGTTTACTCATTCCCTAGCCATGATACTGCCCAACAATGCTTCTTTGGGATGCTTCAAGATAGATTAATTCTGACTAGGCACTAAAGTACTACTGATAAAACCAAACCAATACTGAGCAGCCACATTAATATCCTTTATTTTGATCACAGCCCCTAACTCCATCCACATTGGGGTAGTATATGAAATAAATGGGGCAAACCATCATTTTAAATCATCCAGGGTGCATGTTTTGAGTTTTTATGCTAGAGAATGACGACACTGGTAAGTACAACCCAAAGCATTACTTATATTAGTAGGGTTGTGGACTCCTTCCCTAATGCGGTGGCCTTTCCTCATTAGAAGACAACTCATGAAAATTAGATTCGGAAACCACTTAATGTTTGCCTTTCCCTTTATCTTTTTTACTCACAGCCTAAGATGGACATTGAGTGGAACGGCGAGGCATAGATAGCTCATTGATAGCGTTACCTCAGGTCTTTTTTGAGGTGGTGGATCATCTTCATCTATAAGACAATGTGTAAGAAGCGTGTCTAGGCCATACTTGTATAGTAAACACACATTAGCAAAGTACATCGGGAGATATCTAAGTGCAAAAGCAACCCAAAAAAAAAATAATCAATCAAGTAGTCGAAACACAGCTGATGCCCGCCAAATCAAAAAGCTGAGTCGCCTAATAAAGAAAGGCGAGCTAAGTCGAGCTCACCAAATATAGAAAACCAAAGGGGTAGATCAATATGCGCGATTATAGAAGATTTGGCGAGCCACTGAACATCATCGGAGGGCGGGGTCAGCTCACCTAAAATGATAGAAAGATTTTAGCCTAAAATTCAATTTGGCATACAAAAAGGGCGAGTGATGGTCAAGAATGGCGAGTCACATAGGCATGTCGGCAAGCCATCAGTAGCTCATTGAATCGTTCAAAGAGAATTGGCATATGAAACCAAAAAGGACGAGTGAACTCTTCCTTTAGCGACTCGCCAAATACATAGGAGAACATATTTGAGCTCGCAAAACGACCCACAACTACAAATTTCAAAATTTCCGAGCAAAATTCTCCCCCATAGGCATTTCAACCACACCCAAATACTTTTTGCACAAAAATTAAGGAATTCCCCCATTACCCAACAATATACTAACTCCAATTCCCTTCGAAACTAAGCATTGCACTATGAATTTGACAAAGTTTTCCCTTAAGAATAACGTCACCTATCTATCATTGGGCAAGCTCAGGAACTCATGGAGTCGGGGTTACTCAGACTTCACCATCAAATAGGCTATAAAATCAATGCCCTAACATTTAACCTTGTAATATCCCCTTATACAATTCAGGCTAAAGGTACCAATATGATTCTCAACCAATAAGCAAATTCAAATTTTAAACAATCAACATACAATTAGGAACATCTAAGCAATTCAAAGTATTATCACAATAATGCAAGCAATAAACAATATGAACTAAGGAAACACACCTAGAAAATTTCAAAAATGAGGAATAAGATAAAAGCGGTTAATCCACACATATGCATAAAAGATTGACAATCAAATAAAAGAAATTCTACTAAATTAAGGGAAGCAGGGGAGGTGAATAGTGTAGGAATATTAAGGAGCAAAATTTGAAGAGGTGGGAGTTTAAATAAAAGAGGGCCCATTTAATTCCAGGTGGCCATTCAGGTCGGCGAGCAACAACTAATGTTGCCAAACTATCCAGTGAGTCACCGATCAAACCTCTGCTCATTGAGTATGCCGAGCCCCTTAGGTTCCTAATTAAGCTAATTGGGAAGGACGATTGAGGAAATCAGTATGAGTATTGAGGAAATCAGTATGAGTTTGGGGCCATTTGGCGCTTTAGCCTTGGAAATGTGGCCTAAGGTTAGATTTTGTCAACATTCTTAGTAAAAGCACTCAGATTGGAATTCTATCAGTCTAGATAGCTCCAAAATATTGAGTTTGGTCTAGAAAGAAATTTTGTGCGTGTTCTGAGGCTTTCGGTCTCATTCTGAGACCTTTTATGGTTTTGATTTAAATTGATGCTTGAGTGTGGGACCCACTTTTTATCAAAACAACCTCCATCAGATATTTTGACTATACCATTAAGTCTGGAATGTTGTTTCCAATTAAAATTCATTTTATGGTTTGCGTTCATGGGACTTCGAATGAGTCTGGAGCATCAAAATAATCAATTTTTGGACTGTGTTGTCACTATTCATCACAGTTACTGTTTACTGCAATTTTTTCAGATTTAAGTCCTAACTTTGAGAAATGATTTCTCCACCATTTTCAAAGGTCCAAATTAAAGGGATTTTTTAAGAGGAATATGTTGTTAAGCTCGGAAAGTGATTAGGGAACTTTGTAGAGGTAAATTGTGCATTTTAGCTGACATCTTTTGTTCAATTTTGGTGTGTAATTTTGATAAAATTTGGGGACTGGTTTCTTGGGAGTTTTAAGTCTTAGTTTGGAAATTCTTTGTGCTAAATTATGGGATTTTTCGTGAGGAACATTGTGGTGTAGTTGGTTTCAACTGTTGAGGCTTTTTTTTGGTGATTTTTTTTGTAAATAGTTGCTTTCCCTATTATGAATTATGCCCTAAAATAGGGTTTTGATGAATGAAGGGATTTGTGGAGATTTCGATCCTCAAATTATATCCTAATTTGGGATATGAGTTCGGGGGGCTAATTAGGATTGGTTTTGGGTTTAGTTCCATGACGTCTAGTGCGGGATTCACATTTCTATTTTTTGGACCCCGAAAATAGTCTGTCTATGAATTCGATAACTCTAATGTCATAATACCATATTGACGCTGTGAATTTGTTTTTGACAGCATAGGAGCATTTTGAGGTCGTACGAAAAAGAAAAGCTCTGACAAAGTTACTTTGAGTGCACGTATTCAGCCTATAGGTAGGTTACGACTTTCTTTTCTTTAGATTGAGCATGAATGTGAGAAATCATGTTGACATAGACGGAATTCTTGTTTGACTAGCTTATTTGTATACCTTAGGTGCTAGAAATCATTTTAAAGCTTTTATCAGGTATTTCGGGTAATTTAAAGCATGTGATCTATTTTGTTAAATGTTAATACTTCAAGTGGCTTCGATTTCCTATACTTGGTAATGTGGAACATTTTGGACTTAGTGTCACGATCCAAATCCGGCCATGATGACGCCTACTATGACCACCGAGTAGGCAAGCCAAACCCAAATCAAGTGAAAGTCAAATCTCAATCTAATTAAATAATTAATAACATAAGAAGGTCAAAGAAAAAAGAATATAAAAAAAGAAAAGTTAGCCAGGGTATAGATATGTAAATATGATTCAAAGTATACAAAACGCATGATAGTGACCAAAAATAACGAACTGACTCTAGACAAAACCCAAGACCTGATTCACCTATATAGGAGCTACTAAGTACAAAAGATGACAATATGTATATAAACTAAATCATTGACTATCCCAAAAATACAAAATAGTAGTCATTACAAAAGAAGAAAAATAGCAAGTCTCGCAACGCCGCGAGATCACCACAGATGATCAGAAGTGTGCTGGAGGTGGCTCGAACTGGGAGCTAATCAAAAACATGCAGAAGTGCAGTATCATTACCAAAACACAGGATACTCAGTTGGCATCATAGGCTGATAGAGCTCAGAAAGAATAAATATATAATAACCAACAGGATGATATTAATAACAATAAGAGAGAAGCATAAAACTACATTTATGGGGAAGGGTGTATGGGAATAATCATACGACAATTAAGTAAGTCCAACCAATCACGTAATCACCTTATTTATCTCAACTCATAAAATACTGGAAGAATGCACAAATATAAACACATAGTTAAGGCTCAATATCTTCCAAATATATCATGAAACGCCTGGAATAACCCTCGAGCTCATCAAATAATGGGGCACCCGGAATCATGCCTCAAGCTTGATAATACTCAAACTACACTTCTTATGATTCAGAGTGTAGGTAATCACCAGGAATATAAACTCAACATATAAGCTCGGGGTCAAATCCCACAAGGAACAGATAAAAACAAGTAAATTGCAACATATTTTAAATCTATACATTTCATTATCTAAATTATGAGAGTTATCAAGAATCTATAGTGGAACGATTTCAAAAATTTGATTTGAAAAAAGTTAACAAAGGATTCTAGGGAAGGTGCAAAGTAAAAATGAGGTTCTGATTAGGGAAAATGTATAGTCGACATCATTAATTCCCTATAGATAGGAAAAGGTTAATCAATCGCCAAAATAGCATTTGTCGATCGTTGTTCGTTTCTACATTCCATCACTTTCGAGCCTAAATATATAATCAAGCAAAGCTAACCTGATCCTTAGCAAAACCTTCTCTCGAGAGAGAGATTACAATTTATAAAGAAAAACCAATGGTTATTTGATAATTTGGTCAGTTTACATCACTATTTCTATCTAATAAAGAATATCTAATATAGAAATATATTTGCAACCATATTTCATAATTGATTCCACACCAAATTAACAAAACCCATTCCAAATTAACAATTCATATATTGCAAAAAAAGCTCAAATGTAGATCAACAATCTAACTCATTATCCCCCACCTAGAAGTAGGGGATTTAGCAACACACTACAGAAATTAAAGGAATTATACCAAAGTAATTATCATCCATTTGATTCATCAAAGTTTGAAATTCAAAATTCGAAGCCCAAAGCTAAGATCTATAATACAAATTCAAAACCCCAAGATAGATTCAAGGCTCTTGTCTCTAAGTCTTAGTAGTAAAAAAATATGCCTCATTTTCCTTTGGAAATTCTATTTATACGAGTGCAAAACATTAGGCTAAATTTTCACTTAGAACCACTTCTGCGACGTTATTTGGGCTTGACGAATTGGTCAGCGTATTGCCAATTTCATCATTGCCTCGCCTATTGGAGATTTTCTCTTTAGTCCATGATCTTCGGTTAGGCGAGTTCAATCTCTCTCACTCACGAGTTTGGCGAGTCATCATTTTTGCCTCTCACATGGGTCTTCAGTCACTTTCTTTCTCTGAGGCTCTTTTGTTTTAGTCGATCTTAGACTTGCTCGCCTTCACCATCCGCGAGTCGCCAAGTTGATTTGCCTCTCGCCTTTCTGTGATTCTCTTGGACCCTTTTTTCTAGTGACATTAGGTGATTGCGATGCAACTAGTCCAAATTGATTCACAAGATCGTCCAATGTTCATTTCTCTCTCCAAAGTGTTCATCCTTTAGTCATTGAGTTTTCATGAGATGAGTGAGCTAGTGAAGCCTTTGGGGACTCACAACGAGCTCTTTGCGAGCTTCAGCTTTGATTTTGCCCAATTTTGTCCTTTATTTACTTCTTTTCTTTGATGTTTAACTCATCATTGATCCTCAACTTCTTTATCCTACAAATAATCATATTGAAGTATGTTTAGACTTTAACTTCTTGGGAAATAATCAAAGAGGAGGTTTAAAAACAAATACAAAATTACTGACTCTAAAATACCATTTCAACATGTGAGCATCATGCCATTTCTTTATCCTTGCCTTATAGATAGCTAAACTTTCATAAGCTCGGAGCTTGAAATCCTTTAGAGTGTAATGTTGGTCCACTTGATATTTGGATGCTGACTCGTTCAAGTTCATAATTTGCAAGGCTTATCGAGCTTTATGCTCCAATTAAACCGCAAGTGCCATGATTTTCCAAACACTAATTGGTATGGAAACATGCCAATCAGTGTCTTGTAAGCAGTTTGATAGGCCCATAAGGCATCCTTTAACTTTCAGGACTAATCCAATCTATTGCTATTCACCATATTGGCCAAGATCGCTTTAATCTCCTGATTAGATACTTCAACTTTCCCGTTTATTTGCGAATGGTAGGATGTGGTAACCTTATGAGTGACACCATACTTTCTCAATAGGAAAGCGAACATGCGATTGGAAAATTAGATCCCCTATCAATAATGATAGCACGGGGGTACCAAATCTTGTGAAGATGTATCTCTTGAGAAAGTGAACCATGCTTGAGCCCTCATTATTAGGTAAGGCCAATGCCTCTATCCATTTTGACACATAATCAATAGCCACGAGAATATACTTGTTGCCATACAAACTCATAAAAGGGCCCATAAATTTGATACCCCACAAATTGAACAATTTGACTTCCAAAATTGGGTTAAAACGCAACTCATGTCGTCTACACATGCCGCCTACACATGTCGCCTTTCCTTTGACACTGATCACAAGTTTTCAAAAATACATTGGCATCATGATACAAGGAAGGACAATAGTGTCCACTTTGCAAGACCTTAGTAGTGGTCCTGATCCTACAATGGTGACTACCAACTAGTGACGAATGACAAGCATTAATGATTGCTTAAATTTCCACCTCTGGAACATATCTCCGAATCATGTGATCTAAACATTCTATCAACAAATAAGGTTTATCCCACTAGTATTTCTTTGATTCGAACAAGAATCATTTTCATTTGCTAGAACTCAGATTATCTGGGATGATCCCATATGTAACAAAATTGGCAAAAATTGCATACCATGGGAGTAAAGTATGGAAAATCCTCATTACCAATTCATCTGGAAAGGCTTCCTTGATCTCTTAGTCTTCGGACACAAACACTTCTGATTTGAGTCTTGACAAATGATCGACTACCTAATTTTCACACCCTTTATGATATTTCACCCCGAAGTTGAATTCTTGAAACAACAACACCCAACGGATCAACTGAGATTTAGTATCTTTCTTTTCCATTAAATAATAGATTGCAGCATGATCGGTATGAACCACTACCTTCGTACCCAAGAGAAAAGCATGAAACTTTTCAAATGCATAAATAATCGCTGACAACTCTTGCTCAGTAACAATGTAGTTCTTTTAGACTATATTCAACTTCTTACTAGCATAGTAGACAAGGTGATATAAATTTTCCTTTCAATGGACAAGAACATCCTCCAATGCTACACCACTTGAATCAAACATAAGTTTAAAATAAATACTCCAATCTGGAGACACAATAATAGGAGCTGGAATAAGCTAATCTTTCAAGCATAAGAAGGCATTAATGCAAGTGTCATCAAACTCGAACACACTATCTTTCTCAAGCAATTTGCTTAATTGATAAGCCACTTTAGGGAAATCCTTGATGAACCTTCGGTACCCGACATGTCCCAAAAAGCTACGGACACCCTTTACCAATATAGGAGGAGGCAGACGTGCAATCACGTCCATTTTTGCTTGGTCTACTTGAATACCATGTCCTAAAATTTTGTGGCCCAATACAATACCTTATTTTACCATAAAGTGGCACTTCTCCCAATTAAACACGAGGTTAGTTTTGACACATCTTTTCAATACTTGAATAAGATGTTAAAGGAATGCATCAAATATGTCCACCACCACTAAGAAATCATCCATAAAAACTTACATGGTATCTTCTACCATGTCAGAAAAAATAGACAACTTAAACCTTTGAAAAGTTGCGGGGGCATTAAATAATCCAAAAGACATCTGCCTAAAAGTAAAAGTACCATACGGGCATGTGAAAGTTGTCTTCTCTTGATCCTCAGGGGCTATAGAAATCTGATTATACCCAAAGTATCCATCTAAAAAGAAATACCAACCCCTACCGGTAAGACGATCCAACATTTGGTCCATTAATGACATAGGGAAATGTTATTTCTCCATGCAAGTATTCAACTTCCGATAATCCATGCACACTCTCGCATCGAGACAAACTCATTATTTTCATTCGGAATGATAGTCATGCCACCCTTCTTAGGAATGCATTGTACTGGCCTCACCCATTTACTATCGGCATGAGATACACAATACCTGCATCAAGCCACTTGATTATTTCTTTCTTCACCACTTCTTGCATTAGATGGTTTAATATCGTTTGGTGCTCGATGCTTGGCTTTCTATCAGTGGCTAGCTAAATCTTTTGCATACACACACAGGGAGGAATGCCTGCAATGTCGGTAATTATCCTACAAATAGCTTTGATAAATTTTTATAACACACTCAGTAAGGCATGCACTTGTTCCTCGACTAAATCACCAATTATTATTATGGGAAAAGTGAAATTTTCCCCCCAAAACACATACTTAAGATGAGATGGATGTACCTTAAGCTCAAGCTTGGGTGGTTCATCTGTCGAAGGCTTGGCGAGTGGTGAGTCCCCATTTTTCAGATCAATCTTAAACCGTACAGGGATTTTGGGGTAAGAACCAATACCCATAAGTGTTGTTACCACTTCATCATAGTTAAAGATTTCTTCCCCTTCATAGTTCAACAACACTTCCTCTAACAACTCCCCAACATTAGAAACTTCTTGCACACTTGCCACAACTTAATCCACAACATCGATCATTGAGATGACATTAAGATCACTAGGTTGTTTCACCGACTTACAAATATTAAAAGTGACTTCCTCACCATTTACATAAAATTTCAATTCACCACTCTCTACATCAACCAAAGCTCGTTTGGTAGACAAGAATGGCCTACCAAGAATAATAGGCACCTCCACTTCAATTTCACAATCAAGAATCATAAAATTTGTAGGAAGATGAATTTTCCAACCTTTACCAAGATATCATTGAGTATACCAATGGAATACTTAATTGTTCGGACAACCATGAGTAACAGCATAGTCGTTGGCTTATGTTCACCCAACCTGAGTTACTGGAAAATGGCATAGGACATCAAATTTATACTTGCACCCAAATCACAAAGTGCCTTGGCGAATTAGTACAACCCTATAGTGCATGGAATTGTGAACGCTCTTAGATTATCCTTTTTCACCACGATATTGCTTGACATAATTGCACTACCGCTGTAAGACACTTTGATAGTTTCAAAGTCTATATTACGCTTTTTCATCACAATCTCCTTCATGAACTTTGCATACCCGGGCATATCTAATAAACTGATTTATCCAACTTTGACAAATGATTTCTCCACCATTTTGAGCTCAATTGTAGTGATTCAAAGGTCCAAATTGAAGGGATTTTCAACAGAAACACATTGGTTATCTCGGAAAGTGATTTGAAAACTTTGTTTGAGGTAAATGCTGCATTTTAGCTTCAGTCTTTTGTTGAATTTTGGATTGGAATTTTTATGAACTTTTGGGTATTTTAAGTCTTATTTCTGAAATACTTGATGTTAAATTATGAGGTTTTTTCTGAGGAACGTCATGGTATAGATAGCTTCAGTTGTTGAGGCATCATTTAGGTGATTTTTGTGTAAATAGTTACTGCCCCTATTATTGAATTTGAACTAAAATTGGGTTTTGATAAATAAACTGATTTGTGGAGTTTTTGAGTCCCGAATTATGTTCTAATTTGGTAGATGAGTTTGGGGGGATAGTTAGGATATGTTTTTTGGGTTAGTTCTGAAAGTTTCAGCCCTTTTTTTACCCCATAATAGGACCATCTCTGAATTCAATAATTTTAATGTTATAACGATTGTATTAACGTTATTAGTCTATTTCTTAAAACATGGCAATATTCTGAGGATGTACAGAAAGGAAAAGCTCTAGCAACGTGACTTAGAGCACGCGTATTCAGTCTAATAGTAGACTACAACTTTTATTTATCTATATTGACATAGAATGTGTGAAAAAGTGTTGATATAGAAGTTATTCTAAGTTGGGTAGCATATCTATGTACTATAGGCGCTAGAAATCATATTTTAGGCTTTTATCGGGTATTTCAGGTTATTAAAAGCATGTGATCTCTTTTGTTAAATGTTAAGACTTCAAGTGGCATTGATTTCTTATACTTCGTATTGTGGAACATGTTGTCCTTAGTATAGGCTACAAAAGTTGATTTAGATACCTCGGTGTCGATCCGGCGGGCTTAGATCCTTATAGAATTATGTAGCGAACTAGTGTCTGGTGGTTAGGACTTAGCTAGGTGGTAACTTTGCTCTAATAAATAACCTCATGCATAACTTCCCATGATTGCAGCTTTTAAGACATGTCAGTGATACTTAACTTCTTGTTTGGCTTGTTTAGTTCTGGTTAAAGCCCTGGCAATACATCGGTTGATTCATTATGGAAGTGATCCTTAGTGGTTATTAGTATTCAGTTGGAAAAGAGAATATTCAGCACCATGGATTAAGTTATTTGTGAGCATTCGGGTCCCAGTCCCACCCACCATTCTAGAATCTCATTGGGGAGCATTCGATTCCTAGTCCCGGCCTCTGTCGACTTGTTAGTTTGGTGAGCAGCTAGGCCCCAATCCTGGCCTCGACCATACCAATGAATTATGGAGAGCATCTGAGAGCTAGTCCCGACCTTAACCATATTAAGAATTTTGGCAAGCATCTGGGGGCTAGTTTCGGCCTCCGCCCCTTGAGCATTTATGGCTAATCAATTCTTAGTGTTCCTTGGTTTAAGAATAATATGGTTCTTTAGTTCTTGGTATAGTATATTCCTAGTTCCTAGCCTTGTTGGCATAGCTATTTTGTGTACCCGGTGGCCTTTTGGGCGTTCGCTCAGGTTTTATTTAAATTTGTGCATGAGTGTCCCAGATGGGCTTTTGGGGGCCTTGTTTTGTATTGCTAGCTATAGACTTCCTAGTTGATATCTTCCTATTCGTTGGGATATTTAGCTTCCTTATCTTAGAAGCTTATTATGACTTTTGTTTAGGCTTATTCTTCTTTTTCATATTATTTTTATCTTTAATGCTCAGTTCTCCTATGATGCCTACTCGATACCTTATTTCTGATATTCATACTACACTCTGCATCTAATTTCATTATCCAGGACTATGAACCAGCTACTAGTGCAGATAGATCAAGCCTGTTGCAGCCAGTTCGAGAGACCAGGGTGAGTACTTATTCTTTTGAGATTATTTCTTTCTCTTTCAGCTTGGATAGCCTGTCTTATTATACTTTTGAGACTAACCAGTGTGGTATATATATTTTGGTCAAGTTTTAGGATGTGTATTCATTTTATTTGTGTAGAAGCTCTGTACTAGTGACTTCCAACTTCTGGGACGGATTTAGTTTTATATATTTTGTAAATATTTGTCTAGTTTCTCCTTATTTCGATATTTGTTCGCTTCTCTTAGTTCTTTTTAGTATTTCTCCCTTATACCCCTTACTTACAGTTCCGGGTTCTAGGTTTGGCTTACCTATCGCGGGGTTATGGTAGGTTTCATGATGATCTGAGAAATTAGGTCATAACACATAAACCCTTGGTATCTAACATGCCTCAACTATGAGATGGGGGCATAAGACAATCTCATAGCTAACCCAATATAAAAGGTAAAAGAAATTCATAGACTCATAAGAAAGTAAAATGTATCATCCTTGGAACATGAGGACTCACCAATACTACAACAGTAATGAACTCTAGCCACGAGCGAGAGGAGGTAAAAGTATGCATTATTACATAGAGTGCACTAAGTATGTGAGAGGATGCATGAAAAATAAACATAGGACATAACCAACATGAATCATGGGATGTAAGACCAATATCTTTAAAATATGAGTAAATCCATGAAAACATTACAACATTAAACTCATTATCATAGCAAGAACTCATAACTTGCTTTAACTATTGCGGGATAGGACTATTAACCAATATATACGACCATGCGAGCTAATACATGGAATTAGATGACTCCCACATCATGATAAGGGAGGCTACCTTTCCAGGGCATACTCTATTAAATAACTCTTTTAACTTTACGATGTGGATCTACAAGCTTCGCCATATTAGCATCTTTGAACCTACGCTGTCAATGTTGTTTGGGACTAAAGTTTGCTTCTTGGATTCCATTAGGTATATACAATGGCATACCGTACCAAACCCCACCTTAAAGTCCTCTCGTTTCTTAGTTATTATCCTAATAGAACTTTCATGAATATGTAGTCTTTAAAATCATTAGGAAAGATAATAATAGATATAAATCAATCATTATGAAATATAACATAAGAGTAGGTCATCTATGAAATTCATCATAAATGTGTGAGGAATTTTCCATCACAACTTTTAACTCCTTTAAATTGATTGAAACATCTTGCTTAAAATCTTCCATCATTGAAACACCATTCATAACATCTTTCTTAAAAGCATTTTCGAAACATCATTGATAGAACTTTTATAGAAATTCACTTGAAAATCATGATAATATCTCATAAATCATACTTGAAACTATCATATAGCATGGGTCATTCCAATTCATCTTAAAATCATGCAATATGACCTGAATTATGCCTAAGTAGGCTAATGTCATTGAATATATCATAATTAAGAAGACCCAATGCAAATCAAGAAATTAGGGCTTTTTGATTAAACAAATCATAAAGAAATTTGAGAGAAAACTTGGGATTCCATGGGTGTAATATACCCATGGATGAAGTCCCAAATACCTTGACCTTTAAGAGTCCTACACTGAAGTGAATTGAAGCTTAACCTTGAACAAATCCTTTGAATTTGCTTGATGAAGAAGAAGACTCTTCAAGGGAATTTAGGAGAGACGATTTATATATTTGGGAATTATGGTGAGAATGGGAGAGTTAAGGGTACTTAGGTTAGTTGATAGGTGAGAATCTAGTCCTAAAAACCATCTCCATTCATTAATAAAACGTAGGGAAAGATCAAAGTACCCTTCAATTTAAATTGAACTAGGAACCTGGAAAGGACCTCACTATGGACCAAGATGAGAAATATGGTCTGTGGTCACCATCGTGGTGAGGGACTTGAATTCTGAGAAAAAAAAGCTTCTCATCACGAGACACACCACAGTCCATTATGGGCACTACTACCCGTGGTGATCGTCCATGGTGCTAGACATGAGAAATTTAGGGCTTGCATGGAGAGGGGGGGACGGAGACCTTCATAGGTCAGTCGAGGGAATCACGGCCCGTGGTCGGTGGCTGTTGTAAGAAGAGTGATAGTGGCTTCCAGGTGGTGTCACCACGGGGCCCACCATGGCTCATGATGCCCTTTATAGTCACTACCTCAAAAACACAATATGTAGGGCATGGGCCACGGTGGACCTCCATGGCCCGTAGAAGACCTCATGAAGGTCACCTGGTGCTAAAAAGTTGAGTTTTATGGGAAAATCATATTTTGAACCTCATTTTAAGATTTTTCAACTTTCGAGGTCTTACACGTTATTAAGGAGCTATTCTTATGACTATTTCATGTTGTGGATTGGTATTTATTAGGGCATTATCTAATGTATCTACTGACTATGATTTATGTATTCCATCGGGAGTTGCACTTACCACCAAGTGAACTAGTGGTGAATACCCATATCCTATAACTATAAGCTGTCATAGGTTGAAAGGAGATTAGAGGTGAGTATCCAATCTCAAAGACTATAGGAGAGTAACCAAGTCTAATAATTAAAGGTGAGTACCTAGCTCTCATGATGATAATACCTTCCTATCCTCTCAAGGTATATTGGGACTTTTTCGATGGGACAATACATCAAACTACATGTTATAGATCACATGGTTATATGTCAGTTAACGGTCTTTCCCACAATAGCTCATGACAAGATTACCTCATGTTACTACTTATGGTGTACTTGAGTTTTGCATTGACTATTTCTTATGCCTAGTGATGTTCTTCAAAATTTTTACTATGTTTTAAACTTGGTCATTGCTGTCACGACCCAATCCTGTAGGCCATGATGGGTGCCCGAACTGGGCACTCACGTATATCCCTGCTATATATAAGTAAATATGTCCCCTATTTAAGTTATATCATATCAACAAGCAGGATAACATATAAGCCGGTGAGGCTTATCATAGGCACCACTGTATATACATGCATATACAACCCATACACAACCCACATACATGTCTACAGACCTCTAAGAGTAAGAAAAGTAACATAAGGTAGGACAGGGCCCCCACCGTACCCGTTAAAAAATAAATATATATATCGAGGATTAATACCAAAACTAGGCTCCGGCATAATAGAGCGCTTCTGAACTGCTGAGTGGAACTCCTATGCGGATGGATCTCCAAAGTATGTATCTATACCTGCAGGCATGAATGTAGCCCCCCTGAAAAAGGAGGGTCAGTACGACATATGTACTAAGTATGTAAACCATAGACATCATAAGAAAATTATAGTTGGTGTAGGGATGCAGGGGGAAGTATAATATTTAACCATTTACCGTACTCACATCATATAAAAGAAAGTCATACATATTACCATCACATATTGTACCCGGCCTGTTAGGGGACTCGGTGTAACATCTACATCATTCTATCATCATAAGCACATATATACTATTAGTGTTGTGGAACGTATAGCCCAATCCATTTATATAGTAAGTACATGCCGAGGAACGTACGGCTCGATCCACACATTATATAATAATGTCGAGGAACAATGGCCCATTCCACATATCATATAGTAATGCCGAGGAACGTTTGGTCCATTCCACATATCATATAGTAATGCCAAGGAATATTCGGTCGGATCCACATATCATATACTATACCTGGCCCTTTATGGGACTCGATGTCATCATATCATCATATACCTTACCCAGCCCTTTATGGGACTCAGTGTCATAATCATCATATACCGTACGTGTCCCTTTATAGGACTCAATGTCATAATCATCATATACCGTACTAAGACCTTTATGGGACTCGGTGTCATAATCATCATATACCGTACCCAGCCCTTTATGGAACTCAGTGTTATAATCATCATATACCGTACCCGGCCCTTTATGGGACTCGGTGTCATAATCATCATATACTGTACCTAACCCTTTATGGGATTGGGTGTCATAATTATCATATACCATACCCGGCCTTTATGGGACTTAGTGTCATAATCATCATATACCATACTCGGCCCTTTATGGGACTTGGTGTCATAATCATCCTATTATCATCTAAGACTCAATAAAATGATCATACTGAACTATCCTTTGAGGTTCAGAATATTACGTATCCCAAGTGCCCTCTATATGTCATTAGGGGTCGTACCAACTAGCCTATCAAGAATGATAGGCATTTATCAAGTAATGCCAAACGGCTTATGAAATCAGAGGCATTGGTCATCATAGAGTCCTTAGGAATAGGATCTTATCAAAGTAAGGACATGAGTCACTATAGCGTTTGTGAGCATATGGACTTCTATATGCCAATTCCTATTTTACGTACAGAACGGTCGAGGGTAGTAGCTAAACTACCATAAGAGTATTAACATCAGAAAATGATTGAGAGACAAGAATCCTAATGGGAACTTAAGAATGATATTACCCCAGCTTGTATACATATCACTTACTTTTAGGATATGCCAAATAAGAAGAGAGGATAGCTTACGTACTTACTACTTTCCATCACATAGAAGCCTTAAGAGGCAATAACTCAACTAGTATTGGAATTCTACCATCGAGAAGTGAATGACACTTATGAACCATACTTGGAGTTATAAGAATAGAATTACTCCCAAATTTCATACACATCTCATACTTGTGCTAAGACATACCAAGAAAAAGGAGTTAGCTTCACATACTTACTATCCTCCATCATATAGAAGGCTTGAGAGCTGTAGCTCCATTGTTATAGAAGTTCTAACCTTAGGAAGTTGGTAAGGCTCATAAATATTGCTCGGAACTTTATGGATGGGATACTCCCCAAGACATGCCAAAAGAAGAGAAAGGATAAGCTTTATATATTTATGCCAATGACATGCCAACAAAATTGAAAGGATAGGCTTTAAATACTTATGCCAATGACATGCCAAGAGAAAGAATAAGCTTTACATACTCTCTATTTTCCCTCACAGAGTCATCATATGCATATATCATACTCGGACCGTCATGGATCGGTGAATAATTATAGCATAATAGTATCATACTTATGTCAAAAGCATACCAAGAGGAAAAAAGGATAGCTCTATTTACTCATGCCAAAAACATGCCAAGAGAAAGAAGGTAGCTTCATATACCTCTTTAGGGATTAATCATAACCCAGCTTGCCTCGATATCTCCTTAACCTATTTAACATGAAATTAATATTAATATTAATAACTTTTCATTTTCCCATTTCCAACTCCACACCCAAGTATTCATAGGAACCATTTCCTTATCCATTTCCCTCAACTAGCTTATTACTAGTTCTGAAGGTACCAAAAATCGGGCAACATCTCCTCTATAACTTGCCCTATCCAACTGCTAATCATAGCATCCATATTACCAACAGCAACCAGAAGTTATATATATAATAAAATCACTTCAACATTACTCAATACAACTCCAAACAACTAGCTCAAAACTATGATACCAAAACAGAGTTTTTAGCCTTTATTTTGTAAAACCTTTAATAATACAACACGGAGGGTCGTGTGGCTGCAACCAGAAGTAATCACACCTCTTTTAGAACAGTTTACATCCCTGAAACACTCCATCCAACCAGCTGCAACCACAGCACCACAATCACCACACACTACTCAACTTCGATTTAACGCTAGCAACTTCAATTTAGTTTATTTCTAACGTCAAGCATCCTTATGCAATTTTTCCACTTATAGCCTCATTTAAGACATGTAATATACCCCATAAAAACATCATAAACTTCAATTTTAAATAGAAAGCCTTACCATTTCTGAAACTCGCCAAAACTCACCTCGGAAGCTCTTCTAGCAAGACTGAAACTTTGTGGCTGTTTGTTGTCCGTTTGGGGCTGTTAAAAACCATAAATTTACATTAATAAAACCTTAATACCTTCCTTGTATACCCCATATAATTAATTCACAGAACGGAATCTGAGAACTTATCTTTTTCTCCTCCCAAAAATGTAGCTCTTCCTTCTCTCTAGCTTTAGTTTCTCTTCTCTTCTTTTCTCTAGAATTTTCTTGAATTTTGGAGATAAGAATGAAATTTATAGGATAAACATGAACATAAAATTCATAAACTATATATATATATATATATATATATATAGGCCACTTTAGGAGGTAACTCGTGTCAAGCCCCAAGTAGTGACACATGTCAAGCCCTCATAGGGCCAACGCACCACTTCCTCTACTTAGGGGATGCCACATGGAATGTGGGTCCCACCACCTTGCTGCAGATGCTTCCATATGGCACCTCCAACTTCTGCCATGTGGCACTCTCCCATGCTGCCACATGTCGCTCTCTTTTTCTCTTCATGGGTTTGTAATCTCATCTTACTTTACGAACCTATGTAATCCTTGCTACGTAAGCTTGGTATTTACTCAAGTAGTTTAAGTACGTAAGATTTCCAAATTGATAGCTTAAGTAAGTAAGTCGAGTCCTACGACTCATTTTTTGGTCTCTAACTCTTTTTGGATTCTAACGATCCTATTTCCAATCTTTTCTGTTTTAGGGTATCTCATTCTCCCTTCCTTGGAGTTGTTTGGTAGCGTTATAGATTATCCGGATCACATGGTAACCTTTAAGAAGCTCAAGAGCTTTAAGAAGCTCCAAGAATCTTAAGAACCTTTCAAGAAGCTTAAGAAGCTTAAGTAACTTAGGAACCTTACAAGGTACAAAAGTATGGGGTATAACATCCTTCCCCCCTTTAGAACATTCATCCTCGAATGTTAAACAAAACAATCTTCAAAATCTTACATAGACTATAGGGAAAATTCCTCTCTATTGCAATAACATATACTCTCATCAACTTAAGAGTTTCAGAAGTTAGAATTACTTGTAGACATAGCGAATAGGTACAAATATTTGTGTTTAACTTCCTTTTTAGCTTTCCAGGTCATTTCTTTGCAATTCTCATTTCTCCGTAACACCTTAACGGAAGCTACATCCTTAATCCGTAGTCTTCTAATCTTCCGATCCAAGATGACGATAGGTTGCTCTTTGTAGGATAACTACTCTGTGACCTGGATATCATCTACGGGATATACCCAAGATGGATCACCAATGCACTTGCGAAGCATTGACACATGGAAGACTTGATGTACTGCTTCCATATCTGTTGGTAAGTCTAGCTCGTAGGCAACCTTGCCTATTTAGTGAAGGATCTGGTAAAGGCCAAAATATCTCAGACCCATCTTCCCTTTCTTGCCAAACCTCATTACTCCTTTCATCAAAGACACCTTCAAGAACACCCAATCACTCACTTGAAATTCCAAAGGTCAACATCGATTGTCTGCATATAGCTTCTGTCTACTTTGGGCAGCTAATAATCTCTCCTAAATAAGCTTTACCTTTTCCATAGCCCGTTGGACCATGTTTGGGCCTATTAGTCATATTTTGCCAACATCAGACTAACCAATGGCAACCTACACTTTCTGTCATACAAAGTCTTACACGGGGCCATCTAGAGACTAGAATGATAGTTAATATCGTAAGTAATCTTGATAGGTAGTAGGCAATTGTTCGAGCTACCTTTGGAGTCAACTATATAGGCCTGGAACATATCTTCTAGCATTTAGCTAGTAAGCTTAGTTTGTCCATTGGTCTGAGGGTACAATAGTATACGAAGACCTGTCTGTGCTTCCAATCTCTTTGTGGGCTGATCTTCAGCAGTTAACTGTAACTGGGGCTCCTTTGTCTAAAACAATAGTTATGGGAACTCAATAAAGTCCCACCATTCTCTTAATCCAAAATTTCATATAATCTCAGCTGAACAGGTAGTCCTTGATCAAAGGAACACAACTGATATTATTAATCTACGGATGACATTTCATATACCATCATCCATCCATGGAGTGTAAAATGAGTCCTATAGCCAAGGTCGTGTTGTGAAATCTTCGACCTCGTGTATTACTTCTTGCCTTCTTTAGACGACATGAACTGATACCCATACATTTTGGGTTTTGCTTTTTTCCCATCAGATTTGGCTACCAAGTGGTGCTGAAGTTCCCTCACATGATAACCTTCATAGCCGTTCTGTGCTTTTTCTATCATTACTGGTATAGTGTTGCAGAACTTTGGCATACCAGTGAGCCATTTGTTAGTAACCAGCTACTCCTGCTCATTTTGCTTAAACCCTTTTACAACTCCCTTAACCTTACTTATAACACTCTAGGTATATAATCTCGGGTCATTGCTTCATCATTATTTCCGATTCTTCCATAGTACTTTTCCTCAGATTTGGCTTTAATTTTTCTGTAACACAATACATTTCAATTCTTGCAATAATGTGCAAAGGCACTCAACTTTGCCCAAGATGTACCTTAGCTTCATCTCGCTAGTCTTCAGGTTCCGCCTTGCCCTCTCCTCTTCTATATTACAATCGGTATTGGGGTAGATCTTTAATTCAATCATGACCATGTCCTTTTTGGTCATTTTATTTAACTTCTTTTTGAATTTCTCTATAACGTATCCAAAATATCATAACCCCCTTTTCCGCATGCACTCATCCGCTTGGTCTTATATTGTATATATATTCGTAGGTTGCACAACTACTTTTATATAACCGGTATGAGGTAGACACAGCCTTTTCATTTCCTGGTCCATCTTGCTTTACATAACACCTTCACACTAGAACTTGCTTGCGCTAACGCTCATCTGTCATACCCCTTTCTTTTCCGTTCTTCGGGTACTCCTAGGTTTCCTCATTCCCTATCATAGGAGATTTTCTATACTTTCTCCTTGATACTTGTATGTCACAACTCAGCGGCCAACAACTCTATTTCCTTATCTTAATCTTTACTCAACGATGGCCTGACTACCCTTTACATGGTCCTTAGATCTCTTATCTTACTTTTTTATTATATTCACCCCTTTTTGTATGCACCCATGATTCTTCGCACAGTCTCAGATACTGCGGTTTCTATTTATTTATTGTTGTCCTTGAGCTATTACTAACTCGAGCTAGTATGGGATCTCGCTTGAAATTTAAGCGGTCCTGTCAACATGTGATAGTGTTAGTTGGTTTTCTCTCAGTCTTATATTTCTCTTGTCCACTTCCCTCCTTTAGGGTGGTGTACCTATGTCATTCTCTATTTATTTTCAACTGTTCATACGTATATGATTCTGTTCCAACACATTTGACATACTGCACCATGTCTACACCTTCTTTTAACTCATTTATACTTTAGGTTGCCTCTGTAATAAACCTTAATATAACCACGAGGTGCTTAGAATTCTCAATAACTAGTACCCAATCTAGTCCAAGTACTGGTACTCGAGTCATATAAGTAATGTAGTAGTTTAGACGAAGCCATATTTCATCTATCCCAATTAGTATGTCACTAGTGCTTATAATCATGTCCGATTTTCCATTCGGGGCACTTATACTCTGATGACACATATCTCACATTTTGTTTATCACTTGTTTTTTCAATGGATACCACTTGTTCCTTTGATAATTTCACAATGCCTCAGTTGTTTTGCAATTTCTATTCCCTACCCTCGAGGGATCCCATTATTTTCCAAAGTGGAGGTACTATACACAATACCCCTTTCTGCTTCATGAGCTTTCATCCTTAGCATTACTGTGGATACGATCTCTCAATATATGTTACAACCGTATATCTCATTCTATTTCTATCTCAAAAACAAATTGGCAGAGTTTCCTCTATATTCCTTACTATCCCAAACCTGTACTCAGGAAATACCAAAAATGCCTCACAGGCCAACATATATTTATTCATATCACATCCACACAGGGCTTTCAATATCAATAACCGTATGAAAATAATGGACTTACCTCATGTGTCCAACTCAAACTTCATTTGTTACACTTTCCTATCTACTTTCCTTTCAATTTTCAATTTTATAGTTCAAGCTCACTACCTTACCCAACATATCTCTTTCACACCCTTTCTTACCTGTATACTGTGTAGCTTTCAATATCATTTGTCACTTTCTTCTCTCGATGTCGTTCTTCAGCTGAAACCAAAAGTTAGTAAAAAAAGTAATTTCATTTCCTATGGCTGGGCTCTATCGTACGAACTAAGACAAGAAAGAAAGATAATATCCTAAATGCCTGTAGCCTCCTGTTTATAGATGTGGTGCATAAGACATTGATAAATAGGTGTTACACCTCACCCTTTAAACTCAGAATGTTTCATAAGTTCCTTGGACATTACCATATGAACCGGATATGCTACGACACTATCAAACGGCTCTAAGGAAGGAAGAATGTGATACCCCATACTGGAGAAGGTTGGAGATGAAATCATAAGAGTCCGGAAGGAATTGGAGGCCAAGTAATGAGTCGTAGGACTCGATTTACCTATGTAAGCTACTAAGTTAAAAGTCATATGCACTTGAGCTACTTAAGCATATATCAAACTTACGTAGCACGGATTACATAGGTACATAAAATAAGACGAGATTACGAGCCCGCGAGGAAGGGGAAAAAAGACGACACGTGGTAGCCAATGAAGAAGCGACACGTGGCAGTACCTCAAGCAGGCAGGTGACCCATCTGCTTGGGGTCAAGTAGGTGACCCACCTGCTTGGGGGAGGTGGACCCCACTGCCATGTGGCAGCACCCCATTGGTCGTGTGTTGAGGTGGCCTAATAAGGGCTTGACACGTGTCACCCTTAGGGGATGACACATGTCACCTTATATATATATATGTGTATATGACTCCTTAGTTGTTCATTATCCAAAAATAGCAGCAGCCTTGGAGAAAAAAAACGTGAAAGAGGGAAATAGAGAGGCAGCCATCATTGTTGAAGATTTAAGGTTAGTTTTCCAATTTTCTTCCGTGAATTAATTATATACGGTGTACCTTAAGTATGTGGATATGTATATATGTATTTTAAGACCTTCATGGAAGTAAAACTCCAGCTTTGCAATTGGAATTTGGAAGAGAAAATAAGAGAAAACGTTAATTAATAAACCCATTTTTGGAAGGGACAGTGGTTAGTAATATTGGTATAACTTCTTGTGTACAGATTCGTTTCGAGTGATTTAATATGTTTTGGAAAGGTATTTCGTGGTTCTATAACTTTCATTCAGAATCCAAGATCCATTTATACTTGTATCAGCTTGAAAAGTGGTGATGAAGTGGAGAGGAGGTACTGCTCAAATTTGGTTTTGGAAATCCTACACGGACAGCTGTGAGTATTTTGGTCATATCATTTTGTACAAAATTGATATAGGGATGATTCGAAATTTTTTGCGACCCTAAGACACATGTCTATAACTTTCATGAAGGACGTAAATCCTTTTTCCCTCCATTACCCCTTCGAAACGAAGCGACAAGGTAAAACAGTAAGCTGTCCAGATTTCACATTTTGGATAGTTTTGGAGAGTTTGACAAGTTTAACGTAAGGTAAGGTTTCTTCTTTAAATTTGAGCTTTATGTGTTCTGATGGAGCATGTTACACGCCCTATTGGTTGTTGGAAATATGAAAATGGCTTAGAAATACTTGGCGTTCGGAATAAACTAATTTGTAGTCGTTATAGTTGAATTGTTGTCGAAATAAAGTGTCGTTCTTGTGAGTTGCTGCTGCAGGGGTGTGGCTTGTTGTTGCAGGGCATAAATATGTCCTAATGTGGGTTAGGGTGCTTCTGGTAGAAGCCACATGACCCCTCGTTATGTATAATTAAAGGCGTCACAAAATAAAGGCTAGATGCCCTATTTTGATATCGTATTTTTGAATAAGTCGTTTGGGATTTATGTTGTATATTGTTGGTATGAATTGCTGCAGGTTGTTGTTGTTGGTTGGCTGTAGGTCTTAGGGACCTAATTGGAAATTCATATAGGGCACATTATAGGGGAGGTGCTGCCCAATTTTCGTTAATGCCTTAACAAACTAAAGGACTAGCCGAGGAAACGACTAAGGAAATAGATTCCATTAACATTAAGGCGTAACCTCAGATGCTGAAAAAGTTAAGAGTAGTTGATATTCATATTACTTTATATTGAATAGGTTCAGAAGACGATGAGGCGAGCAAGATAAAGGGTAACTCCCAAGAGGTATGTAAAGCTTTCTCTTGGCATGTTTTGGTATAAGTTCGTACAGCTATCTTTCTTTCCTTTTGGCAAGTTTTAGCCTTAAGTGAAGTGTGTGTGGAATGTGGGGATAATTCCATCCCCAAAACTCCAAGTATGCCTCACAACCCATATCCACTGCTTAGTATTGGAATTTCTGCAAGAATTGAGTATTGCCTAGTAAGGCTTCTATGTGTTAAACACTAGCATGTGGGAAGCTATCTCTCATTTCCTTTGATACGTATTTGATACGAAAGTGAGATTATGATGCCATAATGATTCACCGAGCCCCATGATGGGCCGGGTATGAAATATGTGTATGCAGATCCCATAAAGGAAAGTACAGACCATATATAGTTTATTCTCTTTCTTCTTCTGGCATGTCTTAGTTGTAGGTTAAACATGATATGGGTTCCAAGGTAACTCCATTCTTAGCATCTCTTATTTATGTCTGAATATCGAACTTTTATAATAATCGAACTATTGCCCTGGAAACTTTTATATGTTAAAAAGGTAACAAATGTACAGGCTCCAAGTCTTACAGACTATATGTTAACAAATGTTTCTGGTTCCATAAGAGATTTGGCTTTACTCTAGTACATGTCTAGGAGCCCCGAGATTATAATTGAGACAGCCCATAATGGCATTTAGAGGACACTCGAGATGACTACACCGTTACTCGGGTCCTCAAACAAAAGCTTAACTTTCTTATTCTGTCGAGTCTCTGATAATGATTTAAATTGCATATAGTTACTCACTACTCTACTCGTGTATACCGTAACACTTCTTTCCTTGAGTCCCGGGCCAGGATATGTTCTCGTGTACAGTTCACTACATTATTCACTGAGTCCCTCAATAGAGGGCCAGGATACATGTATAAATATATGATGATGTGTTGTAATAAGGTGGTGATGGCACTGGGGCCATGATGGTTTTACAGAGATGATTTTACAGAGATGATTCACCGGACCCCCGAAAGGGCCGGCTATATGATATGACTCGAACATGCATGTTTTTGTAATTCATAAAGTACAGGTACAGGTTTCTGAATTGATATCTTATCCCCTGATTCTCTATCTCAGATATGTTTCCAGTTGTATTATATTATGTTTTACATACTCAGTACACATATCGTACTGACCCCCTTTCTCGGGGGGCTGCGTTCATGCCCGTAGGTACAGATACAGATTTTGGGAGTCCGTCAGCTTAGGATTCCATGCAGCTCAGCTGGAAGAGGCTTCATTGTATCGGAGCCTAGTTTTTGATATTGTCCACGGGTGTATAGAAATTGTTTTATCCATTCAGGGGTACGGCGGGGGCCCTGTCCCGCCATATGTTGTCATTTATATGTTTAGAGGTCTACAGACATGTATATGTGGGTTGTGTATGTCGGTTTGATTAAGCTGGGTCTACATGATATATGATATATGTTAGTATGTTATGGCAGCCTTGTCGGCTTGCGTGCCCTGTTGTGATACAAACGAAAAGGGCTACAATTATGAAAATGTTATCGCCCAGTGGGTCTCTATTACATGATATTGTCTTATTTATGATTCAATGTGACCTCAGCTAAAAGATATATGTACGGGGGGTCCGGGTCGGACCCCAGTCGCGGCCTACGGGGTTGGGTCGTGACAATAGGACTCTATTAGACACGGTCTATAGAAATTCTGAGAACCAAACTGCTTTAATATCACTTTTATCATGACCCAACCCCATAGGCCATGATGGGTGCCCGAACTGGGCACTCGCATATATCCCTGCTATCTCCAAGTAAATTTGTCCCTTGTTTAAGTTATAGCACCTCAACAGGTAGGATACCATATAAGCTGACAAGGCTTATAATAGGCACCATTGTACATACATACATATACAACCCATACACAACCCACATACATGTTCATAGGCCTCTAAGAGTAAGAACAGTAACATAAGGCAAGATAGGGCCCCCGCCGTAACCGTGAATAAATAAATATATACATCGAGGGTTAATACCAAAACTAGGCTTCAGCATAATGGAGGGATTCTGAACTGCTGAGCAAAACTCCTATGCTGACGGATCCCCAAAGTCTGTATCTATACTTGCGGGCATAAATGCAACCCCCCCCAAGAAAGGAGGGTCAGTGTGATATATGTACTGAGTATGTAAAGCATAAACATCATAAAGAAATTACAGTTGGCATAGGGATGCAGGGGGCAAGTGTAATATTTAACCATTTACCGTACTCGCATCGTATAAAAAAAGTCATACATATTACCATCATGTACTTTGACCGGCCTGTTAGGGGACTCGGTGTACCATCTATATCATTCTGTTATCATAAGAACATATATATTATTACCATTGTAGAACATACAGCCCGATCAATGTATATAGTAGGTACATTCCAAGGAATGTATGACCTAATCCTCTCATCATATAATAATGCCGAGGAATGATGGCCCGATCCACTTATCATATAGTAATGCCGAGGAATGTTTGGTCTGATCCACATCATATAGTAATGCCGAGGAATGTTCGGTCGAATCCACATATCATATACGGTACCGGTCCTTTATGGGACTCGGTGTCATCATATCATCATACCATACCCGGCCATTTATGGGACTCGGTGTCATAATCATTAGATACCATATGCGGTCCTTTATGGGACTCGGTGTCATAATCATTATATATCGTACCCGGCCCTTTATGGGACTCGGTCTCATAATCATCATATACTGTACCTGGCCCTTTATGGGACTAGGTGTCATAATAATCATATACCATACTCGGCCCTTTGTGGGACTTGGTGTCATAATTATCATATACCATGCCCGGCCTTTTATAGAACTCGGTGTCATAATCATCCTATTATCATCTAAGACTCAATAAAATAATCATACTGAACTATCCTTTGAGGTTTAGAATGGTACTTATCCCAAGTGCCCTCTAAGTGTCATTAGGGTTTGTATCAACTAGAATCTCAGGAATCATAGGCATTTATCAAGTAATGCCAAACGACTTATGAAATCAGAGGCATTGGTCGTCATAAAGTCCTTAGAAATAGGAGCTTATCAAGGTAAGAACATGAGTCACTATAGCGTCTGTGAGCATATAGACTTCCACACGCAAATTCCTATTTTACGTACAAAAGGCTCAAGGGTAGTAGCTAAACTACCATAAGAGCAGTAACATCAGAAAATGAGTAAGAGACAAGAATCCTATGCGGAACTTAGGAATGAGATTAACCTAGCTTGTATACATATCACTTACTTTTAGGATATGCCAAACGAGAAGAGAGGATAGTTTACGTACTTACTACATTCCATCACCTAGAAGCCTTGAGAGGAAATAACTCAACTAGTATAGGACTTCTACCATCGAGAAGTGAATGAGAATTATGAACCATACGTGGAGTTATAAGAATAGAATTACTCCCAAATTTCATAAACATCTCACAATTGTACTAAGACATACCAAGAAAAAGGTGTTAGATTCACATACTTACTACTCTCTATCATATAGAAGGCTTGAGAGCCGTAGCTCCATTATTATGGAAGTTCTAACCTTAGAAAGTTGGTAAGGCTCATAAATCTTGCTTGGAGCTTTATGGATTGGATACTCCCCAAAGCTTGCATCATCTTGTACTTATATGAAGACATGCCAAAAGAAGAGAAAGGATAAGCTTTACATATTTATTCCAATGACATTCCAACATAAGAGAAAGAGTCATCATACGCATATATCGTACCCAGACCATCATGGCTCGGTGAATAATTATAGCATAATAGTACCATACTTATGTCAAAAGCATACCAAGAGGAAAAAAGGATAGCTCTATTTACTCATGCCAAAAACATACCAAGAGAAAGAGGGTAGCTTCATATACCTCTTTAGGGATTAATCATAACCCAGCTTGCCTCGATATCTCTCTAACCTTTTTAACATAAAATTAATACTAAGATTAATAACCTTTCATTTTTCCCATTTCCAACTCTACACCCAAGTAGTCATAGGAACCATTTCCTTATCCATTTCCCTCGACTAGCTTATTACTAGTTCTAAAGTTGCCAAAAATCGGGCAGCATCTCCCCTATAGCTTTCCCTATCCAACTGATAATCATAGCATCCATATTACCAAAAACAACTGGTAGTTATATATACAATCAAATCACTTCAACGTTACTCAATACAACTCCAAACAACTAGCTCAAAACTATGATACCAAAATAGAGTTTTTAGCCTTTATTTTGTAAAACCTTTAACAATACAAAACAGAGGGTCGTGTGGCTTCAACCAGAAGTAATCACACCCCTTTTAGAAAACTTTACATCCCTTCAACACGCCATCCAACAAGCTGCAACTGCAGCACCACTATCACCACACGCTACTCGACTTCGATTTAACGCTAGCGATTTCAATTTAGTTTGTTTCTAACGTCAAGCATTTTTATGCAATTTTTCCACTTCCAACCTAATTTAAGTAATGTAATATTCCCCATAAAAACATCATAAACATCAATTTGAAATGGAAAGCCTTACCTTGTCTGAAACTCGCCAAAACTCGCTTTGGAAGTTCTTCTAGTGCGACTGAAACTTTATGGCTATTTTTTATCCGTTTGGGGCTGCTCCAAATAATAAATTTACATTAATAACACCTTCATACCTTCATGGTATACCCCATATAATTAATTCACAGAACGGAATTGTAGAACCTACTTTTTAATCCTCCCAAAACCGTAGCTCTTCCTTCTCTCTAGCTTAAGTTTCCCTTTTCTTCTTTTCTCTAGATCTTTCTTGACTTTTGGAGATAACAATGAAATTTATAGGATAAACATGAACATAAAAGTCATAAACTAGATATATATAGTCCACTTTAGGAGGTGACTCGTGTCAAGCCCCAAGTGGTGACACATGTCAAGCCCTCATAGGGCTAACGCACCACCCCTCCACTTAGAGGCTTCCATGTGGAATGTGGGGCCAACCCCCTATTCTGCCACCTGTCGCTCTCTTCTTCTCCTCATGGGTTCGTTATATATTCTTTATTTACGAGTTTATATAATATTTTCTACGTAAACTTGCACTACAAGAAATAACACTTATTGTGGCACCATATGTCGCTACAAAATGCTCCAGAGTCGCCGTTAAAGGTATATAGAAGCTACAATTGCTCCATTCGTAGTAGTTCCTTAACTAAAGGTTATTTGTGATAATTAAATAATGTCTCAACAATAAAAAGTCATTTGTGGAGACATAATTCATCACAATATATAAAAAAATATGCCATAAAAAATAATAATTTACAACACAAATATTTGGAAAGTCGCTCCTAAAATATGACCTTTAGTGGCGACATAGTTGCCACAAAAACTTATTAGCTAACTGTGGCAACTTTTATGTCGCTAATAAATATTGATATTAATTAGTAGCATCTCCTAACGCTGCAAAAAAGTATAAACTATTAGCATCGATTTTTATGTCACTGCTACACCTAATTAATTAACAACGACTTCTTCCACCACAAATCCACTAAATATCAGTGGCAACTTTTATGTCATTGCAAAAGGTAATATTCATCTCGTTACTAAAGAACAATATTTAGTATTTTAAAATCAAATTCTCTAAAATTAGTATATAGATATTAAAAACATCAAATAGTATTTCACAAAATTAGAACAAGAGCATTTCCGAGTATGTATATATTAGCTAGTACTTCAGTTATCATTATATCTATATACATATGATAACAAGAAATGTTTTTGTATATGCATATACATATATATGATCAAAAAGCAAAAACTTCCATTGCACGCCTTCAAACTACTTATTGATTGGGCCTCATTGCATAAGAACCTTGTCCCTGAAAATAGAAAAACTCACAATCAATTTCGTATTTGCATAATCCAATCAAATGACTCGAATGAAATTGGTACTTCAAAGTTATTTTCAGGGGACGAGACAATTCCTATACCAAGTTTGATGATGATGTGGTCGAGCAAACTCAATTGAGGATACAGATCAGTACAATAGCCATAGATATTAATGAAGAGGAATCCAGCAAAACCAACACCAAGAAAATTGAGCAAACACAAAAAACTTCCAACAAGTTTCCACCTAAACCAAGAGAAGTTTTCCCAAAAGTGTCCTCTAGATAAAGATTCATCATAATTAAGTACTAAATAAAGATGAAGGTGGATTACAAACTCGAGGAGTATAATAGAAATCTTTAATTATAGCACTAAATATTATTGTAAAGCAGCTCATGTTTGGATAATTTATGTATGTATCTACTATCCATTTCAATACTTTGGACTTTTAAGTAGTACGGAAGATTAAAGAGTCAAGTATGACAATGATGAAGTTGTTATTTTGTTTTATCTTTTAGGAATGAAATCTTTATGACATTAAGCAATAAAAAACAAAAATCCATGGAGTTCAAAGATACGTGTTTTTCCACTTATCAAGAAAATTAAATACATCCAAAAAAAAAGCTAACCTGTCCATTAGAACCATACAGAGGTTACAACAAAGGTCCCTTCTCTACATTACCACCACATTCGCTCATTGCAAAAGTGAGAAAGGTTGATTTGACTGCACTTTGTGCCGTATAAAGTAAAAGAAAATTTAGTGAAAGCTTTTTCAAGCAAGGCACTTAAATTAACTAAGGGGATTATGACATTTTAAAAAATAAACCTAAAATAATTGTCTTAGGCTTATGACATTCAATAGTTATTCTTATCATTGTAGTTTTAGCTTTGGAAACTAAGTTTATCTTTGACAAAATATGGGCTAAATTATGGTATACTTAGAAAGGAAATGCAACAAAAGAAAAGGTAATATAGAAGATAACAGTCAAAGTTAGAAACACTCTAGCAACTGTTACGTTTAACAGACTGCTTATTGTTGGTTACAATATAAGTAAATTGACAAGACAATCTCCCACCAATATATAAATAAATTAAGAAAGAGCCTGAATTTATTGGTTAATATCCTCCAAGGTGTATTAATATTAATGTTGCAGCTAGGAAGAAGTGTAATGAATAAGAGGTGTTAAAACTAGCATATTGGAAGATCAGTCAGCCAAAACTTATTTAACATAAGTATGAAACCTAACACATAACAAACTAGCATCTAAAATTCCTTACCAACAAATAGAGTGAGATATGCATGTGAGATTGGTCTACCTTAGAAATTTTAATCTATAACCTTCTTTGATTCCTCCAACAAACTCTAAGCAGCAGGAAGCCCCTTATTTTCTGATGTGCTGACTCTGAGATTCACACAGGGAATAAGAGTACAAGAAAAATTAATAAAAGTCAAAGTAATATAGTGAATTAGTGGAATTTCACTGGGTATTTTGTTGTTGTTGTAAGGTATTATCGTGATCAACTTTCAGCAAAAATAAGATCTCATCCTATAACATGACACTTGATGCAAGGTAATAGTGTGAATTAACTTTCAGCAACAAATGAGATCTCATCATATAACATATACTTCATGAAAAAATTTGAATTGGAATAGATATGAGGAATGACCTGACTTGAGTTTTGCTACTAGTTTACTACTGTAAATATGTACAAGAACCAAAAGGAGTTTCACCAGCTTGGTTGATATGTCTACTCTGTTTTAGTCCACAAAATCTTTGAGATTCTAGGTAAGGATTTTATTTACTTCGAGAGGAAGGTATGAAGTATCCCTCAAAGCATATCCGAAGATGGTCATTAAACTTAGTTTAACTAACACTACATGGCTTATCTATTTGATTATTATCATTGCCTATTTTTAAAGAAAGTATGAATAGAAATGATTTTCCTAGAAAGGAAACATACAACTATTTTGTTATTTTTGTTTATTGTATAGAGGATAGGTGATGAATCAAATAAGACATCATTACCATATATAAGCAAGTACTATGGATGTCCATATGAATTTTAACAGAACCAAATATGGTAAATTCGAGTAGTAGAAAAAGAGGAGTCACAATAAGAATTCAAGTGGGAAAGACAATAGATTATTCAAAATTACCATAACATAATGCAAAGTTGTCGTGAATCAAAGAAGTGAAATAATTATAATGAAATTAGCAGATTAAAAGCTAGACTTATCTGAAATATTCAATTCCTAATCCGCCATATGCAAAAGTAAAAGTTGCTCAGAATCAATCATAGATTATCCTAAACAACAAAAATTTAGGCTGTTGTAAGTAATCATATGTGATAAAACTCCAAAAATTAGCACATAGAGGAAGTCATTGTGAATCAAACTCATGATGGAAAAGATATAACATTATGCATAGACCTTATATAATTGACTCAAAGAAACACTTTCTCCCATCTAAAGTGAACAAGGAATTTGAACAAGTAGAACGTGAATGCAAAACATTAGGATTGAAATAAAAAAAATAAAAATTAGTAGCATTTAGGGATGATTTCGCACCAGCATTGAGAAACATGAATCAAAATTGATATCAAACTGAGTCTCAGAATCTGTCAAGTAAACAAAGAGGCAACTAATTTAGAAATGAGGAGAAAATGGGCAAAGAGTAAATGTCTAGGAGAAGAATGCCAAGGTATGCCAACAGATTGTTAAATCTTGCCATGAAGTTGAGCACAAATTCGAGCAGCACCATATACATATAACAATCATAAAAATCATGCAACTGAAGACAATAGACGATGAAATGTAATAGAAATCAAACCAAATGCAGCATCCATAATGTTTTACAGTAGTTTCTTTGACCATAATGAGGTCGGCTCTGCCGGTGATTCTCTTCGACATCTGCCTTCGATTCTGGTGGTAGGGAGAGGAGAGGAGAGGAGTAAGTGAGAATGGATTTTGGGGGGATGGTCTCTCTTTGGTTCTCGCTGGCAGAGCGGCCACGAGGAGATGGATGAGGCGAAGATACGGAAGAGAGAAACGATGACCTAGTGGTTTTCTTCACTGGAGTCGCTTCATGAGGAGATGACAGGAGAGAGAGGCCACAGGCATTGGAGAGGGAGAAAGGGAGAAAAGGAGATTAGAGAGGAGAAGAGAGTGGAGAGTAGCGAGGGCTGCTGTTATCTCGTTGGAGAGACAACGCGCGGTGGTTGCTCGCCGATGTGTGGCGGTGATACAGAGAGAAAAGGGGAGGGAGCGGCGGATCTCCCTTGTTGGAGAAGATGAAAAAATCGTCCCTTAGGGTTTTGGGGTCTTTTTTGATAAAAATAGGAAATAAATGGTCCTTTAATCTGGACCCTTGATTGATTTTGATGAGTGGTTGGGATTGGATCTGGGTATTTGATGAAGATGAAATGGATGGATGTGATTCAATCTTTTTGAAATAAATATTAACTAACCACATTTGGTTCAAATAGGCTACAATTGAGATGGATTGGAATCTGCTTGGCTAGAATTTTAATAAATTTGATAAAGAAGACTATATTTAAAATAAAATGGAGGAAAGCTAAATATATTACTTTTCTAAATAATAACTATAATATATATGTTGAATAAGTAAAATCACAAACCCTTATCAAGTAGTACCATTTGTGTACATAAGGTAACTACTCATATATATACTATGTAAATATATATATATATATAATACGTATATGCACTAATATATATATATATATATAATAAGTACTAAAATAGATGCATGAGTAATATAGTTAACTAAATATATAATAAACTTAATTAGGTAACAACTTTATATGCACATGTATACAAGACGTATTAAAGTAGATACGTAATATGTATATATTAATATGAATAAGTGAATTATAAAATAAACTTAATTAAGAAATATTTTTTAGTTATAAAATAAACTTAATTAATATTTAAAAAATTAAAATAATATTTAATGAACAACATAGTGAAAACCAAAAAGTCACTAACTATTATTAAAAACTTACTTTATAAATTTACTTAAATAACTCTACACTATAAGCTGTATTACTTTAAAAATATTAATTTTTTTTAGAAATATTGATTAAATTTTTTGTCTTTCATTAAAAAAATTATAATATACAAAATTGTCATTTATTATTTTTTATAAATTTTTAGTTAATTATCTTTATAATATTTAAAATTAAGAAGTACAAAATATATATTTTAAACAAGATGCATCGCAAAAGATATAAAACAAAATAAAATTACACTACAGAAAATAGGAATTTTGCCATCATAATTTGGCCTAAAATTTGGCATTAAAAGACAACATTTTATTTTCTAGTATCTAGTAACTCAGATATATTTTTGAGGAATGTTGTGATAAAAATAAAACGTGATAAACAAAAAAAATAAAAGAACCAAAAATATTAAAGACAGAGGTTCACATTTTTAAAAATAACTTTTTAATTTTCATGTATGAAATTCTTATAATTTGGATAGATATAATATTTATTTTAATATCAATTATTATTTTTTAATTAGGGTATTTGTCTAGTATATAGTTTTATTGATTAACGTTAGATACACATGCTAAACAAGTACTCTAAAATAGTAATTAAAATTTTTCTATATTTTTTTTATGTGTTTAAATATAAAATTGCGATAAGTATTGATTTTATTACTATTAAAGGATTTTTTATTACTAATAAAGGATCAAAATATACAATAAATTATCCACAACTCTTTACAAAAATGCGACTTTCATCTCAAAATAATGTTGAATATCAGAAGAAAAGAATTAGGTGGGACATAAAATGTCGCCGCAAAAGATCAGCTTTTAGTAACAATCGTGTTGCCACAAATAACCTTTAGCAATGACATCTTATAGGTCGCCACTAATACTTCTTCAACCTAAGTTTTATTAGAACATTTTAGTTCACTTTTGTGGCTGCCAAAACATAGTCGCCACAAAAACATTATTATTAGTGGCAACAATAAGGGTCGCCCGTAATACCATAACCTTTTGTGGCAATCTTTCCAAGTCGCTCCAAAAGTTCTTGTTTTTGTGGCAACCGTATGTGTTGCCACAAAAAGTCACCACAAAATATCATGTTTCTTGTAGTGTTGGTATTTACTCAAGTAGTTTAAGTACGTAAGATTTTCAAGTTGATAGCTTAAGTAAGTAAGTCAAGTCCTACGACTCATTATTTGGTCTTCAACTCCTTCCGGATTCTTACGACCCTATTTCCAATCTTCTCTATTTTAGGGTATCTCATTCTCACTTCCTTGAATTTATTTGGTAGCATTATAGATTATCCGGCTCACATGGTAACTTTTAAGAAGCTCCAAGAAACTTAAGAACCTTTCAAGTGTTTATGTCATGCATTGCATATCATGTTTTATGTCATGCATTGCATACTTCTCAAGAGATTTAAGAAACTCCAAGGTACAAAAGTATAGGGTGTAACAATTGCAATATCATGTTTTATGTCATGCATTGCATACTTTTCATATACATAGTATATTCCATGTACTAACACATACTCTTTGCTAATATTATATCATAATGTATGGTCCGTTGATCATGCTCCTCCCGCTCATGACTAGGGTTGATTTTGTTATCATCACTTGACTGTTAAGTCCTCACATCTTGAGGGCATAACCAATACGAGTTTTATGTTCTTTTTTCAAGACATTCTTTCTTTCTTTGGGCGAGCTAGGAACTTGTATTATGCCCCCATCTACCCTAAAGTAGAGGTATGGTTTAGACTATCCTGGGTTGTAGTGCTGACTATTCAAACAAGTTGGTTTAAGATTTTTCTCTATTTGAGATTTTCTTTGAGACTTGTGTTCCAATTATGCTTTTATTGACATGCGATGTATGCTAGGAGGATTGGTTGGAGTCGCTTAATATTCCAACTGTCGTGTCACGCCTAGAGCCTAGCCTTGGTCAGGATAAATTTTATATCAAAGCACAAGGTTTAATGTGTCCTAAGGAATCTAACATGAATCATCAATTAGAGTCTTGTTCATCAGTGTGAAGCACGCCATAACTATGAATAGCAAGTTGTAAGGAATTTTAGGAAACTTTACTTATTTGATGATCTTATTGTGCAATAGAGTTGATCTCTAAGGAGTTTTCTTCTAGCGCTTGTTCTTTTTATTACAGAATCATGCCTCCATGAACAATCCCCATATGAAGTAATGTTGAAGAAGAGAAACAAGCTCTAAATGAACCATTGGCTAAGCAAGTGACTTACGCAGAATTTAGAGCTCCATTTCAAGTACTTGCCCAAGCTGTGGCGGTACAAGTGAATAGGAAAGTAGCTTCTCGCATGAGCCCAAATATATGTACGGCGGTGGAAAGGGTTCGTGACTTCACTAGGATGAATCCCCCAGAGTTTCATGGGTCCAAGTTGATGAGGATCCCCAAGAGTGCATTGAAGGGATTCAAAAGATTATGTATATTATTGGGGTTACTTCGGTGGAGAAGGTAGATTTGGATGCTTACCAATTGAAATGAGTCTGTCAAATTTGGTTTAGTCAATGGAAGGCTGAAAGAGTTAAGGATGCGGGTCCCATTGATTGGGAAGAGTTCAATGATACTTTTCTATACCTTTTTTTCCTTTGCATTTGAGGGAAGCCAAAATTCAAGAATTCATCAACTTGAATAAAGGGAAAATGAGTGTGAGGGAATATGCCTTAAAGTTCACGCAATTATCCAAGTATGCTCCATTCATGATGCCGACCTTAGAGCTCGTATGAGAAAATTTGTATAGGCAGTTTCAAATTTGGTTTCCAAAGAATGGAAAACCCCCATGTTGATTAGAATGTTGTACATCTCAAGGTGGATGAATGCTGAGCAGATTGAGGAGGAAAAACATACAAAAAAGGCTAGTGAGCCAAAGAGGGAAAGGACCGATAGTATTTTGTATATTGATGGAGCCTCGATGCCTAGGTTTAACAAGGATACAGTGACATACCCTAAGCATTAAAGTGATGGTTCTAGTAGCCTAATTTTCCCCATATGTTAGAAGTGTGGGAGCAACTATCCGAGAAATTGTCTAACTAGTTCAAATGTATGTTTTGGTTTTGGTAAGATAGGTAATAAGATCAAGGATTGTCCTTTGGTAGCTGGTATGTTTTGAGTTCTCAAGTTTTGATGTTATTCTTAGTATATATCGACTTCATGATTTATTATGCCATGATTGACTTTAAAACCCGAGTGGTTGAGTTTCTGTGTTCGTTCAGGTGTTGACTCCTCATAACTACTCTTGCAAATTACTACATTTCAGATTTTTCATGTCTTTCCATATGCATGTGTCACGACCCATCCCTGTGGGCCGTGACTTGTGTTCTATCTGGACACCCAAACGAACATACATATAGAATCATCATATTACTGAATAATTCAAATTTAATATTCTTTATTTAATCATAACTAAAGACAATTATTATTTTAAGCGTTCGCGTGTGCAAAAAGTATCATATAACACAAAAAAGGGCGACGGAATGCGCATCGCTGGATATATGCATATATACAGACATATGGGCTATTTTGGTCATTATAAACAGAAGGGACCACATTAAGATACAAGCCATAAAGAGATGAACATACACGACCCACATCTATGTCTACAGGTCTCTACAGAATATAGCAGGAACATATGATGGACAGGGCCCCATCGTACTAAAATGGTCAAATATACAGAAGCATATACATAGAAAAGACATGTACCAAAATGCAGGCTCCGAGTAAAAGGATAACTATGTAGTAGCAGAAGTTGTGTAGCCTACGTTGATGGATCACGAATGTCTGTACCTGTGGGTATAAAATGCAGCCCCCGAAGAAAGGTGGTCAGTATGAAATGTGTAGTGAATATGTAAAGTACGAGGTATATCTATACAGAATCCAAATAGTAACTAAAAAGAAAGGTACAGGGAGCACTTACCAACCCAGGACATCAAAATCTATACTAAAACATATATACAAAATGCAAATAAAAGAAATCATGCCTAAGGATCAAGAACGTGGTCACCACCCCGACGCTGGTACCACACCACATCATACTTTAGAAAGTTTCAAGTCTCCGTACAAACCCTGAATATATCATATCATCACAACATGTTATATCATCAGAACATATCATATACCATATCACATGACGACGCCACAGATGGTACTCGACATTATAGAGAGGTCTCGAGACCCATAACACATTATACTGCCGAGTATATTATAGGGTGCAAGATTACACAGCCGGCCCGAGTTCTGGTGTACGATGTTATAGTAGTATGCACGAGCGGAGTAGTGAGAAACTAATGCAGCACATATATATCAAGCATTTCTGAAATTATATTTACAGTCCCAAATGGGTATTAGAACATAAGTGGACGATTAGGACATTATTATTTAGTAGGAAAAACCATAGGCAAAAGTTATCCCTTTATGTTATACCAGAATAAACTAAATAGGACAAACTAGGAGAGTTTTGGAGTTAGTGGGCCCACCTCTGGCCAAGCCGAGGTGGCGTACGTGAATTTTAAATATTTGGTTTAACGGAGCCATTTATCTAGGTTGTAGGATGATCTGGTCTCATAAGTAGAAGTTTGGATATTTGCACGTTTCATTCCAACATACATGAGTTTTTAATTCAATTTCACTGAATAGATTTATAGGAAATTTAAGCTTGGATTCCCATGAGCAGAATTTTTTCTGAGACTCAATTTACAACCTACTACACTTAGGATATGCCGAAAGAAGAAAAGGAAGAGCTTTACATACCTTATCCGCTTCTTACGCTCACTCAAACTCAAATCCCATTTCCTTCAAAATCTACAAATGGTCAAAATTACCAAATGTAAATTATAAGCATTTAAGAGTTTAATTTTTTTTAATCCTTGTCTACAGAAATTTGGGTAGCACCTCTCCTATAAATTCAACATCCTCGAGCATTTAACTAGGCCGGAATATCAACAACAACACCCACAAGTATACCAACAACATCAACAATTACTACAAAATACAACTTATACTAATAGTCTTTCTTCTTCTTCTTCTTTCTTCTTTCTATTCTTTCTTTTCTCATAAGGCAACAATTTCTACTCCAACTTCACACCTTCCCACTAATATAAACATTTCATATTCATTCACAAACTTAAGGCCACTTAGACATAATTTAAAAGAAATTAACATTATTCCATACAATATATAAAAATTCCACCAAAACCATAATTCACCCAAAACTTCTACGAACGCAACGAAACTACCAAATTGCCTTGTCTTTTTCCAAATTTATTAAGAATAACAATAATTCCCATATTAGAATTCTAATTTCGTAATTACATATAAACTATCTAATATCATATAATTCCCTATAATAACTTATAATAAATTTTAAGGTCGTCTCGAATCATTAAACTATTAATTACACCATAACCGCCATAACGACACAACTAACAAGCTAAAAAAATTATATTTCCTCTTCCCCCAACCATCACACCACATGGCCACACACACTTGCACACCCATACGGTCACACACACCCATACATCATAATTACATGATTTTTTACTTAATTCTACTAGCTACAACACATACACTTCTTCCATAACATAAAAAGATAGAATTCTTACCTTTTTCTTTAAATTTTCACTTGCCTCAAACGTAGTTTTCTCACTTACCCAATTATACCACGTTGAAGAGGTTCTCGAACTTAACAAGAATTCAAGAAGGAAGAGATTTTTGGATCAAAGTTGAAAAACCTGGATTTTTTTCCTTTTTCTCCTATGGTTCGGCCAAGATGGGCTCTTATGCTCTCACTCTCTCTTTTGTTTGATGACTTTGTCTCATAAAGATTCTAGTAAGTAGATGATATATCTATATAAATGATAATGGGTCTTCTTAATAAGTCTTCTACATAAAATTAAATTTCCATGGACTTGGGCCACTCCTTGCTTTGGGCCTCAATTTCTCTTATTATTATTATTTTATTTGAGCCCAAAACTATAAGTCTTATTTTTGTAGTTCACCAACTAATTTCCAAAATTCCCAATTTTTACCCTCGGCCTTCCTCTGTATTTTCACACAAAGTTTTCCATGAACATTACATCGGTACTAAATAAAATAAATCACAACCTCATTCCTTGCAAATCAATTTTTCTTTCTTTCTGAATACGCAAAAGTCCGAGATGTAACAGCATGCATCTCACGACCCGAACTAGGGTAGCCAATAAATGGCGATCGGAATGCGAGGGAGCCCAACCAAGCCATCTTAGCATTCATTGCATTCATAAGGTAAAGAGCATGATAATAAGATATAAGCAGAAGTGGTCAATTTAAGGGAGTGGGACTAAGGAAAATCAACTCAATAGATATCCAATACGGACTACATCATAAAGTCATCTACACATTCCTCTAGTCTAATATTTTATGGGGGCTTAGGATAAACTGCTAGCTCACCCAAATAATAAAAGAAAGACAAGTAAACAACAAGAATAAAAGTCATGTCCTGGATAGAATTCGTACTCACTAATTCCTTTAGAATATAGAGAAACTCTAGCAACGAATAAGATGATCATGAGTGTCTTCCACTCATACATTATGAGACAATATAGGCAAAATATGCGTTAGTACGTTTGAATGTACTAAGTATGTGAGGTATGCATTTACTAACAATATGCGATAAGTTGTAAGACCATTCGAAAACAAATGAAAATCATGGATACATATCATAAATATTTATCATGAAACTCATAACTTGATGTTTAACTTGTATGGGATAAGACCTTTAATCGGCATCTATGACCATGCGACCTATTATATGGAATCTGATGAAACCCTCATCTAGGGTATACTCCGTCATGGTACTCATCTCAACTCAACTCAACTGTGCTATATGTGGATCCACTAGCTAGTCCATGAAGGCAACCTATGCAGGCAACGTAGTTTGGGATGTTAGATTGCTACTAGGATTCCCTTGGGTAACTAACTGCATTATCAAACTAAACCCCACCTAGAATTACTCTTAGTAATTAGTCAATATCCCAATGGAAACTTATAAAATATGATCATAACATAATAGGGAAAGATAGTAAATGCTGATCAATCCATCTTTAAAAACATATTAGGAATAGCTCATTAACTTAGTGACTCATAAGAATCCTTAACTTTGGTGAGAATTGTACTTATCACCATCTTTACCATCATTGTTTGATAATTGGCCTTATCATACCATAATAACTTCTTTGATCTTAACTTTGATCATCATCATAACTTTTATCATAAAATCAAATCTCAACTTTAAATCAGAGAAACTTTCATTGAAAATGAATCAAACTCATAATCTACTCATAAAATCATCTTTAACTTCCATAATCATAAATTGAAAATAGCTTTATGCATGGGAATTCATAATTCAACTTAAAATCATGCAATTTATATTAAAACTTGTGTATAATGATCCTTGATAAAATCTAAAAATGGAATTAAATCATCCAAATGCAATTCTTCAAAACTAGGGTTCATAATCACTTGTAAATTGAAAGAAACCTTAAGAAAATCTTGGGACTCCATGGGTGAAAAGGGTCCATGAATCAATCCCTACATACCTTGCTTGAATTCACTAAAAATTTATGAAGAAACCTTGAAGAAATTTGAAAACCATAGCTTGAGCTTGAAGAAGAAACCTAGAGAGATTTTGAGTTCTTTCCTTATAGAAGAATGTCTTGTGAATGAGCAAAATTTCAAAGAATTGAGTAAATATAGGGTTAAACCATGACCATAATTAAAACTTAGGATTTAGACCTACGAGATGACTCTATGAGTCGTGGAAATAATGACAAGTCATCAAGACCAATAATTTTGCAAGATTGAGAAATATGCTAAAAATCAAGCCTCTGAAGTTTTGGAATGAGTCATTATTATGACTCATCAACTTGTTATAGGTCGTAGACTTTTTCTGTCCTGCAGGGCTAGAAACCTGCAACTCTGAGAGTCTTTGATCTTTTACAACAAGGGGTTCTTACGACTCGTCACTCGTCCTGTTGATTTGTAGAATCTCTCCTAGGGTTTGATCCTGAACAAGTACAAAAGCTCCCTCTACGACTCATGGAGATGATCGTAAACTTAGGTCCACTCAACATTTTAAATATTTCTCTTTGGTTTCCAACTTTTTGACTTTTGGGGTCTTATGATATTTTCTCCTTGGGAACATTCATCCTCGAACAGATTAACTTAGCATAGGAAGGACACGGAATGAGGAGTAGCAACCCAATATGAACATAATGATATCTTAAAATGCATGGAACATAAAATTTCCAAACTTAACATAAAATCATGACTTTGAAATCAACTTTCATGAACATGCATGCATATGAATAATACAGGAGGAACTGAATATATAAGAGTTCAATCAACTTGAATAAAAATAACTTAATACATTAGGCTTGAGTATAGGGAAAGAGGTATGGGTATCATTTCAATATATCCGCCTCTGCCTCCCAAGTAGAACTTTCTACTTGTTGATTCCTCTATAACACTTTGACGGACATAACTTCTTTGTTCCTTATTTCTTAACTTGCGGTCTAAGGTATCTACCAAAATCTCTTCATAAGTAAAATTCTCTTCAACAATTACATCTTCCAATGTCACAATGTAGTTTGGGTCACCTACAAACTTCCTCAACATAGATATACGAAATAGCGAATGAACCATAGCTAATATAAGTGGCAAATCTAACTCATAAGCCACCTTTCCAACACGCCTCAATATCTTATAAGGTCCAACGTATCTAGGGTAGTTTTACTTTATTACCAAAATACATTACACCCTTTATGGGTGAAACCTTCAAATAGACTCAATTATCCCACTCAAATTCAAGGTCTCTTTTCCTATCATCAAAATAAGACTTTTGACGACTTTGAGCCATCTTCAACCTCTCCCTTATGAGTCTTACCTTCTCCATAGCATCTATAACCATATTCAGACCAATACAGGCCATCTCACCTACTTCAAACCATCCCACTAGTGACCTACATTTTCTCTCATACAATTCTTCAAAGGAGCCATTTGAATGCTAGAGTGATAACTATTATATTAGACAAACTTAATAAATGGAAAATGGTCATCCCAACTTCCTTTAAAATTGATAGCACACGCCTCAATATATCCTTTAAAGTTTGGATCATTCTTTCGACTTGACCGTCGATTTGAGGATGGAAAGCGGTACTCAACTTTACCTTTGTACGAGACCTTTTTAAAATGACTTCTAAAAGTGTGATGAGAATTATGTACCTCGATCCGATATAATGGAAAATGTAACTCCATGAAGTGTTACCAACTCACAAACATAAAACATAGCATAGTCTTTGGCACCATAAGAAGTCTTAATAGGTAGAAAATGAGATGACTTAGTCATCCAATTTTCAACAACCCAAATGGAATCATGTTGAATCTTAGTACGTAGAAAAACTATTACAAATTCCACATTAACATCCTCCCACTTTCAAGTAGGAATTGCAGTGTCTTGGTCTAAACCTCCAGGTCTTTGATGCTCAACTTTAACATGTCGGCAATTAGGATACCTAGCTAAAAGTTCCGCTATGTCCTTCTTCATGCCGTTCCACTAGTAACTTCCCTCAATCACAATATATCTTGGTGGAACCCGGATGAATCAAATATTAGGAGCTATGGGCCTCATTCAATATCATCTCTCTTAACCCCTCAACATTTGTCACACACAACCGACCTTGATTATGAAGCACACTATCTCTCCCTTGGGAGAAATCCTCAATGGCTTTTCAGCAACTGACTTTTTCAACTCAACTATCATTGGATCTTGTTATTGCGAAGCCTTAACATCTTCTACATGAGAGGATTTCGAACCATTAGGCAAAAGAACACCGCCATCATTGGAATCAATCAAACGCACACCTAAACGTGCCAATCTATGGACATCTTTGATCAATTCCTTCTTAGCATCCTTAACATGTGCAACACTATCCATAGATAACCGACTAAGGGAATTGACAACTACGTTGTCTTTGATCGAATGTTATAACACACTCATATCATAGTCCTTCAACAATTCAATCCATCTCCTTTGTCAAAGATTCAGGTCCTTTTTCTTAAACACATATTGTAAACTCTTATGGTCGGTGAATAAATCCATATGGACACCATAAACATAGTGTCTCCAAATCTTCAAAGCAAATACAACCGCCACTATCTCTAAATCATGAGTTGGAAACCAAGGACAACCATTGAAATATCATAATATACCATGAAATTATTAGACCCTTCCAATAAGGTCAAGATAGGAGAGGTAGTGAGCCCATCTTTCAACTCTTAAAAACTCTTTTTTACAAGCTTCTGACCATTGAAACTTCACCTTATTTTGATTCAACTTGGTCTAAGGTGACGAGATTGATGAAAATCCTTCCACAAATGTTCTATAGTATCCTTCTAGGCATAAGAAACTTTTAATATCTAAAGGAGATAATGGTCTAAGCCAATTATTAAACATATTAGTTTTCTTAGGATCAACCATAATCTTTTTACCAGACATAATATGACCAAGAAAATCCACCTCTCTTAACCGAAACTTACACTTATTGAAGATGCTAATAATTGCTTGTCCCTTAGAGTTTGCAACACAACCCTAAGTGATTAGCATGCTCCTTCTTATTCTGAGAGTAAACCAAAATATCATCAATTAATACAATCACAAACATGTCTAAATATTGCATGAACACCCTATTTAGTAAGTCCATGAAAGCCTCGAGGGCATTGGTCATACAAAACTACATGACAAGAAACTCATAATGGTCATACCATGTTTGAAATGTCATTTTGGGATTGTCACACTACCTCACCCTCAAATGGTGACAAGCAAAATAAAGATCAATCTTAGAGAATTAACTTTCCCCTTCTAATTGATCAAACAAGTCATCTATCCTTGAAATTGGGTACTTATTCTTGATGGTTACTTTGTTCAATTACCGATAGTCAATACACATACATAGAAAACTATCTTTCTTTCTAACAAATAAGACAAGAGAACTGCATGGGGCTATACTTGGTGTAATGAAACATTTGTCTAATAAGTCTTTCAATGGTCCTTCAACTTCCTTAATTCTGCCAGAGCCATTCTGTGAGGAGGAATAGAAATAGGTTGAGTAGCCAGAAGAAGATCTATGCCAAAGTCAATTTTCCTTTTAGGAGAAACACCAGGTAAATCACCACGAAACATATCTGGAAACTCATTCACAGTAGGGACCGACTCGAGAGTAGGTGCTTCAGAATTTTCATCCCTAACACTCATAAAATGATATATACAACTCTTGGAAATCATTTTTTGAGCTTTAAGAAACGAAATGAATTGACCTTTGAACACGAAATTACTACCCTAGAATTTTAGCATCAGCTCATTTGGGAATTGGAACTTAACCACTCAGGTCCTATAATCAATAGAGGCATAACATGCATATAGCCAATCCATATCAAGGATAACATCAAAATTGGTCATCTTAAGCTCAACTAGATCTTATAGGGTAACTTGATGAAGGATCGACATCGAACAACTTCTATAGACTCTTGTAGACACAATTGACTCACCTATGGGAGTATAAAAAAAGAAAGATCTAATAATGTTTTGGGACTATTATCAAACCTCATGGCCACATAAGGGGAAACAAAATATAAGTTTGCACCTGGATCAAGCTAAGCATAAAAATAATAGTGAAAGACCCGTAACACACCAGTAACAACATTGGTAGTCTCCTCCAACTCTTGCCTACCATGGAGAACATAGAATCTATTATTGCGTTGACCACCCTTTGGTTTCACTTGAGTACCTTGAGAAACTTGGCCTTCATGAGCAACTTAGCCTTCATGAGCAACTTGTCCTTTATGAGAAACTTGTCCTTCATGAGCAACTTGGCTTTGAGGATGACCATCTTTGACCTTGCTTTCTTTAATATGATAACCGGGCTTACCATATCGGTAGCACATATTCAAATTGGCTAAATAATCACCCTTATGGTTTTTACCACACTTCTCACATGCGGGAGTAACTTAACCAATAGGAGCACCTCTTTGAGGATTAGGGTTGGGCACCCTATACTTGTCAAACCTTGGTGTAATGGCATTAGAAGACCCTTGACGGGAGTACTTTTGGCGAAAATGCAGACTTCCAGCACCTCCGAACTTACCATAAGTAAAATCACCACCATTAATCCTTGGCCTCTTGGACTCCCTATTCTTCCCATTTAGCTTATATCACAACCCAATCCTAGTTTCTAGAAGTGACATGGCGAATGAAGCAACTAGAGGTACCTCATATAAGCCTCTTAGCATTTTTTTAGCATTTCATCAATATGATAACCAAAACCAAGCGTAAATAAAAGGGGTAATCCGTACTAAAGGGTTTTGCATTCAATAAGAATCAAAATCGACATATCATCCTTTTCTATGTCAAAAAATACCTTCTATACTAAGACTTGGCTGGGGCTAAGACATATCCCTAACTCACCCTCAAGATTAGGTCAAATACAAAAATGTAACTCAGATTTCTAAGCTAGATAGGTTAGAAGTATTGTTCATGGAATATGGAACTCACCAAAAGTGGTAACCTTCAATGATCAACTTATTTACGAGGAAAACAGTGTAGAGCAACGCCTCTCCCTACATGGTGATATCATCTAGGCAAAAATATACGTTAGTACTTTGAATGTACTAAGTATGAGAGCATTCTATAATGAAGAACATCAAGTCATATATATAGGCAATATGGAATAATGAAGGCATGCATGAGAAACATCATATAGAACCTTAAAAACATTCATTTTGTGGAATAGTGACTGTAACCGACATTTAAGACCATACGAGCTATTACATGGAATACAACATAAACCCTTACATTGGTATGGGGAGACTACTTGCCGGGTAGAACTCCGTTAACTTTAACATTTCTTCAACTTTAACTTTAATGGCTAATTGTAGATCCACTAGCCTAAAATAACCGACAAAGGGCTACTATATTGGTGCATAGTTAATGCAACATGAGACTTTACTTAAGGACCCCTTAGGTCGAGTCCCCATCTATATGACACATTTGGTGCTAAGTCAATCCCATAGAATAACATTTAAACATCATAATCGCATAAGCAGTTATATATTACTTTAACATAAATCATCATTCAGTTGAATAGCTTATTAAAACCTTTTATTTGATTCAATGTGACAATTGTCCTTTTACATTGAAACCTTACCTTTCACATTGAAACCTTACTTCGGCTAAGAATCCCTTTCATCAATCAATCATTTCATAAGACCCCTTTAACGTAAGAACTCATATCATTTATTTGTAGTGTAAAAACTTCATTTCAACTTTACTTATATCATGAGGAAAACTAGGTGGGTTCTTTTCATAAAACCTTCAAATGCATTTTTAAGAGTTCTTGCATGTATGAAAGTAATAAAATACGTCAATTTAGAATATCTCAAAATAACCCAGCATTTATACTTAAAACCTCTTTCAACCCTTCATATAGGTAGTTTAGCAAATCATTCTATTCATGCAATTGAGAGTCAAAACACATCAATATCGATAAATAAACTTAAAATACATCATAATTTATGCATTTAGAGTCATTATATAAAAACCCATGAGGATTCATCAATTGAATTTAAATATCAAGTTGAGAGGAACTTTTGGGATCCATGGGTGGAAAGACCCATGGATGGAAACTCACATCTCTTGAGGACACAAAATCCCTAAGGAAACCTAAAGAAGAAAGGAGACTTGAATTCTTTGTAATGAAACTCTAGCCTTTCCTTGAAGTTGTTGGGAGAGTTTGAGAGGAGGGGAATTTAGTGTATTGAGTCTAAGTATGGGAAATGAGGGTTTTAAGAGTTTTAGTGTCTTTAGATAGAAGGATTCAGCCTCCAAAATGACATTATTTTGAAATTAAAATGCAAGAAAAGACTAGAATGCCCTTCTTAAAACCTGCCTAGAAAGGACTTCATGGGGATCATTCATGTTCCTTGTGCTCATTGCGGTCCCGTGGTAAGGGACTTAGAAATATTTTGAAAAGGGCCTGCAGGAGTAGTCTCTTAAGTTTCACCATGGAGGGCTACATGACCCGTGGTGATTATAATGGTCCGTGGTCCTCTTTCATGGTCCCTTCCCTACAAGTGAGAATCTCTGATTCTCTACCACTATTTATCACCACAGTCTATGATGCCTTCCATGGTCAACTCCGAGTGCTAGTTTTTCGTATTTTTATGAAATTTCATCCATTGTTCCTTGGTTTTATACCTTTTACATTTCTAAGGTCTTACAATATCTCCCCTTGGGAACATTCATCCTCGAATGTGAATTATTAGTATAGACAGGAACATGGCACGAGGACTAGCAACCCAACATATATACAATGACACTTGAAATGCATCAAACGTGAAATCTTCAAACCTTATCATAGATCATAACTTTAAAATTTAACTTCATGAATATACATGCATATGAAGACTTGGGAAAAATGAAACATAAGATCATTAAATACTAGAGAATGAATGACTTAGTACCTTTGGCTTGAGTAGAATGAAAGAGTTGTGGCCTCAAAAATGACATTATTTTAGAATTAAAATGAATACAAAGACAAAAATTCCCTTCGTAAAATCTGGTTGGAAAGGACTTCATGGGTACCTTTCACATTCCATAGTTCTCACCACGATACATGGTGGGGTCCCATGGTAAGGGACTTAGAAGTATTTGGAAAAGGTCCTGCAGGAGTAGTCTATGAAGTTTCACCACAGAGGGCTTCACAGCCCGTGGTGCACACACCAATTGTGGTCCTCCTTCGTGGTCCCTTCCCTATAAGTGAGTGTCTCTGATTCTCTACCACATTTTCTCACCATGGTCCATGATTCTTACCACGGCTGTGATGGCCTCCATGGTCAACTCCTAGAGCCAGTGTTTTGCATTTTTCTAGAATTTCATCCTTTGTTCCTTGTTTTAGACCGTTCATAATTTTGAGGTCTTACAAATCTCCCCCTTGGGAACATCCATCCTTGAATGAGATTCATTAGTACATATAGGAACATGGCATGAGGACAAGCAACCCAACATATATACAATGATACTTGAAATGCATCAAACATGAAATCTTTAAACTTTATCATAGATCATAACCTTAAAATTTAATTTCATGAATATGCATACATATGTAGACTTGAGAAAACCAAAACATAAGATCATTAAATACTTGAGAATGAATAACTTAGTACCTTAGGCTTGAGTAAAATGAAAGAGATGTGGCCTCAAAAAAGACATCATTTTAGAATTAAAATATAGGAAAAGACTAGAATGCCCTACTTAAAATCTGGCTGGAAAGGACTTCACGAGGACTGTTCACATTCTTGGTGCTCACCACCATAAATGGTGGGATCCTGTTGTAAGGGACTTATAAATATTGGAAAAGGTCCTACAGAAGTAGTCTTTGAGGTTTCATCACGGAGGGCTTCCAACCTGTGGTGCCAACAACAGTCTATGGTCCTCTTTCGTGGCCCCTTCACTGCAAGTGAGAGTCTCTGATTCTCTACCAAAGTTGCTCACCACATTCCATGATGCTTACCATTGCCTGTGATGGATTCCATGGTAAACTCCTGGTGCTACTTTTTTGCATTTTCTGAAATTTCATCCTTTGTTCCTTTGTTTTAGACCTTTCATATTTCTAGGGTCTTACAATATCTCATCTTTGAGAACACTCGTCCTCAAAAGAAAATCATTAGTATAGATGGGACCATGGTACGAGGACTAGCAACCCAAAATATATACAATGACACCTGAAATGCATCAAACATGAAATCATTAAAACTTTTCATAGATCAAAACTTTAAAATTCAACTTCATGAATATGCATACATATGAAGACTTGGGAAAACCAAAACATAAAAGCCTTAAATACTTGAGCATGAATGACTTAGTACCTTAGGTTTGAGTAGAATGAAAGAGATGAGGGTAACGTTTCATCATAGCCACTTCTGCTTCCCATGTAGCACTTTCAACTTGTTTATTTCTCCAAAGGAATTTAGCGGATGCAATTTCCTTGTTCCTCAATCTCTTAACTTGCCGATCTAAAATTTCAATTAGAACATCTTCGTAGTACTTCTCCTCAATGTTCACTATCTCCAAGGTAATTATGAAACTTAGATCTCCCACATATTTCCTCAACATAGACAGATGGAACACCAGATGAACTAAGGCCATTTTCGAAGGCAATTTCAACTCATAGGCAACCTTGCCAACCCTCCGTATGATTCTATGAGGCCCTACATACCTAGGGCTTAATTTCCGTTTATTACCAATCCAAACTACACCCTTCATGGGTGAAAATTTCTAATAAACCTAATCTTCCACATTGAACTTAAGATCCATTCTCATAGTATCGGAATAGAACTTTTGACGACTTTGAGCCATCTTCAACCTTTCTCTAATGACCTTCACCTTATCTAAAGCATCAAATACCAAATCGAGGCCTAACAAGTCCATCTCATCTACTTTGAACCTACCAACCAGAGAACTAGCGCTCAATTTCCCTTTCTTACTGATCCAAACTACAACCTTCATGGGTGAAATTTTCTAAAACACCCAATCACCCAAATTGAACTCAAGATCTCTTCTCCTAGTATTGGAATAGATATGGGAATTCATCCATAGATCCTTCTATACATGGAGTGTCAAGGTTTTTCTTCAAATTCATCTTATAAATTCTACTTCTACATCGTATTTCTTATGACATTGTATTGGGTAACTTCAATTATGATTTATTTCCTTATGAATGATCTAATTACACATAATTCAAGTACTACTCAAATTCAAGGGGCACAACTGCCACCTAGTGCAAACTAAGGTCAAAGCCGACCCAGTTGTACTGCTTGCTAATGGCATATGGGAGCCACACACAGTCAAGAAATCAAAAAATTATATCTCATGTTTTAAATTATCTCTCATCCAGAAAAGTCCATTATCAATAAATCTAGAAAGAAAATAACTACTCCCAGAACAACGACACTCAAACGCTGCCTCGTGGCTCAAACACCAAAAAATGACAAAAAATATAAGTGTAGAACCTTAACCCAAAGTAGCTCAATCATGTACATAACTTAACAACCATATTACACAATTCCTTCAACCACCATGAAAAATGATAAGAAATAGCATAAAATAAAGCTTGTGTCAAGGAGAATATTTCTCCAAAATTGACCCAAGAAAGAATCAAGCTAGAAGAGGGTGTTTTCTTACCTCAAAAGTCTTGCCAAAATATTAAATTGCTTCTGGACGTTCTTACTTTGATAAAATAAAAAAATGACCTTTTTTGAAGTCAAAAAGCACCTTTTAAAGTCGGCCAAATGCAACTCGAATCCGTGACACAGTTTGCCATGATAGGCTGCGGTAAAATGGTCATAAATATTTACTCTAATATCGAATTAATGAGTGGTATTATTTATGTGAAACTAGATTTATAGGAATTCTATTTGAAATGTATTAGGTCCCCTAACGCCATATATATTTGTAGATATGCTCCTCCCAAGTCAGTACATAAATAAAATTATATCAAAACTTTGTTTTAATAAATTCGTCACTTAAGACTTTTGTTTCAAGGCACCCCTAGAACTATAAAATCTGTCTAAGAATTTCAATTGAAATTATAAAGTTATTGCTTGGTATAACCACCAAATTTTAAATATTCTCCAAATATTTCAATAATGATTGATGTAGATTATGATAAATTAACTTGTCAAACATAAGTTTGTTATTTCAAATATTACAAACTTATAGTGTGTTACATCCTTCCCGCTTAGGAACATTCTTCCTTAAATGATAAAAACATATGTGGAATCATATAAAAAAATACAAAAACTCAAACAACAACAAGAAACATACCTTAAAACTCAATTGCGTGTCTATTCTATATCTACTTTGCAAATTATACAAAGGAGTGAACAGGTGGGAATATCTAGATTCCATGTCATCAACTTCATATGTCATCTCTTCCACATTATAGATCTGACACAAGACTTTTTTTTATAGAAGCCATATATTTATTTTTCAATCATCTTATTTGGAGTTCTACTACTACAACATGGACTTGTTCATAGGATAGATCCTCTGAAATCTGAACATCTACTATTTGAACTATTTGTGATAGATGTCCAATAAAATTCGGTAGAAACAAAATATGAAATGTTAGGTGTACTACCTCTAACTCAGGAGGTAACTCCAGCGCATAGGCAAGTCAGCCTATCTTTCACAAGATGCGGTAAGGCGCAATATATCTAGGGCTCAACTTGCTCTTTTTTTCAAATCTCATAACACCCTTCATATGCAAGACTTTCTGAAAGACGCAATCATCAACATAAAACTCTAAGTCTCATATAATAATATCTGCATATGATTTTTGATGGCTCTGAGCTATCAACAACTACTCTCTGATTAACCTAACATGTTCCACAGCTTACTCCACTATGTTTGGTCCAAACAATCCTAATTCTCTAACCTCGAAACAACAAAGAGGGGATATATAAATGTATTCTTCAATATAAAGAATCATATGTCACCATACCAATGTTAGAATAATAACTATTATTATGAGAAAACTCAAAAAAAGGAAAGTGATTATCCTAGTTTTCTTTGAAATCTAGCACACACGACCGTAATTATCCTTGACCATTTTGATTGTAAGTTCAACTTTTCTATTAGTCTGAGAGTGAAATAATGTAGTAAGATTAACCTATATCCTTAGACCCTTCTAGAAAGATCTCAAAATATATAATGTAAATTATGTCCCTCTATCTAAAATGATTGATTCTGGGACACCATGTAATTTAACAATCTCTCTAATATATAACCCTACATAATCTTTAGTTGAAAATAGTATCCTAACTAGTAAAAAATGGGTTGATTTCATCATCTTGTTGATAATCACCCAAATGGAATCAAATTTTATCATGAACGAGGCAAACCTGTAACAAAGTCCATATTTATTGCCTCCCACTTCTAAAAAAGAAATGATATCTCTTGTGTCTGCCCACTAGGATTCTAGTGCAACCTTCACCTATTTACAATTAGGAAACTATACTATATACTTAACAATATCTATAATCATCACAGGCCACCAGTACATGTCTTTAATATCGTGATAAAACTTTGTAGAACTTGTGTTAATAGAATATCGAGAATAGTATGCTTCCCCTATAATCTATTGTCAAAGACCTATAATATCCGAAATGTATAATCAAAACTAGGATCCTTTTGTTTCCGTGCCTTCATATCCTCATTTAGAGATGGTAGAGTTGAGTCCCAAATTGTGACTCCATCATGATAATCGAACAACCTAACCCTAAAGTTAGCTAGCTTATGAAGATCTAAGTCTATCTCCTGCATCTCTACTCCTAAATATGATAAGCTTCCTATTTATTTATAAATTAGGGCATCTGCTACTACATTTGCCTTTCCTATATGGTATAAGATTTCATTGTCATAACCTTTTAGCAACTCGAGTCATTGGTGATGTCATAGATTAAACTTTTTTTGTTTGAAAATATACTAGATGCTTTTATAATCTGTCTAGACATCAACATGCATGCCATATAATTAATTCCTTCAAATCTTCAAGGCATGAAGAACTACAACCAAATATAAATCATGTGTTGGGTAATTTTTCTCATTTTTTTTATCTATCTAGAAGTTAAACACTTACCTTACCATATTGCATCAAAACACAATACAACCCAACCCAAAACTTGAAGAATCATAGTACACATCATAGCCCTCTCGACCCTCTAGCAAGATCAAAATTGAGGCTAAATTCAATCTGTCTTTCAGCTCTTGATAACTCTATTCATAGTCTCTAGTCCACTGCAACTAGCCTGTTTTTAAATTAGCTTTGTAAAAGGTGCTAAATGTGAAGAGAATCCCTCTCTAAACCTCCTTTAATGCCTTGGTAAACCAAAAAAAACAACTATGAAGTTTTGTTGGGGTTGTGGCTTTGGGCCAAGTCTTCGCGGCCTCAATCTACTGCTAGTCAATCTATATACGAGTAGCTGATACAACATGTCCCAACAAGGCCCAAGAAATCACATTTGGAGGGCTTGATATAAAATTTCTAAATTTAGAGTACCTGAAGCACAGCTTGGAGATGGTCTCTATGCTTTGAATTTGATCCTGAATATACTAGAATATCATCAATTAACACAATCGCAAATAATTCTATGAATGGACTAAGTATGTTATTCATTAAGTTCATAATTACTGCTAGGCATTTGTTAATCCAAAATACATCACAAGAAACTCAAAATCACCATATCTAGTCCTAAAGTTTATCTTTTGAATCACTCTCCTGAACCCGCACCTAATTATTGGGCACCTTGTAGCTAGTCAAAATATTCATCAATCTTTGGCAGCGGATATTTGTTCTTTATAGCCACCTTATTCAACTATCAGTAATCTAGACACATGCAAAATAAACCATCTTTTATCCACATAAACACTACAAGTGCACCACACTGTGATGCACTTAGTCTAATAAAACCCTTATCTAACAAGTTGTTTAGTTTCTCCTTTGATTCCTTTGATTCTATAAGAGTCATTCGATTTGAGGAAATTGATATTAAGTGTACATCTGGTAATGAACTAATAGCAAAATTAATCTCTCATTTGGGGAATAGTTGGGAGCTCATCTAGAAAGTTATCTAGAAATTCATTAACCACCAGATTAAACTGAAAGGTCGACAATTGAAGTTTAACATCCCGAACCCTAACAATATGATAGATGCATCCTTTAGCAATTAATTTCCTTGCCTTAATATCTAAAATAAATGGACCCTTTGGCATCATTGTACTACACTTTTACTCTTGAACTACCTCTCATAGAAAGTGGAATCTAACAATATTTGCTTGATAGACAACATTGACATAACAAGATGCCTGTCAATCTATACCAATAATAATGTTAAAGTCTAGCATCTCTAGATCTATCAGGCATACAGAGATCTGATGTCCAATAATCTCGATCGTACAACCTCAATAAGAACTTTTGGCGATAAGAGAGTTGCCCATTAGGGTAGATACAATAAAAAGGTCATTGTAATAACTCTGGTATAATTAAAAACTGTCACAATATTTGGGGAAAACTTTGACTCTTCTCGGCTTGTCAATGAATAAGTATAGCCATATTTTCCCAGCCTTTGATGAAAATTGTGGCCCGCATCTTTGTAGGGCGTATTGAAGTAGATGACCTTAAAAATCTAGTGTACCTTGTCAATAAAGTTTCAAACGTCTATATTTTATACCACTGGCTGGAGCAGAGTGGTTTTTAACTAAGCCAACACATAAACGAAACTCTTGAATTCTCTATCTGTAGGAATCAAAGGGACTGAAGGTGATGTTGGAAGTCATGTAGATCCTGGGGCCTCCTGATGTAAAGGTGGTGCTCAGGAGGGATGTGAAAATATCTCCCCTATTTCCTTTGGATGAACTTTCCTGGCAGGTTGTACCTTGTTCATACCCTCACTTGTGGGTGCATCTAACTTCTAGCTAGGTGCCCTCTAACAAGTTACTAGCATCTCTTCCTTTGTGGAAGGACATTAAAAATCACAAGTCAGAGAACTCAACCCTTATAAGTAGCATGATTTGAGTAGAAAAAGGGTAAAATTCCTAAATAATATAAGTAGCTTCTTGCTTATAGAATATGGTGCAAAACACATTTATAAGCAAGACTCTACCAGAAATGGCTTGTAGACTCCCTAGGATGCGGCGTTTCTCTGATATAAATTTTGTCACACCCCACACAGAAGAGGCACAACTGGTACCTACAGCCAAAACTCAAGACAACCGACCCTGCTAAACCACTTGCTAATGGAATATGTCATCCACACACAGTAAAGAAAACAAACAAGTATAGCTCACCTTATAAGTAAGCCCTCATATTAAAAAGGACCTTTTCAACACCTCTAGAAAAAACAAACTACTCCCAGTAGTTCATATAAAGCAATAAGAAGGTAACACATGAGTCCTATTGGACCATCGAGGCCATCTTGATATCTACAATAACAACAACAACAATAACAATCACTACCCAGTGAAATCCCACATCGTGGGGTCTGGGGAAGGTAAAGTATATGCAGACCTGACTCCTATAAATGTAGGACGACTGTTTCTAAAAGACCCTCGGCTAAAAAGAAGCATAGAAAAAGGTCAAACAAGAATATTAGAGTAGATAAGTAGATAACGAAAATGGTTCAAATAGTAGTATAATCAAAGCACAAAAAATAGTAGATATTATTAGATAATAACATTAATACCATAAATACCATAAATAACATAAATCAGAGTACAAGAAATCATAGTGCGTTAATACGCCTACGAATAAGAGGGAATAAAGCCACTATGTACTAGCCTTCTACCCTAATATGTGTCCTCCACACCCTCCTATCTAAGGTCATGTCCTCGGTAAGTCATAAATGTGCCATGTCCTATTTGATCACCTTTCCCCAATATATCTTCAACCTACCCCTACCCCTTCTGAAACCATCCATGGCTAACCTCTCATATCTCCACACTAGAGCATCTGGGACTCTCCTCTTCACATGTCCAAACTATCTCAGTCGCGTTTCCCGCATCTTGTCTTCCATCGAGGCCACTCCTACCTTGTCTCGAATAACCTCATTTCTAATCCTGTCGCTCCTAGTATGCCCACACATCCATCTCAACATTCTCATCCCGGCAACTTTCTTTTTTTGCACGTAAGAGACCTTAACTGACCAATACTCCGCCCCATATAACATAGCTGGTCTAACCACCACTTTGTAGAACTTGCCCTTAAGTTGTGGTGGCACCTTCTTGTCACATAACACACCAGAGGTGAGCCTCCATTTCATCCATCCTGCCCCAATACGATGTGTGACATCCTCGTCGATCTCCCCGCTGCCTTGCATGATAGAACTAAGGTACTTAAAACTACTTTTCTTTTGGATGGCTTGGTTGCAAAGCCTAACTTCCTCACCAACCTCTTGAGGTGTCTCACTGAACTTGCATTCTAGGTAATCTGTCTTGGTCCTACTCAGTTTAAACCATTTAGACTCCAAGGTGCATCTCCAATCTTCCAACTTCGCGTTAACTCCACTACGAGTCTCATCGATGAGGACTATGTCGTCCGCAAAAAGCATACACTATGGCATCTCACCTTGAATTTTTCGCATCAATACATCCATTACCAAGGAAAATAGGAACGGACTAAGAGCTGATCCTTGATGCAACCCCATCACAATTGGGAAGTGTTCTGAGTCCCCTCCTACTGTCCTTACCCTAGTTTTGGCACCCTCGTACATATCCTTGATCACCCTTATGTATGCTACAGGTACACCTTTAGCCTCCAAACATCTCCATTGTATCTCTCATGGGACTTTATCACAAGCCTTTTCTAAGTGCCATCCTGATATTTAGAAAAGCCTAAATGCTATGTGGGCTATCGTTCCTGCCACGATCTGTATACAGAAGTTGAAAACATGTATAATAATATAAAGTAGGCCAGTGAGTGTAACATCCCTAAAAAAATCTTTTAAAAAAACCTTAAGAATGCCTTGGAAATAGGCCGCTTATTTAACGTATTATTCTTAATCTTTTTGGAAAATTCTAGTTCGGAATATCGATCAAGTGGTCAAAACCTGCGCAAAAATGGTCTCGGTGGATTTTTAGGACCAGTAGAATGGAAGAAAGATTTTCGAAGAAACTACAAAACAGTGTCGTCCGCGACAGGACTGCATCACAGACCTGGAAAGCTGCACAAATAGTGTAGTCCATGACAGGACTGCGTCGCGGACCTGGTGCCAGTTTTCTGGCCAAGTTGGTCGCGATAGGTCCGCATTGCGGACCTGAAAAGGTCTTATGTTCAAATTTAGTTTTTTTTAGGGCATTTTAGACTTTTTCCAAACTAGTTAATGAACCTAGACATTTATAGGACCTAATTCAACTCTATAAATTAACCTAAACCTCTAATTCAATTCATTCTTTTACAATTCATCTATCAAATATTTCTCTCTCTACAAAAAGGTTCTTAAGGGTTTCCATTGAAGACTTCAAGCAAATTCACTCAATTTCTCCATCAAAATTCTCAAGTTCTTCCAAATTAATTGGTGTTCTCACTCAAGGTATGTGTGTATTAATTCATGGATCCTTTCATCCATAAAGCCCAATTAATTTCTCAAGGTTTTCTATCAAATTAAAATATGGTATTTTATGGATTTTGTGATCTCTATTCCAATTGCATGAATTTTTATTTAAATTATAATCATGAGTCTATTTTGATATAATTTGATGATTATTGAATTAAATTGAAGAGGTTTTCCATGAATTTTCCTATATTAATTTCTAGGGTTCATGGTGTAAAATATGAGCATTTTCAATTATACTTCTAAATGATATTATCTATATGACTTATGTATGGAATGATATAAAGTTTAAGATCATGCATATTTTAAAGTTAATTTCATAATTTTTAATTCAATTGATCATGCATTCATGTCATACCCTAATTTCAAATTCAAGCTATGGTCATGAATTTTCAAAGTATGAATTATTACTATGTATTTCCATTATGATCATGAATTATAGGTATGTTTCAAATTATGGTTTATCATGCAAGTTATGAAGTAAGGCAACCTAAGGCCTAACAATATGAATTATGCAAATATGATTGTAATGATGAAAGGGCAAATTCTCACATTACAAGTATGTTATGAAAATGAGCTACTCTATGATTTTTTACACCTATGATCATGACTATGATATATGAAACTATGATCTTATGTTATGTATGTATTTCGTGGGATTTGATTTAGCACCGAATGTGGACTTGAGGTGGGGACTCGAAGCAAGGGGTCCCTATATAAAGTTTCTTGACTCATAACTACGTGCCACAGTAGGATTTTCCTTTATGTCCTAGCTAGTGGATCCACAAATAGCACATGTTCATGATTAGAGGTCTACCTTGGCATAGTAGCCTTCCCCTTATCGATATGGGGATCATCGGATTCCATCTTATAGCTCGCATGGTCTTATTGTTGGTTATGGTCCCTATCCCACCTATGTATGATTTCTTAAGTATGTTATGATTTTGAACTTATGCTTTTAAATGCTTTGGTCATTATGATTTTCTCATGACTTTATGTATTCCATCTTATCATGTGATTTACTTGACCTTTGCATTCCATGATTTCTGTTGCATATCACGCCCTCATACTTAGTACATTCCAACGTACTAATACATACTTTTTGCCTACATTTTCTCATAATATAGGGGTTGAGGTTGAAGATCCTTATCGTCCACGTAACTAGTAGGCGTTCCTATCTCAAGGTGTTGTGGTGAGTCCTCATTGACCGGGTACTAGTTACAAGTTGATTACTATTTTCCTTTTTAAAGACTTTTTTACATCAAAAAATTTGAGGGTGAGCTAGGGACATGTCTTAGCCCCCACCATACTCATGTTTAGAGGCATCTAGTTGGACATATGTTTGAGTCTATGTTGTCATAAAATATTTTCATATTTCTATTCATGGTTTAGACTTAGACTCTCTTATGATGTTTTTGCTTTTATATTTTTATCTTATGTATTCTTATGATATGTCCAAGAGTATTGGTTGGAGCCCTTTGGGGGTTTGATCGCCGTGTTACGATTAGGCCCTAGGTCGGGTCGTGATAGAGAGCCACTAAACTTCAAACAAAACAATACAAGGACCGATTGGCTAATAAGCTACAACAATCAAACGTACAATGCCAAAATTGCCACCATCCTAGTTATGCAACCAAACTAACTAATTTGAAAGACTCTATAAATACATTACTTGGTGGTACAAGGACAGAGCCTATCCAAAGACTATAAATAGATAAAATGAAAACCTCTAATACTATAGAAGTTCCTTAAAGGAAAGGAGTCTCCCAACTCGTGAAGCTCGACTATGCTACTCGGCAGTTCCACCTGATCATCGCTAAGGACCTACATATATAAATACAGTGCCCCAAGCAATAGGGCATTAGTATGAGGTAATGTACCGAGTATGTAAGGTAACTAAAAGTCGAAACTAAAGTATAGGTACTTAACAGTGAGACCCCAAAAGTCGAAAAGTTGGAAACCAAAGAAAATTCCTCAAAATTGACTGTCCTCAGTGTTTGGAGTCACTTTACGACTCGTAACCATCTCTAAGAATCTTAGGAATGAGTCTTAGAGGGATGTCTTGCACTTGTTTAGGACCAAAACTTGAGAGAGGTCCTACGATTCAATATTATGACTCATAGTCCATTCGACGAGTCATAACATTGAGTCATAACAAAATTTCAAATGTTCATATTTTTTAGGTTTTTATACCCTGCAAGACAAGTGATGTTTATGAGTCATAGTTCAGTTGATGATTTGTAGACATTACTCCTAGGGAAGAATCAGAGACCCTAAAATCAAGGTTCTTTCAAGACCTGCAAGACGACTCAAGTCTATGAGACGTAGACTTGAGGATGAATTGTAGAACATACCTCGTAGGTCCAAATACGAGTTTAAAGAAGGGTAATATTATCATTTCCAAAGTTTGGTTCAATGTATCTAGATACTATTATTGCAAAGTCTAAGCCTATAGCTGCCAACCTATTGAAATTCCCTCTATTCTAAATCATTTTTCAAAAAATCCCCTAAGACAAGGTCACAAATCCTCGATAAGCTCTATATCAATCAAGCTACGTCTTCAAGTTCATCAAGGTTCTTCTTCAATTTTGAGTTGATTTCACCAAGGTATATGGGGATTGATCCATGGGTTCCTTTCACCCATGGTGTCCCTTTTTCTCCTCAAAAGATCTCTTGAATTTCAATTACTTTTAACCCTAATTTTAATGAATTGCATTCGGCTATTTCAATTACATTTTTAGTCATTATCAATGATCATTATGAGCATGATTCTACATTAATTGCATGATTTAAAGTTAAATTATCAATACCTATGCATTAAGCTATCTCAATCATGATTATGAATTTCAAAGATAAGTTTATATGAATTTGAATATGAAGTTATATGATTTTCAAAGAAAAACGTTTATGAATGAAGTTGAAATTCAGGATTAAATTATGAAATTTATGATGAGGATCATTTATGATCTAAGAAAGTTATTATGGTGTGATAAGGATAATTCTCACAAAATCATATTTTAAGATAGTGATGAGGATAATTCTAACCAAAGTTATGAATTCTTATGAATGACTAAATTGATGAGCTACTCTAATTATTATTTTCATGACGAAGATAATGATGATACTTCTATGTTTAAATAAATTCCATTGGGATATTGACTAAGCACCGAAAGGACTTATAGGTGGGGTTTGGTTTGGTAACGTAGTTAGTTATCCAAGAGAATCCTAGTAGTAACCTAAAGTCCCAAACTACGTTGCCCTAGTAGGTTGCCTTTATGTCTTAGCTAGTGGACCCATTATAGCTCATAAAGTGAAAGTTGTACTCACGAAGTCTGCCTTGGCAAGTAGCCTCTCTCTTCTCGCTATGGGAGTTATATCAAATTTCATGTTATGGCTCGCATGGTTTTAAGAATTCAGTTAACGTTTTTGTCCCACATTCAAGTTATATGCAAAGATATGAGCTTTACTATGAAGTTTCATGAAGTATTGACCATAAGTTTTCATATATTTTCAAATGCTTTTCAAGCTATATTCATGTTCATTATGATAGGTCTTATATCCTATGTCATATTGATCATGCTCTATTACTTGCTCATGAATATCTCACATGATTAATACCTTTTATGTACTAACGCATATTTTACCTATATTGTCTCATAATGTAGGGACAAACGATACTCACGCTACTGATATTCTTGCTAGAATCAGTTTAATTCTAAAGAGTTGGTGAGTCCTCAGTCATCGAGGACATGACTTTTCTTTCATGTTGTTTACTTGACTTTTCTCTTATGATTCGGGTGATATAGGATCTTCTCCTAAACCCTCATGAAATCTATAATAGAGGCATGCTTATATGTTCAAGTTGATGTAAGTCCATTCTGGATGTTTTGTTGTAGTTACTTTCCTTTGACTTCTTGTTGAATAGATTCATCCACATGTCTTATCATATTCTATTAGTTATGTATACAATATAGTCTAAGATGTCTTGGTTTGGATCCTTCAGGTTCTCGGTTGCCATGTCACATCTAGTCCCCAGGGTTAGGTTGGGACAAACTTGGTATTAAACCACAAGGTTTAGGAGTGTCTTAGGGAATCTAACATACCACATTAAGTAGATTTCTATTCATCGATGTAAAGCGCGCCACATCTATGAATAAGAGGCTATAAAAAGTCTTAGGAAAATATCACTTCTTTCATAATCTATGGCATGAGGTAGAGTGGTACTCTAAGTCTTTCCCTCTAATGAGTATTCTTTGCGATATTTAAAAAATGCCTCCATGAAGATACCCCACTCGAAGGAATGTGGTTGGAGAGAGGAAACAACCTCTGAATGAGCCCTTGTATGACCAAGTGAGTAGTGCTGAGTTCTGATTTGCCTTCAAGTACTTTCTCAAGCCGTAACGGCACAAGAAAATCATGAGTTGCTCCTATGAACCCAAGTGTGGGTATGGTAGCAACAAGAGGTTTGTGACTTTATGAGGATGAATCCTCCTAAGTTTTGGGGTTGTAAGTTGGAAGAGGATCCACAAGAGTTTGTTAATAGCATTCACAAGATTGTAGAGATTATGGGGATTATCTTGATTGCGAGGGAAGAGTTGGCTAAATATCAATTGAAGGGTGTTTCATGTATTTGGTTTGATCATTAGAAGAGTGAAAGGCCTAGAGAGGTGGATCCCATGACTTGGAAGAATTCAAAGGGGTATTTCTTGATCGCCTTTTTCCATTATAGTTGAGAGAGGCTAAGATACAAGAGTTCGTCAATCATAACTAATGTGGTATGAGTGTGTGGGAGTATGCCCTCAAGTTTACCTAATTTTTGAAATATGCTTCATTCATGGTTGCCGATCCAAGAGTTCATATGAGCAAGTTTGTGTCGGGTATGTTGGAGATGGTTTATAAGGAGTTTAATACATCTATGTTGATTTAGAAAATAGACAACTCTAGACACATGATATATGTGGAGCAAATAGAGGGTGAGAAACTAAAGGAGAAAACTAGGGAGTCAAAAAGGGCAAGGACTGATGGTGTTGATTCCTCTTATGCTAGGTCCAGAAATGGAGGGTGTCCTTATGTTTACCAAAGGTATTCCAGTCAAGGTTCTTCAAAGGCTACTACTCCTAAATTTGACAAAAATAGGGTTCCCAACCCTAAGCCTCAACAAGGTTCTCCCATTGGCCAAGTTACCCCACATGCAAGAAATATGGAAAGATCCATAAGGTAGATTCTCTAGCGGGTTTGAATGTGTGCTATCGGTGTGGCAAAATGGGTCACAATTCTATGGAGTGTAAGGTTAAAGATGGTCGTCCTCAAGGACAAGTTCCACAAGGTGACAAAGCTCACACAAAAGGTGGTCAACACAACAATCGGTTTTATGCTGTTCATTGTAGGAAAGAGGAGGAAGAGAGTCCCTGATATTTTTACTAGTATGTTACGGGTCTTTCACTATGATATTTATGCCTTAGTTGATCCCAATGCAAATTTTTCTTTTTTTACTCCTTATATGGCCATGAGATTTGATGTTAGCCCCAATATATTGTTAGACTTTTTTTCATTTTTACTCCCCAATTTATAGAAGTTGTCCGATTTTAATTTTGCCTAAAATTACTCTATGTGATGTAGTTGAGCTTGAGATGAACGATTTTGATGTTATCGTTGGCATGGATTGGCTATATGCATGTTATGCTTCTATTGATTGTATAACCTAAGTGGTTAAGTTTCAATTTCCAAATGAGCCACTCTTAGAATGGAAGGGTAGTAATTCTGTGTTTACAGGTCAATTCATTTCGTTCCTTAAAGCTTGGAAGATGATTTCCAAAGGTTGCATCTACCATTTTATGAGGGTTAGGAATACCAATTCTGAAACCCCTACGTAGAATAGGTCCCTATTGTTAGTGAGTTTTCAGATGTGTTTCCCAATTAATAACCCAACATTCCTCCTAAAAAGGAAATTAACTATGCCATATTTATTCTTCATGGTACTCAACCCATTTTTATTCCTCCTTACCAAATGTTTCCGGCTGAATTAAAAGAGTTAAAGAATCAATGGAAAGACTTGTTAGACAAAGATTTCATTAGACCAACTATATCCTAATGGGGTGCTCCCGTATTGTTTGTTAGAAAGAAAAATGGTTCTCTATGTATATGAGTTGATTACCAGGAATTGAACAAAGTAATCATTAAGAATAAATATCCAATTCCGAGAATAGATGTTCTCTTTGACAAATTGCAAGGGGCAAGTTATTTTTCCAAGATTGATATCCATTCTAGTTTTCACAATTAAGGGTAAGAGAGTGTGATATTTCCAAGACGGCATTTCAAACAAGGTATGTCCATTATGAGTTATTAGTTATGTTATTTAGATTAATAAACGCCCCCGCAGCATTCATGGACTTGATGAATAGGGTGTTGAAACAATATTTCGACATATTTATAATTTTGTTTATTGATGACATTTTTTTTTGGAATAAGGAGCATGCTAATACTTGAGGACTGTATTGCAAACTGTTACACCCCGTACTTTTGTACCTTGGAATGCATTCTTAAGTCTCTTGAAAGGCTCTTAAGTTTCTTGGAAGGATCGTATGCCTCTTAAGTTTCTTAAGGATTCCTAAAGTTTCTTAAAGCTTCTTAAGACTTCTTAAGAACTATTAAACTTCTTAAGAGTTACCATGTGAGACGGATAATCTATAACTCTATCAAACAACTCTAAGGAAAGGAGAATGCGATACCCCATAGTAGAGAAGATTGGAAATAGAGTTAGAAGAATCTGGAAGAAGTTGGAGACCAAACAATGAGTCGTAGGACTTGACTTATTTACGTAAGATTCTAACTTGGAAATATTACATACTTAAGAGCTTATGCATCCATTACTTCTCAACCTATGGAGTTCAAGGAAAGTAGTTCAACTTACTATAAGAGTTTGACATTAAGAAGTGAATAAGAGATATGGATTACATTTAGGACTTAAAAGTGGAGTTACCCCAGAGATCATATCACATTTTATAGCTAAATCGAAGTCGAGTAGTGGGTTGTCTTTGTGGTGATGCAGGTGAAGCTGGTTGGGTTGACAACGTAAGAAGATTAAGCTATCGTCTGAGGACCAGAGTAGTAGTGTAGCCATCTCGAGTAAAAATTAAAAACTCTAATTTCGTATCATAGTTTGGAGCTAGTTGTTTGGAACTTGTATTGTGTAAGGTTGAAGTGATTTATTTATAAATATGCTTCTGGTTGTTTTTGGTGGTATGGTTGTTGATATTGGTGTCGAATTGAAATCTCGGGAATGTTGAAATAATAAGGTCATACAAAGTCTTACACGGGGCCATCTAGAGACTAGAATGATAGTTAATATCGTAAGTAATCTTGATAGGTAGTAGGCAATTGTTCGAGCTACCTTTGGAGTCAACTGTATAGGCCTGCAACATATCTTCTAGCATTTAGCTAGTAAGCTTAGTCTGTCCATTGGTCTGAGGGTACAATAGTATACAAAGACCTGTTTGTGCTTCCAATCTCTATGTGGGCTGATCTTCAGCAGTTAACTGTAACTGGGGCTCGTTTGTCTGAAACAATAGTTATGGGAACTCCATAAAGTCCCACCATTCTCTTGATCCAAAATTTCATATAATCTCGGCTGAACAGGTAGTCCTTGATCAAAAGAACACGATTGATATTATTAATCTGCGGATGACATTTCATATACCATCATCCATCCATGGAGTGCAAAATGAGTCCTATAGCCAAGGTCGTGTTGTGAAATCTTCGACCTCATTTATTAATTCTTGCCTTCTTTAGACAACATGATCTGATACCCATACCTTTTGGGTTTTGCTTTTTGCCCATCAGAGTTGGCTACCGAGTGGTGCTGAAGTTCCCTCACAAGATAACCTTCATAGCCGTTCTGTGCTTTTTCTATCATTATTGGTATAGTGTTGCAGAACTTTGGCATACCATTGCGCCATTTGTTAGTAACCAGCTACTCCAGCTCATTTTGCTTAAGCCCTTTTACAACTCTCTTAACCCTACTTATAACACTCTAGGTACATAATCTCGAGTCGTTGCTTCATCATTATTTCCGATTCTTCCATAGTACTTTTCCTCAAATTTGGCTTCAATTTTTCTGTAACACTATACATTGCAATTCTTGCAATAACGTGCAAATGCACTCAACTTTGTCCAAGATGTACCTTACCTTCATCTCGCTAGTCTTCAGGTTCCGCCTTGCCCTCTCCTCTTCTATATTACAATCGGTATTGGGGTAGATCTTTAGTTCAACCATGACCATGTCCTTTTTGGTCATTCGATTTAACTTCTCTTTGTATTTCTCTATAACGTATCCAAAATATCATAACCCCCTTTCCCTCATGCACTCATCCGCTTGGTCTTATGTTGTATATATATTCGTAGGTTGCACAACTACTTTTATATAACCGGTATGAGGTAGACGCATCCTTTTCATTTCCTGGTCCATCTTGCTTTACATAACAACCTTCACACTAGAACTTGTTTGCGCTAACGCTCCTCTATCATACCCCTTTCTTTTCATTCCTTCGGGTACTCCTAGGTTTCCTCATTCCCTATCATAGGAGATTTTCTATACTTTCTCCTTGATACTTGTATGTCACAACTTAGCGGCCAACAACTCTATTTCCTTATCTTAATCTTTGCTCAACTATGGCCTGACTACCCTTTAAATGGTCCTTAGATCTCTTAGTCTTACTTTTTTATTATATTCACCCCTTTTTGTATGCACCCATGATTCTTCGCACGGTCTCAGATACTGCGACTTCTATTTATTTATTGTTGGCCTTGAGCTATTACTAACTCGAGCCAGTATGGGATCTTGCTTGAAATTTAAGCGGTCCTATCAACATGTGACAGTGTTAGTTGGTTTTCTCTCACTCTTATATTTCTCTTGTCCACTTTCCTCCTTTAGGGTGTACCCATGCCATTCTCTATTTATTTTCAACTGTTCATACGTATATGATTCTGTTCCAACACATTTGACATACTGCACCATTTCTACACCTTCTTTTAACTCATCTATACTTTAGGTTGCCTCTGTAACAAACCTTAATATAACCATGGGGTGCTTAGAATTCTCAATAACTAGTACCCAATCTAGTCCAAGTACTAGTACTCGAGTCATATTTGTAATGTAGTAGTTTAGATGAAGCCACATTTCATTTATCCCAATCAGTATATCACTAGTGCTTATAATCATGTCCGATTTTCCATTCGGGGCACTTATACTCTGATGACACGTGTCTCACATTTTGTTTATCACTTTTTTTTCAATGGATACCACTTGTTCCTTTGATAATTTCACAATGCCTCAGTTGTTTTGCAATTTCTACTCCCTATCCTCGAGGGATCCCATTATTTTCCAAAGTGGAGATACTATACACAATACCCCTTTCTGCTTCATGAGCTTTCATCCTTAGCATTACTGTGGATACGATCTCTCAATATATGTTACAACCGTATATCTCATTCTCTTTCTATCTCAAAAACAAATCGGCAGAGTTTCCTCTATATTCCTTACTATCCCAAACCTGTACTCAGGAAATACCAAACATGCCTTACAGGACAACATATATTTATTCATATCACATCCACACAGGGCTTTCAATATCAATAACCGTATGAAAATAATGGACTTACCTCATGTGTCTAACTCAAACTTCATTTGTTATACTTTCCTGTCTACTTTCCTTTCAATTTTCAATTTTATAGTTCAAGCTCACTACCTTACCCAACATATCTCTTTCACACCCTTACTTACCTGTATACTGTGTAGCTTTCAATATCATCTGTCACTTTCTTCTCTCGATGTCGTTCTTTAGATGAAACCAAAGGTTAGTAAAAAAAGTAATTTCATTTCCTATAGACAAGAAAGAAAGATAACATCCTAAATGCCTGTAGCCTTCTATTTATAGATGTGGTGCATAAGACACTGATAAACAGGACTTTAGTAGACACGGTCTATAGACATTCTGAGGACCAAACAACTTTAATACCACTTTTATCATGACCCAACCCCGTAGGCCATGATGGGTGCCCGAACTGGGCACTTGCATATATCCCTGCTATCTCCAAGTAAATTTGTCCCCTGTTTAAGTTATAGCACCTCAACAGGCAGGATACCATATAAGCCGACAAGGCTTATAATAGGCACCATTGTACATACATACATATACAACCCATACACAATCCACATACATGTTCATAGGCCCCTAAGAGTAAGAACAGTAACATAAGGCAGGATAGGGCCCCCACCGTAACCGTGAACAAATAAATATATACAACGAGAGTTAATACCAAAACTAGGCTTTAGCATAATGGAGGGCTTCTGAACTGCTGAGCAAAACTCCTATACTGACGGATCCCCAAAGTCTGTATCTATACTTGCGGGCATAAACGCAACCCCCCCAAGAAAGGAGGGTCAGTGTGACATATGTACTAAGTATGTAAAGCATAAATATCATAAGGATATTACAGTTGGCATAGGGATGCAGGGGCAAGTATAATATTTAAACATTTACCATACTCGCATCGTATAAAAGAAGTCATACATATTACCATCATGTTTTTTGCTCGGCCCATTAGGGGACTCAGTGTACCATCTACATCATTCTGTTATCATAAGAACATATATATTATTACCATTGTGGAACATACAGCCCGATCAATGTATATAGTAGGTATGTGCCAAGGAACGTATGACCTAATCCGCACATCATATAATAATGTCGAAGAATGATGGCCCGATCCACTTATCATATAGTAATGCCGAGGAATGTTTGGTCTGATCCATACATCATATAGTAATGCTGAGGAATGTTCGGTCGAATCCATATATCATATACGGTACTGGTCCTTTGTGGGACTCGATATCATCGTATCATCATATACTGTACCCAGCCATTTATGGGACTCGGTGTCATCATCATTAGATACCATATGTGGCCCTTTATGGGAATCGGTGTCATAATCATTATATATCATACCCGGCCCTTTATGGGACTCGGTCTCATAATCATCATATACTGTACCTGGCCCTTTATGGGACTAGGTGTCATAATAATCATATACCATACTCGGCCCTTTATGGGACTCGGTGTCATAATTATCATATACCATACCCGTCCTTTTATAGAACTCGGTGTCATAATCATCCTATTATCATCTAAGACTCAATAAAATAATCATACTGAACTATCCTTTGAGGTTTAGAATGGTACTTATCCCAAGTGCCCTCTAAGTGTCATTAGGGTTCGTATCAACTAGAATCTCGGGAATCATAGGCATTTATCAAGTAATGCCAAACGACTTATGAAATGAGAGGAATTGGTCGTCATAGAGTCCTTGGAAATAGGAGCTTATCAAGGTAAGAACATTAGTCACTATAGCGTCTGTGAGCATATAGACTTCCACATGCAAATTCCTATTTTACGTACAAAAGGCTCAAGGGTAGTAGCTAAATTGCCATAAGAGCATTAACATCAGAAAATGAGTAAGAGACAAGAATCCTATGCGGAACTTAGGAATGAGATTAACCTAGCTTGTATACATATCACTTACTTTTAGGATATGCCAAACGAGAAGAGAGGATAGTTTATGTACTTACTACTTTCCATCACCTAGAAGCCTTGAGAGGCAATAACTCAACTAGTATAGGACTTCTACCATCGAGAAGTGAATGAGACTTATGAACCATACTTGGAGTTATAAGAATAGAATTACTCCCAAATTTCATACACATCTCATACTTGTGCTAAGACATACCAAGAAAAAGGAGTTAGATTCACATACTTACTACCCTCTATCATATAGAAGGCTTGAGAGTCGTAGCTCCATTGTTATGGAAGTTCTAACCTTAGAAGTTGGTAAGGCTCATAAATCTTGCTCGGAGCTTTATTGATGGGATACTCCCCAAAGCTTGCATCATCTTGTACTTATATCAAGACATGCCAAAAGAAGAGAAAGGATAAGCTTTACATATTTATGCCAATGACATGCTAAAAGAAGAGAAAGGATAGGCTTTACATACTTATGCCAATGACATACCAAGAGGAACAATAAGCTTTACATACTCTCTATTTTCCCTCACAGAGTCATCATACGCATATATCGTACCCGGACCATCATGGATCGATGAATAATTATAGCATAATAGTATCATACTTATGTCAAAAGCATACCAAGAGGAAAAAAGGATAGCTCTATTTACTCATGCCAAAAACATACCAAGAGAAAGAGGGTAGCTTCATATACCTCTTTAGGGATTAATCATAACCCAGCTTGCCTCGATATCTCCTTAACCTTTTTAACATAAAATTAATACTAAGATTAATAACCTTTCATTTTCCCATTTCCAGCTCTACACCCAAGTAGTCATAGGAACCATTTCCTTATCCATTTCCCTCGACTAGCTTATTACTAGTTCTGAAGTTGCCAAAAATCGGGCAGCATCTCCCCTATAACTTGCCCTATCCAACTGCTAATAATAGAAGCCATATTACCAAAAACAACCAGTAGTTATATATACAATCAAATCACTTCAATGTTACTCAATACAACTCCAAACAACTAGCTCAAAACTATAATACCAAAATAGAGTTTTTAGCCTTTATTTTGTAAAACCTTTAACAATACAAAATAGAGGGTCGTGTGGCTTCAACCAGAAGTAATCACACCCCTTTTAGAATACTTTACATCCCTTCAACACGCCATCCAACAAGCTGAAATTGCAGCACCACTATCACCACACGCTACTCGACTTCGATTTAACGCTAGCGATTTCAATTTAGTTTGTTTCTAACGTCAAGCATTTTTATGCAATTTTTCCACTTCCAACCTCATTTAAGAAATATAATATGCCCCATAAAAATATAATAAACTTCAATTTGAAATGGAAAGCCTTACCTTATCCGAAACTCGCCAAAACTCGCCTTGGAAGCTCTTCTAGTGCGACTGAAACTTTGTGGCTATTTTTGTCCGTTTGGGGCTGCTCCAAACAATAAATTTAGATTAATAACACCTTCATACCTTCATGGTATACCCCATATAATTAATTCATAGAACGGAATTGGAGAACCTACTTTTTTATCCTCCCAAATTCGTAGCTCTTCCTTCTCTCTAGCTTAAGTTTCTCTTTTCTTCTTTTCTCTAGATCTTTCTTGACTTTTGGAGATAAGAATGAAACTTATAGGATAAACATGAACATAAAAGTCATAAACTATATATATATATAGTCCACTTTAGGAGGTGACTCGTGTCAACCCCCAAGTGGTGACACATGTCAAGCCCTCATAGGGCCAACGCACCACCTCCTCCACTTAGAGGCTTCCATGTGGAATGTGGGACCAACCCCTATTCTGCCACGTGTCGCTCTCTTCTTCTCCTCGTGGGTTTGTTATCTCTTCTTTCTTTACGAGTTTATATAATCTTTGCTACGTAAACTTGCACTACAAGAAATAACACTTATTGTGGCACCATATGTCGCTACAAAATGCTCCACAGTCGCTGCTAAAGGTATATAGAAGCGACAATTGCTCCGTTCGTAGTAGTTCCTTAACTAAAGGTTATTTGTGATAATTAAATAATGTGTCCACAATAAAAAGTCATTTGTGGAGACATAATTCATCACGATATATAAAAAAAATTGCCATAAAAAATAATAATCTACAACACAAATATTTGGAAATTCGCTCCTAAAATATGACCTTTAGTGGCGACATAGTTGCCACAAAAACTTATTAGCTAACTGTGGCAACTTTTATATCGCTAATAAATATTGATATTAATTAGTAGCATCTCCTAACGCTGTAAAAAAGTATAAACTATTAGCATCGATTTTTATGTCGCTGCTACACCTAATTAATTAACAATGACTTCTTCCACCGCAAAATCCACTAAATATCAGTGGCAACTTTTATGTCATTGCAAAAGGTAATATTCATCTTGTTACGAAAGAACAATATTTAGTATTTTAAAATCAAATTCTCTAAAATTACTATATAGATATTAAAAACATCTAATAGTATTTCACAAAATTAGAACAAGAGCATTTCCGAGTATTTATATATTAGCTAGTACTTCAGTTATCATTATATCTATATACATATGATAACAAGAATTTTTTTTGTGTATGCATATACATATATATAATCAAAAAGAAAAAACTTCCATTGCACGCCTTCAAACTACTTATTGATTGGGCCTCATTGCATAAGAACCTTGTCCCTGAAAATAGAAAAACACACAATCAATTTCGTATTTGCATAATCCAATCAAATGACTTGAATGAAATTGGTACTTCAAAGTTATTTTCAGGGGATGAGACAATTCCTATACCAAGTTTGATTATGATTTGGTCGAGCAAACTCAATTGAGGACACAGATCAGTACAATAGCCATAGATATTAATGAAGAGGAATCCAGCAAAACCAACACCAAGAAAATTGAGCAAACACAAAAAACTTCCAACAAGCTTCCACCTAAACCAAGAGAAGTTTTCCCAAAAGTGTCCTCTAGATAAAGATTCATCATAATTAAGTACTAAATAAAGATGAAGGTGGATTACAAACTCGAGGAGTATAATAGAAATCTTTAATTATAGCACTAAACATTATTGTAAAGCAGCTCATTTTTGGATAATTTATGTATGTATCTACTATCCATTTCAATACTTTGGACTTTTAAATCGTTGTATGGAAGATTAAAGAGTCAAGTATGACAATGATGAAGTTGTTATTTTGTTTTATCTTTTAAGAATGAAATTTTCATGACATTAAGTAATAAAAAGCAAAAATCCATGGAGTTCAAAGATACATGTTTTTCCACTTATCAAGAAAATTAAATACATCCAAAATAAAAAAGCTAACCTGTCCATTAGAACCATAAAGAGGTTACAACAAAGGTCTCTTCTCTACATTACCACCACATTCGCTCATTGTAGAAGTGAGAAAGGTTGATTTGACTGCACTTTGTGCCGTATAAAGTAAAAGAAAATTTAGTGAAAGCTTTTTCCAGCAAGGCACTTAAATTAACTAAGGGGATTATGACATTTTAAAAAAATAAACCTAAAATAATTGTCGTAGGCTTATGACATTCAATAGTTATTCTTATCATTGTAGTTTTAGCTTTGGAAACTAAGTTTATCTTTGACAAAATATGGGCTAAATTATGGTATACTTAGAAAGGAAATGCAACAAAAGAAAAGGTAATATAGAAGATAACAGTCAAAGTTAGAAAGACTCTAGTAACTGTTACGTTTAAGAGACTGCTTATTGTTGGTTACAATTTAAGTAAATTGACAAGACAATCTCCCACCAATATATAAATAAATTAAGAAAAAGCCTGAATTTATTGGTTAATATCCTCCAAGGTGTATTCATATTAATGTTGCAGCTAGGAAGAAGTGTAATGAATAAGAGGTGTTAAAACTAGCATATTGGAAGATCAGTCAGCCAAAACCTGTTTACCATAAGTATGAAACCTAACACATAACAAACTAGCATCTAAAATTCCTTAACAACAAATAGAGTGAGATCTGCATATCAGATTGGTCTATCTTAGAAATTTTAATCTATAACCTTCTTTGATTCCTCCAACAAACTCTAAGCAGCAGGAAGCCCCTTATTTTCTAATGTGCCGACTCTGAGATTCACACAGGGAATAAGAGTACAAGAAAAATTAATAAAAGTCAAGGTAATATAGTGAATTAGTGGAATTTCACTGGGTATTTTGTTGTTGTTGTAAGGTAATATCATTATCAACTTTCAGCAAAAATAAGATCTCATCCTATAACATGACACTTGATGCAAGGTAATAGTGTGAATCAACTTTCAGCAACAAATGAGATCTCATCATATAACATATACTTCATGAAAAAATTTGAATTGGAATAGATAGGAGGAATGACCTGACTTGAGTTTTGCTACTAGTTTACTACTGTAAATATGTACAAGAACCAAAAGGAGTTTCACCAGCTTGGTTGATATGTCTACTCTGTTTTAGTCTAAAAAATCTTTGAGATTCTAGGTAAGGATTTTATTTACTTCGAGAGTAAGGTATGAAGTATCCCTCAAAGCATATCCGAAGATGGTCATTAAACTTAGTTTAACTAACACTACATGGCTTATCTATTTGATTATTATCATTGCCTGTTTTTAAAGAAAGTATGAATAGAAATGATTTTCCTAGAAAGGAAACATACAACTATTTTATTATTTTTGTTTATTGTATAGAGGATAGGTGATGAATCAAATAAGACATCATTACCATATATAAGCAAGTACTATGGCTGTCCATATGAATTTTAACAGAACCAAATGTGGTAAATTCGAGTAGTAGAAAAAGAGCAGTCACAATCAGAATTCAATTGGGAAAGACAATAGATTATTCAAAACTACCATAACATAATGCAAAGTTGTCGTGAATCAAAGAAGTGAAATAATTATAATGAAATTAGCAGATTAAAAGCTAAACTTATCTGAAATATTCAATTCCTAATCCTCCATATGCAAAAGTAAAAGTTGCCCAGAATCAATCATAGATTATCCTAAACAACGAAAATTTAGGCTGTTGTAAGTAATCATATGAGATAAAACTCCAAAAATTAGCACATAGAGGAAGTCATTGTGAATCAAACTCACGATGGAAAAGATATAACATTATGCATAGACCTTATATAATTGACTCAAAGAAACACTTTCTCCCATCTAAAGAGAACAAGAAATTTGAACAAGTAGAACGTGAATGCAAAACATTAGGATTGAAATAAAAAAAATAAAAATCAGTAGCATTTAGGGATGATTTCGCACCAGCATTGAGAAACATGAATCAAAATTGATATCAAACTCAGTATCAGAATCTGTCAAGTAAACAAAGAGGCAACTAATTTAGAAATGAGGAGAAAATGGGCAAAGAGTAAATGTCTAGGAGAAGAATACCAAGGTATGCCAACAGATTGTTAAATCTTGCCATGAAGTTGAGCACAAATTCGAGCAGCACCATATACATATAAAAATCATAAAAAGCATGCAACTGAAGATAATAGACGATGAAATGTAATAGAGATCAAACCAAATGCAGCATCCATAATGTTTTACAGTAGTTTCTTTGACCATAATGAGGTCGGCTCTGTCGGTGCTTCTCTTCGACATCTGCCTTTGATTCTGGTGGTAGGGAGAGGAGAGGAGAGGAGTAAGTGAGAAGTTGGGGGGCTGGTCTCTCTTTGGTTCTCGCTGGCAGAGCGGCCACGAGGAGATGGAGGAGGCGAAGAGATGGAGGAGAGCAATGATGACCTAGTGGTTTTCTTCACTGGAGTCGCTGCATGAGGAGGCGACAGGAGAGAGAGGCTGCATGCAGTGGAGAGGGAGAAAAGGAGAAAAGGAGACTAGAGAGGAGAAGAGAGTGGAGAGCAGCGAGGGATGCTGTTATCTCGTTGGAGAGACAACACGCGGTTGTTGGTCGCCGATGTGTGGTGGCGATACAGAGAGAAAAGGGGAGGGAGCGGCGGATCTCCCTTGTTGGAGAAGATGAAAAAATCGTCCCTTAGGGTTTTGGGGTCTTTTTAGATAAAAATAGGAAATAAATGGTCCTTCAATCTGGACCTTTGATTGATTTTGAGGAGTGGTTGGGATTGGATCTGGGTATTTGATGAAGATGAAATGGATGGATGTGATTAAATCTTTTTGAAATAAATTTTAACTAACCATATTTGGTTCAAATAGGCTACAATTGAGATGGATTGGAATCTGTTTGTCTAGAATTTTAATAAATTTGATAAAGAAGACTATATTTAAAATAAAATGGAGGAAAGCTATATATATTAGTTTTCTAAATAATAACTATAATATATATGTTGAATAAGTAAAATCACAAACCTTATCAAGTAGTAGCATTTGTGTACATAAGGTAACTACTCATATATATACTAATATATATATATATATATATATATATATATATATAATACGTACTAAAATAGATGCATGATTAATATAGTTAACTAAATATATAATAAACTTAATTAGGTAACAACTTTATATGCACATGTATACAAGACGTATTAAAGTAGATACGTAATATGTATATATTAATATGAATAAGTGAATTATAAAATAAACTTAATTAAGAAATATTTTTTAGTTATAAAATAAAATTAATTAATATTTAAGAAATTAAAATAATATTTAATGAACAACATAGTGAAAACCAAAATGTCACTAACTATTATTAAAAAATTAATTTATAAATTTACTTAAATAACTCTACACTATAAGCTGTATTACTTTAAAAATATTATTTTTTTTTAGAAATATTGATTAAATTTTTTGTCTTTCATTAAAAAAATTATAATATACAAAATTGTCATTTATTATTTTTTATAAATTTTTAGTTAATTCTCTTTATAATATTTAAAATTAAGAAGTACAAAATATATATTTTAAACAAGATTCATCGCAAAAGATATAAAACAAAATAAAATTACACTACAGAAAATAGGAATTTTGCCATCATAATTTGTCCTAAAATTTGGCATTAAAAGACAACATTTTATTTTCTAGTATCTAGTAACTCAGATATATTTTTGAGGAATGTTGTGATAAAAATAAAACGTGATAAACAAAAAAAATAAAAGAACCAAAAATATTAAAGACAGAGGTTCACATTTTTAAAAATAACTTTTTAATTTTCATGTAAGAAATTCTTATAATTTGGATAGATATAATATTTATTTTAATGTCAATTATTATTTTTTAATTATGGTATTTGTCTTGTATATAGTTTTATTGATTAACGTTAGACACACATGATAAACAAGTACTCTAAAATAGTAATTAAAATTTTTCTATTTTTTTTTGTGTTTAAATATAAAATTGCGATAAGTATTGATTTTATTACTATTAAAGGATTTTTTATTACTAATAAAGGATCAAAATATATAATAAATTATCCACAACTCTTTACAAAAATGCGACTTTCATCTCAAAATAATGTTGAATATCAGAAGAAAAGAATTAGGTAGGACATAAAATGTCGCCGCAAAAGATCAGCTTTTAGTAACAATCGTGTTGCCACAAATAACCTTTAGCAATGACATCTTATAGGTCGCCACTAATACTTCTTCAACCTAAGTTTTATTAGAAAATTTTAGTTCACTTTTGTGGCTGCCAAAACATAGTCGCCACAAAAATATTATTATTAGTGGCAACAATAAGGGTCGCCCGTAATACCATAACCTTTTGTGGCAATCTTTCCAAGTCGCTCCAAAAGTTCTTGTTTTTGTGGCAACCATATGTGTTGCCACAAAAAGTCACCGCAAAATATCATGTTTCTTGTAGTGTTGGTATTTACTCAAGTAGTTTAAGTACGTAAGATTTTCAAGTTGATATCTTAAGTAAGTAAGTCGAGTCCTACGACTCATTATTTGGTCTTCAACTCCTTCCGGATTCGTACGACCCTATTTCCAATCTTCTCTATTTTAGGGTATCTCATTCTCACTTCCTTGAATTTATTTGGTAGCGTTATAGATTATCCGGCTCACATGGTAACTTTTAAGAAGCTCCAAGAAACTTAAGAACCTTTCAAGAGTTTATGTCATGCATTGCATATCATGTTTTATGTCATGCATTGCATACTTCTCAAGAGATTTAAGAAACTCCAAGGTACAAAAGTATGGGGTGTAACAATTGCAATATCATGTTTTATGTCATGCATTGCATACTTCTCACATACATAGTCTATTCCATGTACTAACACATACTCTTTGGTAATATTATATCATAATGTATGATCCAATGATCATGCTCCTCCCGCTCATGACTAGGGTTGATTTTGTTATCATCAGTTGACTGTTAAGTCCTCACATCTCGAGGGCATAACCAATACGAGTTTTATGTTCTTTTTTCAAGAAATTCTTTCTTTCTTTGGGTGAGCTAGGAACTTGTGTTATGCCCCCATCTACCCTAAAGTAGAGGTATGGTTTAGACTATCCTGGGTTGTAGTGCTGACTATTCAAACAAGTTGGTTTAAGATTTTTCTCTATTTGAGATTTTCTTTGAGACTTGTCTTCCAATTATGCTTTTATTGACATGCGATGTATGCTAGGAGGATTGGTTGGAGTCGCTTAAGATTCCAATTATCGTGTCACGCCTAGGGCCTAGCCTTAGTCAGGACAAATTTTATATCAAAGCTCAAGGTTTAATGTGTCCTAAGGAATCTAACATGAAGCATCAATTAGAGTCTTGTTCATTAGTGTGAAGCACTCCATATCTATGAATAGCAAGCTGTAAGGAATTTTAGGAAACTTTACTTATTTGATGATCTTATTGTGCAATAGAGTTGATCTCTAAGGATTTTTCTTCTAGCGCTTGTTCTTTTTATTACAGAATCATGCCTCCATGAACAATCCCCATATGAAGTAATGTTGAAGAGGAGAAACAAGCTCTAAATAAACCATTGGCTGAGCAAGTGACTTATGCAGAATTTAGAGCTCCATTTCAAGTACTTGCCCAAGCTGTGGCGGTACAAGTGAATAGGAAAGTAGCTTCTCGCATGAGCCCAAATATATGTACGGCGGTGGAAAGGGTTCGTGACTTCACTAGGATAAATCCCCCAGAGTTTCATGGGTCCAAGTTGATGAGGATCCCCAAGAGTGCATTGAAGGGATTCAAAAGATTATGTATATTATTGGGGTTACTTCGGTGGAGAAGGTAGATTTTGATGCTTACCAATTGAAATAAGTCTGTCAAATTTGGTTTAGTCAATGGAAGGCTGAAAGAGTTAAGGATGCGGGTCACATTGATTGGGAAGAGTTCAATGATACTTTTCTATACCTTTTTTTCCTTTGTATTTGAGGGAAGCCAAAATTCAAGAATTCATCAACTTAAATAAAGGGAAAATGAGTGAGAGGAAATATGCCTTAAAGTTCACGCAATTATCCAAGTATGCTCCATTCATGATGCCGACCTTAGAGCTCGTATGAGAAAGTTTATATAGGCAGTTTCAGATTTGGTTTCCAAAGAATGGAAAACCCCCATGTTGATTAGAATGTTGTACATCTCAAGGTGGATGAATGCTGAGCAGATTGAGGAGGAAAAACATACAAAAAAGGCTAGTGAGCCAAAGAGGGAAAGGACCGATAGTATTTTGTATATTGATGGAGCCTCGATACCTAGGTTCAACAAGGATACAGTGACATACCCTAAGCATCAAAGTGATGGTTCTAGTAGCCTAATTTTCCCCATATGTCAGAAGTGTGGGAGCAACTATCCGAGAAATTGTCTAACTAGTTCAAATGTATGTTTTGGTTTTGGTAAGATAGGTAATAAGATCAGGGATTGTCCTTTGGTAGCTAAAAATGATGAGGATAGCTTTCAGCGAGCACAACCCTACTCTTCAACAGGTTGTCCGATTCGACAAGGTACTTTATCTGGTATGTTTTGAGTTCTCAAGTTTTGATGTTATTCTTAGTATATATCGACTTCATGATTTATTATGCCATGATTGACTTTAAAACCCGAGTGGTTGAGTTTCTGTGTTCGTTCAGGTGTTGACTCCTCATATCTACTATTACAAATTACTACATTTCAGATTTTTCATGTCTTTCCATATGCATGTGTCACGACCCATCCCTGTGGGCCGCGACTTGTGTTCTATCTGGAAACCCAAATGAACGTACATATAAAATCATCATATTACCGAATAATTCAAATTTAATATTCTTTATTTAATCAGAACTGAAGACAATTATTATTTTAAGCGTTCGCATGTGCAAAAAGTATCATATCAAACAATAAAGGGCGACGGAATGCGCATCGCCGGATATATGCATATATACAGACATATGGGCTATTTTGGACATTATAAACAGAAGGGACCACATTAAGATACAAGCCATAAAGAGATGAACAGACACGACCCACACCTATGTCTACAGGTCTCTACAGAATATAGCAGGAACATATGATGGGATAGGTCCCCATCGTACTAAAATGGTCAAATATACAGAAGCATATACATAGAAATGACATATACCAAAATGCGGTCTCCGAGTAAAAGGTGCACTATGTAGTAGCAGAAGTTGTGTAGCCTACGTTGATGGATCACGAATGTCTGTACCTATGGGCATAAAATGCAGCCCCCGAAGAAAGAGGGTCAGGGAGCACTTACCCACCCAGGACATCAAAATCTGTACTAAAACATATATACAAAATGCAAATAAAAGAAATCATGCCTAAGGATCAAGAACGTGGTCACCACCCCGACACTGGTACCACACCACATCATACTTCAGAAAGTTTCAAGTCTCCGTACAAACCCTGAATATATCATATCATCACAACATGTTATATCATCAAAACATATCATATACCATATCACATGATGACGCCACAGACGGTACTCGACATTATAGCGAGATCTCAAGACCCGTAACACATCATACTGCCGAGTATATTATAGGGCACAAGATTACACAGCCGGCTCGAGTTTCGGTGTACGATGTTATAGTAGTATGCACGAGCGGAGTAGTGAGAAACTAATGCAGCACATATATATCAAGCATTTCTGAAATTATATTTGCAGTCCCAAATGGGTATTAGAACATAAGTGGATGATTAGGACATTATTCTTTAGTAGGAAAAACCATAGGCAAAAGTTATCCCTTTATGTTATACCAGAATAAACTAAATAGGACAAACTAGGCGAGTTTCGGAGTTAGTGGGCCCACTTCTGGCCAAGCCGAGGTGGCATACGTGAATTCCAAATATTTGGCTTTACGGAGCCATTTATCAAAGTTGTAGGATGATCTGGTCTCATAAGTAGAAGTTATGGATATTTGCACATTTCATTCAAACATACATGAGTTTTTAATTCAATTTCACTGAATGGATTTATAGGAAATTTAAGCTTGGATTCCCATGAGCAGAATTTTTTCTGAGACTCAATTTACAACCTACTACACTTAGGATATGCCAAAAGAAGAAAAGGAAGAGCTTTACATACCTTCTCCACTTCTTATGCTCACTCAAACTCAAATCCCATTTCCTTCAAAATCTACAAATGGTCAAAATTACCAAATGTAAATTATAAGCATTTAAGAGTTTAATTTTTTTTAATCCTTGTCTACAGAAATTTGGGCTGCACCTCTCCTATAAATTCAACATCCTCGAGCATTTAACTCGGCCGGAATATCAACAACAACACCCACAAGTATACCAACAACATCAACAATTACTATAAAATACAATTTACACTAATAGTCTTTCTTCTTCTTCTTCTTTCTTCTTTCTATTCTTTGTTTTTGTTGCATAAGGCAACAATTTCTACTCCAACTTCACACCTTCCCACTAATATAAACATTTTATATTCATTCACTAACTTAAGGCCACTTAGACATAATTTGAAAGAAATTAACATTATTCCAGACTATATATAAAAATTCCACCAAAACCATAATTCACCCAAAACTTCTACAAACGCAACGAAACTACCAAATTGCCTTGTCTTCTTCCAAATTTATTAAGAATAACAATAATTCCCATATTAGAATTCTACTTTCGTAATTACATATAAACTATCTAAAATCATATAATTTCCTATAACAACTTATAATAAATTTTAAGGTCGTCTCGAATCATTAAACTATTAATTACACCATAACCGCCATTATTACACCATAACCGCCATTAGAATGAGTCATTATTATGACTCATCAACTTTTTACAGGTCCTAGACTTTTTCTGTCCTGCAGGGCCAGAAACCTGCAACTCTAAGAGTCTTTGATCTTTCACAACAAGGGCTTCTTACGACTCATCACTCATCTTGTTGATTTGTAGAATCTCTCCTGGAATTTGATCCTGAACAAGTACAAAGGCTCCCTCTATGACTCATGGAGATGATCGTAAACTTAGGTCCAGTCAACATTTTAAATATTTCTCTTTGGTTTCCAACTTTCTGACTTTTGGGGTCTTATGATATCTTCTCCTTGGGAACATTCATCCTTGAATGAGATTAACTTATCATAGGAAGGACACGGAATGAGGAGTAGCAACCCAATATGAACATAATCATATCTTAAAATGCATGGAACATAAAATTTCCAAACTTAACATAAAATCATGACTTTGAAATCAACTTTCATGAACATGCATGCATATGAATGATATAGGAGGAACTGAATAAGTAAGAGTTCAATCAACTTGAATAAAAATAACTTAATACATTAGGCTTGAGTAGAGGGAAAGAGGTATGGGTATCATTTCAATATATCCGCCTCTGCCTCACAAGTAGAACTTTCTACTTGTTGATTCCTCTATAACACTTTGACGGACATAACTTCTTTGTTCCTTATTTCTTAACTTGCGGTCTAAGGTATCTACTGAAATCTTTTCATAAGTAAAATTCTCTTCAAAAATTACATCTTCCAATGGCACAATGCAGTTTGGGTCACCTACAAACTTCCTCAACATAGATACATGAAATAGCGAATGAACCATAGCTAATATAAGTGGCAAATCTAACTCATAAGCCACCTTTCCAACACGCCTCAATATCTTATAAGGTCCAACGTATCTAGGGTAGTTTTACTTTATTACCAAAATACATTACACCCTTTATGGGTGAAACCTTCAAATAGACTCAATTATCCCACTCAAATTCAAGGTCTCTTTTCCTATCATCGAAATAAGACTTTTGACAACTTTAAGCCGTCTTCAACCTCTCCCTTATGAGTCTTACCTTCTCTATAGCATCTATTACCATATTCAAACCAATGCAAGCCATCTCACCTACTTCAAAACATCCCACTAGTGACCTACATTTTCTCTCATACAATTCTTCAAAGGAGCCATTTGAATGCTAGAGTGATAACTATTATATTAGACAAACTCAATAAATGGAAAATGGTCATCCCAACTTCCTTTAAAATTGATAGCACACGCCTCAATATATCCTCTAAAGTTTGGATCATTCTTTTGACTTGACTGTCGATTTGAGGATGGAAAGCGGTACTCAACTTTACCTTTGTACGAGACCTTTTTGAAATGACTTCTAAAAGTGTGATGAGAATTATGTACCTCGATCCGATATAATGGAAAAGGTAACTCCATGAAGTGTTACCAACTCACAAACATACAACATAGCATAGTCTTTGGCACCATAAGAAGTCTTAATAGGTAGAAAATGAGATGACTTAGTCATCCGATCTTCGACAACCCAAATGGAATCATGTTGAATCTTAGTACGTAGAAAAACCATTACAAATTCCACATTAACATCCTCCCACTTTCAAGTAGGAATTTCAGTGTCTTGGTCTAAACCTCCAGGTCTTTGATGCTCAACTTTAACTTGTCGGCAATTAGGATACCTAGCTAAAAATTCCGCTATGTCCTTCTTTATGCCGTTCCACCAGTAACTTCTTTCAATCACAATATATCTTGGTGGAACCCGGATGAATCAAATATTAGGAGCTATGGGCCTCATTCAATATCATCTCTCTTAACCCCTCAGTATTTGTCACACACAACCGACCTTGATAATGAACCAAACCATCTCTCCCTTGGGAGAAATCCTCAATGGCTTTTTAGAAACTGACTTTTTCAACTCAACTATCATTGGATCTTGTTATTGCGAAGCCTTAACATCTTCTACATGAGAGGATTTCGAATCATTAGGCACAAGAACACCGCTATCATTGGAATCAATCAAACGCACACCTAAACGTGCCAATCTATGGACATCTTTGATCAATTCCTTCTTAGCATCCTTAACATGTGCAACACTATCCATAGATAACTGACTAAGGGAATTGACAACTACATTGTCTTTGATCAAATGTTATAACACACTCATATCATAGTCCTTCAACAATTCAATCCATCTCCTTTGTCAAAGATTCAGGTCCTTTTTGTTAAACACATATTGTAAACTCTTGTGGTTGGTGAATAAATCCATATGGACACCATAAAGATAGTGTCTCCAAATCTTCAAAGCAAATACAACCGCCACTATCTCTAAATCATGAGTTGGAAACCAAGGACAACCCTTGAAATATCATAATATACCATGAAACCATCAGACCCTTCCAATAAGGTCAAGATAGGAGAGGTAGTGAGCCCATCTTTCAACTCTTAAAAACTCTTTTTACAAGCTTCTAACCATTGAAACTTCACCTTATTTTGATTCAACTTGGTCTAAGGTAACGAAATCGATGAAAATCCTTCCACAAATATTCTATAGTATCCTTCTAGGCATAAGAAACTTCTAATATCTAAAGGAGATAATGGTCAAGGCCAATTATTAAACATATTAGTTTTCTTAGGATCAACCATAATCTTTTTACCGGACATAATATGACCAAGAAAATCCACCTCTCTTAACCGAAACTTACACTTATTGAAGATGCTAATAATTGCTTGTCCCTTAGAGTTTGCAACACAACCCTAAGTGATTAGCATGCTCCTCCTTATTCTGAGAGTAAACCAAAATGTCATCAATTAATACAATCACAAACATGTCTAAATATTGCATGAACACCCTATTTAGTAAGTCCATGAAAGCCTCGAGGGCATTGGTCAAACAAAACTACATGACTAGAAACTCAAAATGGTCATACCATGGTGACAAGCGAAATGAAGATCAATCTTAGAGAATTAACTTTCCCCTTCTAATTGATCAAACAAGTCATCTATCCTTGAAATTGGGTACTTATTCTTGATGGTTACTTTGTTCAATTATCGATAGTCAATGCACATACATAGAAAACCATCTTTCTTTCTAACAAATAAGACAAGAGGACTGCATGGGGCTATACTTGGTGTAATGAAACATTTGTCTAATAAGTCTTTCAATTGGTCCTTCAACTTCCTTAATTCTGCCAGGGCCATTCTCTGAGGAGGAATAGAATTAGGTTGAGTAGCCAGAAGAAGATCTATGACAAAGTCAATTTTCCTTTTAGGAGAAACACCAGGTAAATCACGAGGAAACATATCTGGAAACTCATTCACAGTAGGGACCGACTCTAGAGTAGGTGCTTCAGAATTTTCATCCCTAACACTCATAAAATGATATATAGAACTCTTAGAAATCATTTTTTGAGCTTTAAGAAATGAAATGAATTGACCTTTGAACACAAAATTACTACCCTAGAATTTTAGCATCAGCTCATTTGGGAATTAGAACTTAACCACTCAGGTCCTATAATCAATAGAGGCATAACATGCATATAGCCAATCCATACCAAGGATAATATCAAAATTGGTCATCTTAAGCTCAACTAGATCTTATAGGGTAACTTGATGAAGGATCGACATCGAACAACTTCTATAGACTCTTGTAGACACAATTGACTCACCTACGGGAGTATAAAAAGAGAAAGATCTAATAATGTTTTGGGACTATTATCAAACCTCATGGCCACATAAGGGGAAACAAAATATAAGTTTGCACCCGGATCAAGCTATGCATAAAACTAATAGTGAAAGACCCATAATACACTGGTAACAATATTGGGAGTCTCCTGCAGCTCTTGCCTACCATGGAGAGCATAAAATCTATTGTTGCGTTGACCACCCTTTGGTTTCACTTGAGTACCTTGAGAAACTTGGCCTTTATGAGAAACTTAGCCTTCATGAGCAACTTGTCCTTCATGAGAAACTTGTCCTTCATGAGCAACTTGGCTTTGCGGACGACTATGTTTGACCTTGCTTTCCTTAGTATGATAACCCGGCTTACCACATCGGTAGCACATATTCAAATTGGCTAAATAATCACCCCTGTGGTTCTTACCACACTTCTTGCATGCGGGAGTAACTTAACCAATAGGAGCACCTCTTTGAGGATTAGGGTTGGGCACCCTATCCTTGTCAAACCTTGGTGTAATGGCATTAGAAGACCCTTGACGAGAGTACTTTTGACAAAAATGCAGACTTCTACCACCTCCAGACTTACCATAAGTAAAATCACCACCATTAATCCTTGGCCTCTTGGACTCCCTATTCTTCTCATTTAGCTTATGTCACAACCCAATCCTAGTTCCTAGAAGCGACATGGCAAATGAAGCAACTGGAGGTACCTCACATAAGCCTCTTAGCATTTATTTAGCATTTCATCAATATGATAACCAAAACCAAGCGTATATAAAATGGGTAATGCGTACTAAGGGGTTTTGCATTCAATAAGAATCAAAATCGACATATCATCTTTTTTTATGTCAAAAAATACCTTCTATACTAAGACTTGACTGGGGCTAAGACATATCCCTAACTCACCCTCAAGATTAGGTCAAATACAAAAATGTAACTCAGATTTCTAAGCTAGATAGGTTAAAAGTATTGTTCATTGAACATGGAACTCACCAAAAGTGGTAACCTTCAATGATCAACTTAGCCATGAGGAAAAGAGTGTAGAGCAACGCCGCTCCCTACATGGTGATATCATCTAGGCAAAAATATGCGTTAGTACTTTGAATGTACTAAGTATGAGAGCATTCTATATTGAAGAACATCAATTCATATATATAGGCAATATGCAATAATGAAGGCATGCATGAGAAACATCATACAGAACCTTAAAAACATTCATTTTGTGGAATAGTGACTGTAACCGACATTTAAGACCATACGAGCTATTACATGGAATCCAACATAAACCCTTACATTGGTATGGGGAGACTACTTGTCGGGTAGAACTCCGTAAACTTTAATATTTCTTCAACTTTAACTTTAATGGCTAATTGTAGATCCACTAGCCTAAAATAACCAACAAAAGGGCTACTATATTGGCGCATAGTTAATGCAACATGAGACTTTACTTAAGGACCCCTTAGGTCGAGTCCCCATCTATATGCCACATTTGGTGCTAAGTCAATCCCATAGAATAACATTTAAACATCATAATAGCATAAGCAGTTATATATTACTTTAACATAAATCATCATTCAGTTGAATAGCTTATTAAAACCTTTTATTTGATTCAATCTGACAATTGTACTTTTACATTGAAACCTTACCTTTCACATTGAAACCTTACTTCGGCTAAGAATCCCTTTCATCAATCAATCATTTCATAAGATCCCCTTAACGTAAGAACTCATATCATTTATTTGTAGTCTAAAAACTTCATTTCAACTTTACTTATATCATGAGGAAAACTAGGTGGGTTCTTTTCATAAAATCTTTAAATGCATTTTTAAGAGTTCTTGCATGTATGAAAGTAATAAAATACGTCAATTTAGAATATCTCAAAATAACCCAGCATTTATACTTAAAGCCTCTTTCAAGCCTTCATATAGGTAGTTTAGAAAATCATTCTATTCATGCAATTGAGAGTCAAAACACATCAATATCGGTAAATAAACTTAAAATACATCATAATTTATGAATTTAGTGTCATTATATAAAATCCCATGAGGATTCATCAATTGAATTTAAATATCAAGTTGAGAGGAACTTTTGGGCTCCATGGGTGGAAAGAACCATGGATGGAAACTCACATCTCTTGGGGACACAAAATCCCTAAGGAAACCTAAAGAAGAAAGGAGACTTGAATTCTTTGTAATAAAACCCTAGCCTTGCCTTGAAGTTGTTGGGAGAGTTTGAGAGGAGGGGAATTTAGTGTATTGAGTCTAAGTATGGGGAATGAGGGTTTTAAGAGTTTTAGTGTCTTTAGATAGAAGGATTCAGCCTCCAAAATGACATTATTTTGAAATTAAAATGCAAGAAAAGACTAGAATGCCCTTTTTAAAACCTGCCTAGAAAGGACTTCACGGGGATCGTTAATGTTCCTTGTGCTCATCGCGGTCCCATGGTAAGGGACTTAGGAATATTTTGAAAAGGGCCTGCAGGAGTAGTCTCTTAAGTTTCACCATGGAGGGTTACACGACCCGTGGTGCTCATAATGGTCCGTGGTCGTCTTTCATGGTCCCTTACCTACAAGTGAGAATCTCTGATTCTCTACCACTATTTCTCACCACAGTCTATGATGCCTTCCATGGTCAACTCCGAGTGCTAGTTTTTTGTATTTTTATGAAATTTCATCCATTGTTCCTTGGTTTTATACCTTTTACATTTCTGAGGTCTTACAATATCTCCCCTTAGGAACATTCGTTCTCGAATGAGAATTATTAGTATAGACAGGAACATGGCACGAGGACTAGCATCCCAACATATATACAATGACACTTGAAATGCATCAAACATGAAATCTTTAAACCTTATCATAGATCATAACTTTAAAATTTAACTTCATGAATATACATGCATATGAAGACTTGGGAAAAATGAAACATAAGATCATTAAATACTACAGAATGAATGACTTAGTACCTTCGGCTTGAGTAGAATGAAAGAGTTGTGGCCTAAAAAATGACATCATTTTAGAATTAAAATGAATAAAAAGACAAGAATTCCCTTCGTAAAATCTGGTTGGAAAGGACTTCATGGGGACCGTTCACGTTCTATAGTTCTCACCACGATACATGGTGGGTTCCCGTGGTAAGGGACTTAGAAGTATTTGGAAAAGGTCCTGCAGGAGTAGTCTATGAAGTTTCACCACAGAGGGCTTCACAACCCGTGGTGCACACACCAATTTGTAGTCATCCTTCATGGTCCCTTCCCTACATGTGAGTGTCTCTGATTCTCTACCACATTTTCTCACCATGGTCCGTGATTCTTACCACGGCTTTGATGGCCTCCATGGTCAACTCCTAAAGCCAGTTTTTTTTATTTTTCTAGAATTTCATCCTTTGTTCCTTGGTTTTAGACCTTTCATAATTTTGAGGTCTTACAATATCTCCCCATTGGGAGCATCCATCCTCGAATGAGATTCATTAGTACATATAGGAACATGGCATGAGGACAAGCAACCCAACATATATACAATGATACTTGAAATGCATCAAACATGAAATCTTTAAACCTTATCATAGATCATAACCCTAAAAATTTAATTTCATGAATATGCATACATATGTAGACTTGAGAAAACCAAAACATAAGATCATTAAATACTTGAGAATGAATAACTTATTACCTTAGGCTTGAGTAAAATGAAAGAGATGTGGCCTTAAAAAAGACATCATTTTAGAATTAAAATGCAGGAAAAGACTAGAATGCCCTACTTAAAATCTGGCTAGAAAGGACTTCACGAGGACTGTTCACATTCTTGGTGCTCACCATTGTAAATGGTGGGGTCCTATTGTAAGGGACTTATAAATATTGGAAAAGGGCCTACAGAAGTAGTCTTTGAGTTTTCATCATGGAGGGTTTCCAACCTATGGTGCTAACAACAGTCTATGGTCCTCTTTCGTGGACCCTTTACTACAAGTGAGAGTCTCTGATTCTCTATCAAAGTTGCTCATCATATTCCGTGATTCTTACCATGGCCTGTGATGGATTCCATGGTAAACTCCTGGTGCTAGTTTTTTGCATTTTCTGAAATTTCATCCTTTTTTCCTTTGTTTTAGACCTTTCATATTTCCAGGGTCTTACAATATCTCATCTTTGAGAACACTCGTCCTCAAATGAAAATCATTAGTATAGATGGGACCATGGCATGAGGACTAGCAACCCAAAATATATACAATGACACCTGAAATACATCAAACATGAAATCTTTAAAACTTTTCATAGATCAAAACTTTAAAATTCAACTTCATGAATATGCATACATACGAAGACTTGGGAAAACCAAAACATAAAAGCCTTAAATACTTGAGCATGAATGACTTAGTACCTTAGGTTTGAGTAGAATGAAAGAGATGAGGGTAACATTTCATCATAGCCACTTCTGCTTCCCATGTAGCACTTTCAACTTGTTTATTTCTCCAAAGGAATTTAGCAGATGCAATTTCCTTATTCCTCAATCTCTTGACTTGCCGATCTAAAATTTCAATCAGAACATCTTCGTAGTACTTCTCCTCAATGTTCACTATCTCCAAGGGAATTATGAAACTTAGATCTCCCAAATATTTCCTCAACATAGACAGATGGAACACCAGATGAACTAAGGCCATTTTCGAAGGCAATTTCAACTCATAGGCAACCTTGCCAACCCGCTGTACGGTTATATGAGGCCCTACATACCTAGGGATTAATTTCCCTTTATTACCAATCCAAACTACACCCTTCATGGGTGAAACCTTCTAATATACCTAATCTTCCACATTGAACTTAAGATCCATTCTCATAGTATCGGAATAGAACTTTTGGCGACTTTGAGCCATCTTCAACCTTTCTCTAAGGACCTTCACCTTATCTAAAGCATCAAGTACCAAATCGAGGCCTAACAAGTCCATCTCATCTACTTTGAACCTACCAACCAGAGAACTAGCGCTCAATTTCCCTTTCTTACTGATCCAAACTACAACCTTCATGGGTGAAATTTTCTAAAACACCCAATCACCCAAATTGAACTCAAGATCTCTTCTCCTAGTATTGAAATAGAACTTTTGATGGCTTTGAGTCGTCTTCAACCTTTCTTTAATGACTTCACCTTATCTAAAGCATGAAGTACCAAATCGAGGACTAAAAAAGCCATCCAACCTACTTTGAACCAATAAACCGGAGAACTACATCATCTCCTATACAAAGTCTCCAACAACCCCATCTCGATACTTGAGTGGTAGCTATTATTATAGGAAAATTCAATGAGCGGTAGATGATTAACCCAACTATATTTAAACTCCAATACACAAGCCCTTAACATATCCTCTAGTGTTTGAATTGTCCTTTCATCTTGCCTATCAATCTGAGGATGGAATGCGATGCTTAACTTTACCTTAGTTCCGAGGCTCCTTTACAATGACCTCCAAAATGAATTGGGTACCATAATCCAAAATGACTGATAATGGCACACCATGCAACCTCACCAACTTCCTAATATAAAACTTTATGTAACCTTTGGCACTATTAGAAGTCTTGAACAGTAAGAAGTGAGACAACTTAGTCATTCTATCAACAATTACCCAAATCGAATTATGACGCTTTTGGGTGTAGGGAAAACCTACTATAAAATCCATATTCACATCTTTACACTTCCAAGTAGGGAGTTAAATGTCTTGGGCTAGGCCACCCGGCCTTTGATATTCGGCCTTCACTTGTGGAAATTCAGAAATTCAGACACGAACCTTGCTGTGTCCTTTTTCATGCCACCCCACCAATAAACTCTTTTAGGTATCGGTACTTTTTCGTCGAACAAGGGTCAATAAATTATGAAGAATTATGAGAATCTATCAAAATCAAACTCCTCAATACATCCACATTCGGAACACATAACTAACCTTGGTAATTTAGTGCCCCATCTCCTCTTTGTGAAAAGATCTCTACCTTTTTTTCCCTCACTAACATCTTTAACTCAATAAGTGTCGGGTCAAGGACTTATTTTGACGCGACATCCTTCACTAAAGAGGATTCGGACCCATTTTGAAGACCTATTTTGAACAACCATACAACCATTATTGGTACCACACAACTTGTCCGGAAGGCCATTTTGGGAATGTCACACTCTCTCACCCTTAGTTGGTGATAGCCGGACCGAAGGTCAATCTTAGAGAAGTGACTTGCCCCATTGAATTAATCAAACAAGTCATCTATTCTAGTTATTGGGTACTTGTTTTTAATAGTCACCTTATTCAATTGCAAATAGTCAATGCTTATTCGAAGCGACCTATCCTTATTTCTTACAAATAGCACAAGAGCAACCCATGGTGAAATACTTGGCCTTATGACCCCCTTTTCTAACAAGTCCTTTAATTGTTTCTTAAATTCTTTCAATTCTACCAGGGCCATCCGAAAAGGAGGAATATAGATAGGTTGGATATCGAGGAGAATATAATACCAAAATTGACTTCCTTTTTAAGAGGGACACCGATAAGGTCATCGAGAAAGACATCGAAAAACTCATTAACTACGATAATCGACTCAAGAGAATGACTTGCGGAGTCGACATCCCTAACCATCATAATGTGGTAAATACAACCCTTAGCAATCAATTTTCGGTCCTTAATACAAGAAATGAACTTACCCTTCACCACCAAATCACGACCCTCCTATTCAAGAATGGACTCTTTTGGAAATTGAAACTTAACTAGACCATTCCTACAATTATGGAACCATAAGATGTATGTAACCAATTCATCCCAAGTACAACATCAAAATCCACCATGTTAAGCTCTATGAGATCACAAGAGACAACTTTATACAAAATAGACACGGGGCAACCCTTATAGACTTTCCTATCCACAATTGACTCACCCATGGGGGTAGACACCAAATAAGGCTCCACTAATATTTCGAGCAGTATATCAAACCTATTTGCTAAGAATGGAGTAACAAAGGACAAGTTTGCATCCAGATCCAATAATGCATACACATCAAAAGTAAAGATCTTTAACGTATTAGTAACCATATTTTGTGCTTCCTCGAACTCTTGCCTCCCATGTAATGCATAAAAGTGGTCGGTACATTGACCACCTCCTTGAGCTTGTTTTCCATGAGCAACTTAGCCTTGAGGCCTACCACCACCACCACCCCTACAATCCTGAGCATGATGACCTAGTTTGCTGCATTTGAAGCACACTTTTGAGCTCGCCAAACACTCCTTTTTGTGGGTCGTACCATACTTCTTACATAGAAGAAAGGATTGGGCACCAACATTATCTCTTGCGACCATTGGATTAGGACCCTTGTCCTTGTTGAATTTAGGATGAGAAATATTAGGGGAACCTTGTGCCACATACCGTTGCCTACCTTGGCCTTTTCCATTGCTACCATAACCGAACTTTTGAGGGTTGAACCCTCCACCATCCACTAGAGATTTCTTAAACCCTCTAGGCCTCTCCCTCTACTTGTCTTCTTCGATTTGCTCAGCATAACTTATTAACTAGAGATTTTCATCTCCTTGGCTAATATGGCCATTTTGCACTCCTTGGACACCAAGCTTGAGACACCTGAAATGAACTTGCTCATCCTTGCCCGGGGGTCGGAGACCATAAAGGGAGCATACTTTGACAACTTAGTGAATTTGAGGAAATACTCCTTCACACTCATGCTTCCTTGATGAAGGTTGATAAACTCTTGGATTTTGGCGTCCCTTAGCTCCAATGGAAAGAAGCGGTCTAGGAATGCACCTTTGAAATCTTCCAATCCTATTGGCCCCATTTCCTCATCCCTCTCAATAACCTATTGTTCGTACCATACTCAAGCCACACCTTCGAGTTGATAAGACACTAGCTCAGCCTACTCATTCGGTGGCACACCCATGTTAGCCACAATTTGGTACAACTCATTGATGGTCTCCATAGGATCCTCATCTATTTTAGAACTATTGAAGTCGGGCAGATTTAACATTTGGAAATCCTAAATCTTAGAGGCTAGATTTTTCACTTGAGGAGAAGGTTCACCTCAATGCCCTTAGTTGGCTATGCCTTGGGCCAAAAGCATAATGATATTGTGAAACTTGACATGGGTTAACCCGTTCTTATGATGTGGGACATAGGGAACCGGAGGAGCATAGTCCTCATTATCAACCCTTGCTCTTGGAGGGGCTCTTCCATGAGGTATGGTCTAAAGTAAATAAAATGGGTCATTAGTTAGAGAAAGGCTTAGGACACTTTAAGGCACGACATGAATTTGAAAGAAGTGAAAACTTTCCTAAAAATCACATAGTCTCCTATTTATAGTTGTGGTGCTCTTCACAACCATGAACAAGACCCTATCTGACGTGGTATGTTGGACTCTGAGGACCATTTCAAAACCTCAAGCTCTGATACTATATTTGTCTTGACCCAAGCGTAGAGCCTAGATGCGACACGGGGAATCAAGAAACCGGAGGTACCTCACCCAAGCCTCTTAACATTCATTGAGTATTTCATCGGCTATGATAAAAAAATAAGAAAAAACATAAGGGGTAATCAGAACTAAGGGGTTTCACATATAATAAGAATCAAAATTGACATATCATCCTTTTCTATGTCCAACAATACCTTCTACACTAAGAATTGGCGGTGGATAAGATATGTTCCAAGCTCACCCTCAAGATTAGATCAAATACCAAAATGTAACTCAAATGTCTAAGCTAGATAGGATAGAAGTGTTGTTCTCGGAAAATGGAAACTCTCCAAAAGTGGTAGCCTTCAACAATCAACTTTGCCATGGAGAGCAGAGTGTAGAGAAATATTGGTCCCTACATGGTGATATCATGTAGGCAAAAGTATGCGTTAGTACTTTGAAAGTACTAAGTATGAGAGCATGCTATAATGAATAACATCAAGTCATATATAAAGGCAATATGCAATAATGAATGCATGCATGAGAAATATCATATGGAACTTTAAAGACATTCATTTTGTGGGAGAATGACCATAACTGACATTTTAGATAATGCGAGCTATTACATAAAATCCAACATAACCCCCTATGTTTGCACGGAGAGACTACTTATTGGGTAGAACTCTATCAACTTTAACATTTCTTCCACTTTAACTTTAATGGCTTATGGTGGATCCACTAGCCTAAAATAGCCGACAAGGGCCCCTTTTTGGCGTATAGGTAATGCAACATGAGACTTTATTTAAGGACCCCTTAGGTCAAGTCCATATATACATGCTACATTCTTTTCTAGGTCAATTCCACGGAATAATATTTAAACATCACAATAGCATAAGCAGTAATATATGACTTTAACATAAATTATCTTTCAATGGAATAGCTCATTCAAACCATTCATTTGATTCAATGAGAGAATTTTCCTTTCACATTGAAACCTTACTTTGGATAAGAAGCACTTTCATCAATCAATCATTTCATAAGACTCCCTTTATGTAAACACTTGCCTCATATAATTTATTTGAAGTCTAAAAATATTATTTCAACTTTACTTAAATAATGAGGAAAACTAGGTGGTTTCTTTTCATAAAACCTTCAAATCATTTTAAGAGTTCTTGCATATATGAAAGTAATAAAATACATCAATTTAGAACATCTCAAAACAACCCCCATTTTTACTTAAAACCACTTCCAAGCCTTCATATAGGCACTTTAGCAAATCATTCTAATCATGCAATTGAGTGTCAAAATACATAAATATAGGTAAATAAACTTAAAATACATCATAATAAATGAATTTAGAGTCATTATATAAAAACCCATGAAGATTCATCAGTTGAACTGAAATATCAAGATGAGAAGAACTTTTGAGCACCATGGGTGCACGGACCCCTGGATGGAAACTCATATACCTAGGAGACACAAAATCTTTATGGAAACTTGAAGAAGAAAGAAGAATTGAATGTCTTGTAATGGAAACCCTAGCATTGCGTTGATGTTTTCTGGAAATTTTGAGAAGAGGGGAATATAATGTATTGAGTCTAAGTATGGGGAATGAGGGTTTTAGATAGAAGGATTAAGCCTCCTAAATGACATTATTTTAGAATTAAAATGAAGGAAAACACTAGAATGCCCTGTTAAAATCTTGTTATAAAGGACTTCATAGGGAACCTTCACGATCCATGGTTCTCAACACTGTCCGTGGTAGGGTCCCGTCGTAAGGAAATTAGAAATATTTAGAAAAGGGCCTTCGGGGGTAGTCTCTGAAGTTTCACCATTTAAGGCTTCACAGCCCGTGGTGCTCACCAAGGTCTGTGATACTCTATCATGGTACCTTCTCTACAAGTGAGAGTCTCTAATTCTCTACTATGGTTTCTCACTACAGTCTTTTATTCTTACCACGGCCGTTGATGGCTTCTGTGGTCAACTCTTGGTGCCAGTTTTTATCATTTGTTCCTTGGTTATGGACCTTTCACATTTCTGGGGTCTTACAACTTCTCACTCTCTATTTGCTCTGCATAGGCCATGAATCTAGATATATCCATCTCTTGAATAAACATAGCCATTTTGCACTTCTTGGAGACCATATCTGATACACCCAACACGAACTTGATCATACGAGCTCTTGAGTCGGCAACCATGAAGGAAGCAAATTTTGACAATTTTAGTAAATTTGAGGGCATACTCCATCACACTTATACTAGCTTGCTTATGGTTGATAAACTCTTACATTTTGACCTCCCTCAACTACAAAGGGACAAAGTGGTCAATAAACACCCCTGTGAACTCATCCCAAGTCATAAGATTCACCTCTCGAGGCCTCTTACTCTTTCATTGGTCATACCAAATATGAGCAACACCCCTCAATTATAAGTGGCTAACTCTGCTCTCTCGAACGGGCTAATCCCCATGATCTCAACAATCTTATAGATGCCATCAACAAACTTTTGTTGGTCCTCATCAACTTGAGAACCCCAAAACTTTGGAGGATTCATCCTCATGAATTTATGAACTCTTATTGCCACCGTACCAACATTCGTCTTCACAGGAGCAACCACTTCACAATTAACTTTGGTTGTAACCTTGATCAAGTACTTGGAAAGTCACTCAAAACTCGACATTGGAAACCTTATCATTCAGATCTTATTTCTCCACTTCAACCACATTCCTCCTAACGGGTTATCTTCGTGGAGGAATATTCTAAAAATCACAAAGAACAAGCATTAGAGGTAAAAGCATAACCACTCTAACGTACAACATAGATGATGAAAGAAGTGAAACTTTTCCTATGACATTTCGTAGCCTCCTATTCATGGATGTGACACTCTTCACACCAATGAATAAGACTCTAGTTAATGCTTTATGTTAGACTCCTTAGGAATTTTTTAAACCTTCTACTCTGATACTAAGTTTGTCACTACTCGAACTAGAGCTAAGCCACGACACACCGATTAGGATGTGATGGACCCCAACTAAGCTATCTTAGCATTTATTGCATCCATAAGGGGAAGAACATGATATTAAGATATAAGAGGAAGTAATCAACTTAAGGGAGTAGGACTAAGGGTAATCAACTCAATAGACGTCAAATATGGACTACATCATAAAGCCGTCAAAACATGCCTCTAGTCTAATATTTGATGGTGGCTAAGGAAAAGCTCCTAGCTCACCCAAACAAGAAAACAAATCTAAGTAAACAACAATGATAAAAGCCATGTCCTCAATAGAATAAGGACTCACCAACTCATTGATAATCTATGGCAACTCTAGCAACAAATAGGATGCTCATGAGTGTCGTCCGCCCCTACTTATGAGACAATATAGACAAAATATGTATTAGTACGTTTGAATATACTAAGTATGTGAGGTATGCATGTACAAGAAAAGGAACGAAAACAATATACCATAAGATACATGACCAGTCATAATAAACTTGAGTAAGTCTTAAAACATTCAAAAACATATGAAACTCATGGTCAATGCATATCATAAAACTTCATCATGAAACTCATAACTTGATATTTAACTTGTGTGGGATAAGACTCATAACTGATATCTAAGACCATGTGAGCTATTACTTGGATTCTGATGGAATCCTTATCGAGAAACGAGAGGCTATATTGCCAGGGTATACTCTGTCATAGTACTCAACTCAAATGTGCTATATGTGGATCCACTATCTTGGACATGAAGGCAACCTATGCGGGCTATATAGTATGGGACTTTAGGTTGCTACTAGGATTTTCTTGGGTAACTAACTACATTACCAGACCGAACCCCACCTAGAAGCCCTCTCGGTGATGAGTCAATATCCCAAGGGAAACTCACAAAACATGATCATAATATAATAGACAAAGTTAGTAAATACATATCAATCCATCTTTAAAAATATATTAGGAATAGCTCATTAACTTAGTGATTCATAAGAATCCTTAACTTCGGCTAGAATTGTACCTATCACCATCTTTAATATTATTTTATAAGAATTGGACTGATCACAGCATAATAACTTTTTTGATCTTAAATTTTATCATCTTTCATCAAAAAATCATATTTTCAACTTTAAATCATAGAAACTTTCATTGAAAATCATCAAACTCATAACCAACTCATAAAATCATCCTTAACTTCCATAATCATAACTTGAAAGTAGCATTATGCATGGGCATTAATAATTTAATTTAAAATCATAAAATTCATATGAAAATATGCATGCAATGATCCTTGATAAAATATAAAAACCGAATTAAATCAGTCTAATATAATTCATCAAAACTAGGGTTCATAATCGCATGTAAATTGAAAGAAACTTTGAGAAAATCTTGGGACTCCATGGCAGACAAGGGACCATGAATCAATCTTCACATACCTTGTTTGAATTTACTAAAAATTGAAGAAGAAAGCTGAAAACCTTAGCTTGAGATTGAAGAAGAAACCTTGAGAGATTCTGAGTTCTTGCCTTAGGGAATTTAGAAGAATGTCTTGTGAATGAGGGAAATTTCAAAGAATTAGTAGATATAAGGTTGAACTTGGCCATAATTGTGTCTAGGTTCATTGAACTGAACTTGAGAAAAGACATAATTCCCCTTTATTAAAACATTAGATTCGAACCTACGAGACGATTCTACATGTCATGGAAATAATGATGTGTCGTCAAGATGACTCATCTTGCAGGCTTGAAAAATGGGCTGTAAATCAAGCCTCTGGTGTTTTGGAATGATTCGTTATTACAACTCATCAACTTGTCTATGAGTCCAAGACTTTTTCCATCCTACAGGTCCCAAAACCTGCAAATCTGAGAGTCTCTAATCTTTGACTATGAGGTGTTCTTACGACTCGTCAATAAGATGATAACTCATCCTGTTAAGTTGTAGAACCTCTTCTGAGGTTTGGTCCTGATCGAGTACAAATACTCCCTCTATGACTCATGTTTACGAGTTGTAGAAACCTCTACGACTCGTGGAGATGATCGTAAACTTAGGTCTAGTCAAAATTTTATAGATTTTTCTTTGGTTTTAACATTCTGACTTCTAGGGTCTTACAGTGCATGTTCATAAAATTGATTTAAATCTATGTTTTATGTTAAGTTGGAAATCTCATGGTTTATGCATTTTAAATGTTCCATTGCATTTTTGATGGGTTGATAGTCCTCTTTCTGTGTCTTGTTCATGCTAGCTTGAGTCCATTTGAGGCCAAATGTTCCCAAGAGGGGGATATTCTAAGACCTCGGAAGTTAGAAAGTTAGAATTTTGAGTTAAAAAGGAAAAATAGTGAAAATTTGAAGTCTGAACCTCTCCAATTAGCTTATGTGACTCGCTAAAGGGGGGTCAAAAGGTCACCCTTTAGTGCTGGAAATTTTCCCAGCAGGCAGGACTGATTGACGAAAAAAGGGCCGAGTTTGGAGAATTGCCCAAACAGATTGGCAAGCTAAATTTACCTTGAAAAAATATCCTGAAGTTATTTCTTAGAAATAGGAAGGGTTGGCAAGAAGGAAGGATGATTGGCGACATGCTGAAATGACTTGGTGAGATGATCTTACTCACTAAAACTTTCAGAGAAGTTTTTAGGGGAAGGAGGAATTCAGTGGGGCAAAAGACAAGATGGTGACTTATTGATAGGTTCAGCGAGCAAAGTTGTACTCGGCAAAGAGTTTCAGAGATCCTTATATTAGATTTGAGTAAAATTAGGTGAGGAAATAAGAAGTTTGGCGACTCGTCGACTTGGTCAACTAGAATGACCAACCTCGCCAATAGGGATCCGTCAGTTACTTAATGAGGGTAATTTTGTCTATTCCATCTCATTTCATTACTAATCTATTTCATTTAAAGTCTATTACTAAATCTATAATCACCCAAACCCTTTAAATTCCCCACATTCTCTCCCAGTACATTGAAACTAAAAATCCTCTCTCTAGAGTTCAAGTCTTTTTCTCCAAGGTGAATATGTGGTATCAAGCTTCAATTATCCTCTTCCAAATTTTTAGTCTAGGTTTATTCAAGGTATATGGGAATTCATCCATAGATCCTTCTATACATGGAGTGTCAAGGTTTTTCTTTAAATTCATCTTATGAATTCTACTTCTACGTCGTATTTCTTATGACATTGTATTGGGTAACTTCAATTATGATTTATTTCCTTATCAATGATCTAATTAAACATAATTCAAGTGAAATTGAATGTTTTTGTCATTACTCAAATTCAAGGGGCACAACTTCCACCTAGTGCAAACTAAGGTCAAAGCTGACCCAGTTGAACCGCTTGCTAATGGCACATGGGAGCCACACACAATCAAGAAATCAAAAAATTATATCTCAAGTTTTAAATTATCTCTTATCCAGAAAAGTTCATTATCAATAAATCTAGAAAGAAAATAACTACTCCCAGAACCACGACACTCAAATGCTGCCTCGTGGCTCAAACACCAAAAAATGACAAAAAATATAAGTGTAGAACCTTAACCCAAAGTAGCTCAATCATGTACATAACTTAACAACCATATTACACAATTCCTTCAACCACCATGAAAAATGATAAGAAATAGCATAAAATGAAGCTTGTGACAAGGAGAATATTTCTCCAAAATTGACCCAAGAAAGAATCAAGCTAGAAGAGGGTGTTTTCTTACCTCAAAAGTCTTGCAAAAATATTAAATTGCTTCTGGACGTTCTTACTTTGATAAAATAAAAAAATGACCTGTTTTGAAGTCAAAAATCACCTTTTAAAGTCGGCCAAATGCAACTCGAATCCGTGAACTGGTTTGCCATGATAGGCTGCGGTAAAATGGTCAAAAATATTTACTCTAATATCGAATTAATGAGTGGTATTATTTATGTGAAACTAGATTTATAGGACTTCTATTTGAAATGTATTAGGTCCCCTAACGCCATATATATTTGTAGATATGCTCCTCCCAAGTCAGTACATAAATAAAATTATATCAAAACTTTGTTTCAATAAATTCATCACTTAAGACTTTTGTTTCAAGGCACCCCTAGAACTATAAAATCTGTCTAAGAATTTCAATTGAAATTATAAAGTTATTACTTGGTATAACCACCAAATTTTAAATATCTCCAAACATTTCAATAATGATTGATGTAGATTATGATAAATTAACTTGTCAAACATAAGTTTGTTATTTCAAATATTATAAACTTATGGTGTGTTACATCCTTCCCGCTTAGGAACATTCTTCCTTAAATGATAAAAACATATGTGGAATCATATAAAAAAATACAAAAACTCAAACAACAACAAGAAACATACCTTAAAAACTCAATTGCGTGTCTATTCTATATCTACTTTACAAATTATACGAAGGAGTGAACAAGTGGGAATATCTAGATTCCATGCCATCAACTTCATATGTCATCTCTTCCACATTATAGATCTGACACAAGACTTTTTTTTATAGAAGCTATATATTTATTTTTCAATCATCTTATTTGGAGTTCTACTACTACAACATGGACTTCTTCATAGGATAGATCCTCTGAAATCTGAACATCTACTATTTGAACTATTTGTGATAGATGTCCAATAAAATTCGGTAGAAACAAAATATGAAATGTTAGGTGTACTACCTCTAACTCAGGAGGTAACTCCAGTGCATAGGCAAGTCAGCCTATCTTTCACAAGATGCGGTAAAGCGCAATATATCTAGGGCTCAACTTGCTCTTTTTTTCAAATCTCATAACACCCTTCATATTCAAGACTTTCTAAAAGACGCAATCATCAACATAAAACTCTAAGTCTCATATACTAATATCTGCATATGATTTTTGATGGCTCTGAGCTATCAACAACTACTCTCTGTTCCACAGCCTACTCCACTAAGTTTGGTCCAAACAATCCTAATTCTCTAACCTCGAAACAACCAAGAGGGGATATATAAATGTATTCTTCAATATAAAGACTCATATGTCACCATACCAATGTTAGAATAATAACTATTATTATGAGAAAACTCAAAAAATGGAAAGTGATTATCCTAGTTTTCTTTGAAATCTAGCACACACGACCGTAATTATCCTTGACCATTTTGATTGTAAGTTCAACTTTTCTATTAGTCTGAGAGTGAAATAATTTAGTAAAATTAACCTATATCCCCAGACCCTTCTAGAAAGATCTAAAAATATATAATGTAAATTATGCCCCTCTATCTAAAATGATTGATTCTGGGACACCATGCAATTTAACAATCTCTCTAATATATAACCCTACATAATCTTTAGTTGAAAGTAGTGTCCTAACCAGTAAGAAATGGGTTGATTTCATCAGCTTGTTGATAATCACCCAAATGGAATCAAATTTTATCATGAGCGAGGCAAACCTATAACAAAGTCCATATTTATTGCGTCCCACTTCTAAAAAAGAAATGATATCTCTTGTGTCTGCCCACTAGGATTCTGGTGAAACCTTCACCTATTTACAATTAGGAAACTATGCTATATACTTAACAATATCTATAATCATCACAGGCCACCAGTACATATCTTTAATATTGTGATATAACTTTGTGGAACTTGTGTTAATAAAATATCAAGAATAGTATGCTTCCCCTATAATCTATTGTCAAAGACCTATAATATCCGAAATGTATAATCAAAGCTAGGATCCTTTTATTTTCGTGCCTTCATATCCGCATTTAGAGATGGTAGAGTTGAGTCCCAAATTGTGACTCCATGATCAGAATCAAACAACCTAACCCTAAAGTTAGCTAGCTTATGAAGATCTAAGGCTATCTCCTGCATCTCTACTCCTAAATATGATAAGCTTCCTATTGATTTATGAATTAGGGCATCTGCTACTACATTTGCCTTTCCTATAATGGTATAAGATATCATTGTCATAACCTTTTAGCAACTCGAGTCATTGGTGATGTCGTAGATTAAACTTTTTTTGTTTGAAAATATACTAGACGCTTTTATAATCTGTCTAGACATCAACATACATGCCATAGAATTAATTCCTTCAAATCTTCAAGGTATGAAGAACTACAACCAAATATAAATCATGTGTTGGGTAATTTTTCTCATTCTTTTTTATCTATCTAGAAGTAAAACAATTACCTTACCATATTGCATCAAAACATAACACAACCCAACCCCAAAACTTGAAGAATCATAGTACACATCATAGCCCTCTTGACCCTCTAGCAAGATCAAAATTGAGGCTAAATTCAATCTGTCTTTCAGCTCTTGATAACTCTATTCATAGTCTCTAGTCCACAGAAACTAGCCTGTTTTTAAATTAGCCTTGTAAAAGGTGCTAAATGTGAAGAGAATCCCTCTCTGAACCTCCTGTAATGCCTTGGTAAACCAAAAAAAACAACTATGAAGTTTTGTCGGGGTTGTGGCTTTGGGCCAAGTCTTCGCGGCCTCAATCTACTACTAGTCAATCTATATACGAGTAACTGATACATCATGGCCCAAGAAGGCCCAAGAAATCACATTTGGAGGGCTTGACATAAAATTTCTAAATTTAGAGTACCTGAAGCACCGCTTGGAGATGGTCTCTATGCTTTGAATTTGATCCTGAATATACTAGAATATCATCAATTAACACAATCATAAATAATTCTATGAATGGACTAAGTATGTTATTCATTAAGTTCATAATTACTGCTAGGCATTTGTTAATCCAAAATACATCACAAGAAACTCAAAATCACCATATCTAGTCCTAAAGTTTATCTTTTGAATCACTCTCCTGAACCCGCACCTAATTATTGGGCACCTTGTAGCTAGTCAAAAAATTCATCAATCTTTGGCAGCGGATATTTATTCTTTATAGCCACCTTATTCAACTATCATTAATCTAGACACATGCAAAATAAACCATCTTTTATCCACATAAACACTACAAGTGCACCACACTGTGATGCACTTAGTCTAATAAAACCCTTATCTAACAAGTTGTTTAGTTTCTCCTTTGATTCCTTTGATTCTATAAGAGTCATTCGATTTGAGGAAATTGATATTAAGTGTACATCTGGTAATGAACTAATAGCAAAATTAATCTCTCATTTGGGGAATAGTTGGGAGCTCATCTAGAAAGTTATCTAGAAATTCATTAACCACCAGATTAAACTGAAAGGTCGACAGTTGAAGTTTAACATCCCGAACCCTAACAATATGATAGATGCATCCTTTGGCAATTAATTTCCTTGCCTTAATATCTAAAATAAATATACCCTTTGGCATCATTGTACTACACTTTTACTCTTGAACTACCTCTCATAGAAAGTGGAATCTAACAGTATTTGCTTGATAGACAACATTGACATAACAAGATGCCTGTCAACCTATACAATTAATAATGTTGAAGTCTAGCATCTCTACCTCTATCAGGCATACAGAGATCTGATGACCAATAATCTCGATCGTACAACCTCAATAAGAACTTTTGGCGATAAGAGAGTTGCCCATTAGGGTAGACACAATAAAAAGGTCATTGTAATAACTCTGGTATAATTAAAAACTGTCACAGCATTTGGGGAAAACTTTGACTCTTCTCGGCTTGTCAAATAATAAGTATAGCCATATTATCCCCGCCTTTGATGAAAATTGTGGCCCGCATCTTTGTAGGGCGTATTGAAGTAGATGAACTTAAAAATCTAGTGTACCTTGTCAATAAAGTTTCAAACGTCTATATTTTATACCACTGTCTGGAGCAGAGTGGTTGTTAACTAAGCCAACACATAAATGAAACTCTTGAATTCTCTATCTGTAGGAATCAAAGGGACTGAAGGTGATGTTGGAAGTCATGTAGATCCTGGGGCCTCCTGATGTAAAGGTGGTGCTCAGGAGGGATGTGAAAATATCTCCCCTATTTCCTTTGGATGAACTTTCCTGGCAGGTTGTACCTTGTTCATACCCTCACTTGTGCGTGCATCTAACTTCTAGCTAGGTGCCCTCTAACAAGTTACTAGCATCTCTTCCTTTGTGGAAGGACATTAAAAATCATAAGTCAGAGAACTCAACCCTTATAAGTAGCATGATTTGAGTAGAAAAAGGGTAAAGTTCCTAAATAATATAAGTAGCTTCTTGCTTATAGAATATGGTGCAAAACATATTTATAAGCAAGACTCTACCAGAAATGGCTTGTAGACTCCCTAGGATATGGCGTTTCTCTGATACAAAGTTTGTCACACCCCACACAGAAGAGGCACAACTGGCACCTACAACCAAAACTCAAGACAACCAACCCTGCTAAACTACTTGCTAATGGAACATGTCATCCACACAAAGTAAAGAAAACAAACAAGTATAGCTCACCTTATAAGTAAGACCTCATCTTAAAAAGGACCTTTTTAACACCTCTAGAAAAATAAACTACTCCCAGTAGTTCATATAAAGCAATAAGCAGGTAACACATGAGCACTATTGGACCGTCGAGGCTATCTTGATATCTACAATAACAACAACAACAACCACCCAGTGAAATCCCACATCGTGAGGTCTGGGGAAGGTAAAGTGTATGCAGACCTGACTCCTACTAATATAGGACGGTTGTTTCTGAAAGTCCCTCAGCTCAAAAAAAGCATAGAAAAAGGTTAGACAAGAATATTAGAGTAGATAAGTAGATAACAAAAACGGTCAAAACAGTAGTATAATCAAAGCAAAAAAAATAGTAGATATTATTAGATAATAACATTAATACCATAAATACCATAAATAACATAAATCAGAGTACAAGAAATTATAGTGCGTTAATACGCCTACGAATAAGGGGGAATAAAGCCACTATGTACTAGACTTCTACCCTAATGTGTGTCCTCTACACCCTCCTATCTAAGGTCATGTCCTCGGTAAGTCATAAATGCGCCATGTCCTATCTGATTACCTCTCCCTAATATTTCTTCAGCCTACCCCTACCTCTTCTGAAACCATCCATGGACAACCTCTCACATCTCCACACTGGAGCATCTGGTACTCTCCTCTTCACATGTATAAACTATCTCAGTCGCGTTTCCCGCATCTGGTCTTCCATTGAGGCCACTCCTACCTTGTCTCGAATAACCTCATTTCTAATCTTGTCGCTCCTGGTATGCCCATAGATCCATCTCAACATTCTCATCTCGACAACTTTTATCTTTTGCACATAGGAGACCTTAACTGGCCAACACTCTGCCCCATATAACATAGCTGGTCTAACCATCACTTTGTAGAACTTTCCCTTAAGTTGTGGTGGCACCTTCTTGTCATATAACACACCGGAGGCGAGCCTCTATTTCATCCATCCTTCCCCAATACGATGTGTGACATCCTCATCGATCTCCCCGCTGCCTTGCATGATAGAACCAAGGTACTTAAAACTACTTTTCATTTGGATGGCTTGGTCGTAAATCCTAACTTTCTCACCAACCTCTTGAGGTGTCTCACTAAACATGCATTCGAGGTAATCTATCTTGGTCCTACTCAGTTTAAATCCTTTAGACTCCAAGGTGCATCTCTAATCTTCCAACTTCGCATTAACTCTGCTACAAGTCTCATCGATGAGGAATATGTCATCCATACAAAGCATACACTATGGCACCTCACCTTGAATTTGTCGCATCAATCCATCCATCACCAACACAAATAGGAATGGACTAAGAGCTGATCCTTGATGCAACCCCATCACAATTGGGAAGTGTTCTTTTTTTTTAAGGGAACAGACCCTACACGAGGCTCCCACCTCTCGTGCACAGTCAGGAGTTGAGCAGCACCCCTAAGCCTTAACATAAATAAATAAAATAAAAATATAAGGAGGGGGACATAAACCTTACCTCCGATCCTATGTTGGTTCATAAGTTGGCTAACCTATTAAGGTCAGTTAACTCATCCCTGATACAAAAGAGAGGCTAACTATAACTAGAAAGCAGTAAACCTATGCGAGGACTCCTCCCGGTACAAATCGACTAGGAAAGCATAAATGAGGGAGACTCTCCCCTTCCATGAGAAAAAAGAGAGTAACCTACACTATTCCTATTCAACTATGCTACGTATCAGACATAGCTAAATTGAAGAAGAAAAAAGTATATAAAACTTCTATCTCGCATGGGATGGGAAAATTCTTTTCATCTTTGCCCTTTTTAGTCTTTTCATACTAAGTAAGTCCAAGGAAATATGCATCAACATCAATATAAGGATGAGTAGTTAAGGAGGATGAAAGGATAGGAAGTAAATGGAGCTATAGCAGCCAATAACAAACCACACAACCAAATAAATCTGCAAATTACTGTAACTAGTACAATTAACTAGTAGTTGTTTCTTATGTGCTTGCACATAATAAGTAAAGGAGAAAGGAGCTTCAGGAGTTTTGGGATGCAAAGGGTCTACTTCAGGTGTTGCAGTAAGGGAATTGGCTTGAGTGGAGAGCTGATGTGTTGGTGAAGTCCTAGCTTATAAGGTTGCTGTCTCTATATTGATGCCTTTTATTTTCCAAGGTTCCCCATCAGGTGTTGTACTTACACAAAAACCATCAAAGAAAAATAAACAGCCAACCAAACAGAAAAACCAGGATGGGCCTTGTGTAGCAGTCTTGGAGTTTCTATTTGATTTGGTGGTTGTATCTTTGATGTCCTCCATGTAGTTGTTGTTAATGCATGTTGATGTAGCACTCCAGCAACCTACAACAATAAAACAAACAAACAAAAGCAATAAAGAACTTGCATAAGCTAGCAAAAAGGAAAGGACCTCTAATAGTGTTTTGGAGCCTGTTTGCTTTTTCAAGGTCGCTCGCCTAATGTCTCCAATTATCCGATTGAGATGAAACTCCTTGAGACTTGCACAAACATGCTTTTATTTTGTCGTGCAAGATTTTGAGGCATTTTGCACAGGTTGGAACTTCCAAATAGCAAAATGCTCCCTCTTTAGGCTTAAGACAACTGACTTTTTCAAGGACGCTCGCATAACGTCTCCAATTATCCGTTTGAGATGAGACTTCTTGGGTCTTTCTCCTATAGTATTTTTTGCAGTCCTGCAAATTTTGGAGACTTTGGTGCAGGTCCACATGGTCCAAATCACCCTGTACATCATACCCTGCTGTATTTTGGTCATAGTCTGCTGCAGGTCCTTGGGTATCTCCATGTTACTTCCATAGTAGAGGGGGTTAAGATGCTTGTTGTTGCAAGATACTCCCAAGAGGAGACCCTTCCTTATGATCAGGATCATCTCTTCAGAGTACCTGCACAAGATAGACAAACAAAAGGAGAAATCCCATTGCTGATTCCTATGCTGCATCTCTACAACATTCTTATGTTGTTGTTGCTGCATCTCTGTAATGTAGTTGCTTTTGCTATAGCATCTACATGTGATGTTGTTGATATGCTGGTACAAGAACTTCAAACTCAGCTGCTGCAACTCCAACCCCAGGCTGAAAGTAGCATTAAACCTGCACAATGAGACACACAACAAAAAACAATAATAGAACCAGAGTTTCCTTTTTGATTGCTATTGAATGGAGTTCCATGTGGTGGATGTTGTGTTATTGGTTTGGACAGTTGTTGTTGTGGATTGTTGTATGCTGTTGTATTGCTGGTTGACATTTTCCATGTCTGCAACTACGTGCATAAACAAAAGGACAACAGAAGAGAAGATAGCTACTTTATCCCTTATCTCTAGTGGTATGGTAATTATTCTAGGAAAGCAGTAAACTAGGGAGACTCTCCCTTTTACAATGGTCCTGGATATCATTATATATATCAGCTAGTATTAAAAAGTGTGAATAAATGTACTTGAATGGAAACTAACACTAGAGCATGATTAGTGATATCCTTCAAGGTGGTTGGTGGATCTTCTTCATCTTTGTTCTCCTAAAGCTAGCCATGCCAGCTTTGTCCATTTTGTAATATCCCTTGGTCTCTCTTGGAAGTTGTTGAAAACTATAGTAGTGTTGTGTATGGTCCTTCATGTGGCTTTCGTTTGAGAGTGTATCTGCAGGGAAATTAGCTTCCCTAAAGATATGTCTGTAGTGGAAGCTTTCCATCTTGCTAATCAATAACTGCAGCTCAGTGAGATAGGTGTGAATATTCCATGGTGGTTTCATATCTTATTTGAGCCACTTGATCAGTAGCTCAGAGTCTACTTCCAGGGCTACCCTACTATGGCCATGTTATAGACACCATTGAATACCAATAAGAGATGCTTGTACTTCAGCTTGGTTATTAGTACCAAAGCCTAGTGGAGATGCAAAGGCATATATCAGCACTCCATTATGGTCCCTAAGAATTCCCCCTGCCCCTATCTTTCCTTGATTATTAAGGGCACTCCTATCTGTGTTGAGCTTGATCATTATAAGCTGTTGTTTAGTCCAACATACTTTGGTTATTCTCAACTCATGTTGGATTTTTCAACCATGGTAACCAAGTCTACCCACTTACTTGGCAAATCAATATATGGATACACAGTAGAGATAAGCATATATAGATCTTTGGATATTGAGAATATTGCTCTAGTAGCATTAGACTTCTTGCCTCCATACTTGCATGCACATCTATTCTTCCATAGATTCCAGCACACAAAAATGGGGATGGCTTGCATTACTAACTTATGAAGCTCATTGTTAGTTTTGATTAGCCACCACCTCATCAATAGGTTTTTTAGAGGAGTGTTGCTGTGTTGTAGACCCCAGTACCCTGAGAAGTGCTTCCAAATATGTTGTACAAAGTAGCCTGAAACAAAGATATGGTCTACATCATCAAGACCTACTCTATAGCAGCAAGAGCATGCAACAGGCTTCTGTCCAAAGGCCACAATTCTGTCATTTGTAGGTAGCTTAAGTCTGAAAGCTCTCCACAAAAGAAAAGAGACCTTGAAAGGAATGCTATTGTGCCATATGTTGTTGTTAGTAAGAGATCTTGTCTTTTTCTTTCTTACTAACTCCCAAGCTGATGCACAAGTGAAGTTACCATGAGAGTTAGGCTTCCAAATGGCTTGATCCTGCATATTTAGAATATAGCTGATGAGAGTGCTGCGAATTTTGCACACTAGCTGAGGGGTGCATGTTTCCTTACTTCCTCTGCCTTCCATCCTCCATTATCCATTAGTTCAGAGATAGTAGTGTTATTCAATCTAGGGAGACTTTCATTGTGGTAAGCTAATGGACCTACCCCTAGCCAATCATCCCACCAAAAGCTGCTTGTTCCAGACTTGATTCTCCATTGTATATGAGGCTCAATATCTCTTTTATTGCTCATCATGTGCTTCCACATGAGGGACTGTCCTGTGTTCCACTTCTTTATGACTGAATGAGCCCTTTGGCAATATTTTGCTTTAAGGAATTCCCCCCATAGTGTCTTCTTTGATCTGAAAGTCCACCACTATTTATATTGGAAGGATAAGCACACATCCTCTAATTTTTTAACACCTATACCACCCTCCTCATAAGGATAAATAAGAGTATCCCAAGAGGCCCAGTGATATTTTCTTCTTTCAGTTTCCCATCCCTAAAAGAAGTTAGCAATTAGTCTTTTGATTTGATTCATGGTGGTCTTAGTAGGACTGATAGCTGATAGCAGGGGTATAGGAATGGATTGCAGCACTGATTTCACTAAGGTGACTCTACCTCTATAGCTTAACATTTTAGTCTGCCATCCCCTGATCCTGCTTAGAACCTTAGAAACCATACTAGAGAAATATATGATCCTTTGTCTTCCTATATATAGGGGACAGCCTAGGTAAGTGATTGGGCCATGAGTGCAATTGTATCCTGTGATCATGCTGACCCTTTCCACCACATCAGAGGGAGTATTCAGTGGAATCATGGTTTGACTCTTATCTGTATTGATAAGTTGTCCTGAAATAGCTTCATACAGTTTAAGAGTTTTGGTAATCAATGTAAGTGAGAAGTTGCTGGTAGATGTGAAAATGACCACATCATCTGCAAAGCTCAAGTGATTTACTTGAGGACCTCTTCTTTCCATCTGGAATCCTGTATATAAATAATGGTGATAAAGATTGTTGAGAAGTCTAGACAAAACTTCAGCTCCAATGATGAATAAAGTAGGGGATAGAGGGTCTCCTTGCTTGAGTCCTCTTGTAGAGTGGAAGAAGCCATGCCTTCCACCATTAATGATGACTGAGTACCAATTGTTTCACATAATCCTCCAAACCATATCAATCATCACTTCTCCAAACCCCATTTTCCTCATGACCATACAAATGAATGACCAAGAGACCCTATCATAGGCCTTGGCCATATCTATCTTTATCACCACATTATCCCCAGCCTTTTGTCACGACCCAGCCCCATAGGCCATGACTGCAGTCCAGCCTGGACCCTTGTATGCATATAAATCAGGTGTAGTCAAAACCGGTTTGCAAATAATATAATCATGTACAGGAGAATCCCAATGGGTCATAGCATTTTATGTACCTGTAGCCTCTTTCATTTGTGTCATAACACGAAAGGGCACAAAAGCCGACACGGTTTCCATAACATATACCTGTAATACATCATGCAGACCCAGCTAAACAAAACTTACACATATAACCCACATATATGTCCACAGACCTCTAAGAGTAGTGACGATATCATATGGCAGGACAAGGCACCCACCATACCTTTGAATAAATAAATATATACATCAGAGGTTTGCTACCAAAACTCAGCTCCAAATCAATGGAGTTCTTTTAACTTGCTGGGTGGAATCCTGAGCTAGTGGACTCCCAAAACCTGTGTCTGCACCTACGGGCATGAAACGCAGCCCCCCGAAGAAAGGGGGGTCAGTACGATATATGTACTGAGTATATACAGCATACAACATCATAATTCAGACAACACTGAAATTGGGATGCAGGATACAAGTATAACAGTTAATAAAACACTATACCTGCGTCTTACAAAATAGAGTCATGTCTACCCTCATCAACCCTGTACCCGGTTCGCTAGGGGCTTGATGGTACAAAAACATCATCTATCATGATAGACATATGTATGCTTTTAGCGCTGTGGAACGTACAGTCCGATCCATGTATAACGCAAGTACCTGCCGAGGAACGACGGCCCGATCCATATATCATGTTATAATAATCATAATGCCGAGGTACAATGGCCCGATCCGTATATCATGATGATGCCGAGGAACGACGGCCCAATCCGTGTCTCATATAATAGTGCCGAGGTACGACGGCCCGATCCGTATAATGCATAATAGTGCCAAGGTACGATGGCCCGATCCGTATACATGCATATCATATAACAACGCCAAGGAACGATGGCCCGATCCATATATAATGTAATATGCATATACATACATGTAGGACTCATCAGCATATCAAATATCCCTCAACCATTATCATAAAGTATGCCCAAGAACCCCCAGGTTTAGGAGCTTACACATCCAATCACTATTCAGCCTATAGAAGGCTCGAGGGTCGTAGTTTAACTACTTTAAGGCCTTTAACATTTAGGAGTGAGTACAAGTCCTGAGTCATATCCAGAGCCTGTAAATAGAACTGTCTCTAACTCATATCGTACATCGTTTCACTTACATTAAGCCATTTCAAGGAAGAGGGAGGGGTAGGCTTCATGTGTATTACTTTTCTATGACGTAAAAGGCTTACAAGACCATAACTCAACCCATCGCGGGAGTTCTAACATCAAGAAGTGAATAAAATTAATGAATCATGCTCGGGATTCTACGAATGGGACTATCTCCACATTACATATACCAACCACTTATGGCTAAGACATGCCAAAAGAAATGAAGATAAGCTTTATATACTTATGCCAAAAACATGCCAAAAGAAAGCTTTACGTACCTCTGGTCGACTGCTTTTAGCCCGGCATGTCTTGTCGTCCTCTGAACCTATTTAACACGAAGGTAATACTAATATTAGTAACCTTCAACTTTCTAGCTTCCAAATCCACAACCAAGCACCCATAGGAACCAACTCCTTATTCTCCTTTCTCGACTAGTCTCGACTAGTTTATTAACTAGTTAAGAAGTTAACAGAATTCGGGCAGCATCTCCTCTATAACTTGCCCTATCCGAATTCCCAATTCTATCCCTAATCACTACAGCCAACCAACAACAATAACCTGCAACTCATATACACATAAAACATGGCAACATTATACAACATAGGCTCCAAACAACTTTCTTAACATTACGATATTAAAATAGGGTCTTTAGCCTTTATTTCGTAAAACCTTTAATCGTGCGGAGAGGAGAGTCGTGTGTATGAAACCAGCAGCTCCCCCACCTTATTTAGAACATATTTAGACCCTGAAACATGCACCCCACAACCAGCAGCAACCTCCACACACATAACGCCTCATTTCGATTACAATTCCACTATGACAACACTCCTCACATACTACAGCAGCCATACTTCAGACAAACTCTTTGGAGACCCTTGTTGGTTTATTTGCTTGAATATAGGCAGAAAAGAAGCTCCTCTACTGGATGGGCTGAACAAACACAGCATCACAGGATCCCTCCTTTGTGCAAGGCAGCACCAGTTCAACTACTTAACAGTTGCCACACTAAAAACTGCTGCACTTTCAAGTTGCAGCATGCAACAAATCTCTTCAAGGCCTTCCTCAACAACAACAACAACTACAAGGCTACTGGTTGCAACAACTCAATATACTTCATCTCATTTCATCCTCCTTAGCTGATATATACTCGATCCTGAAGTCGATCCTGAAGTGGATGCACCCTCCATTGGTACTTACTTGGTATGACAAGACTAAAAAGGGCAAAGATGAAAAGAATTTTCCCATCCCATGCGAGATAGAAGTTTCATATACTTGTTCTTCTTCAATGTAGCTATGTCTGGTACGTAGCGTAGTTGAATAGGACTAGTGGAGGCTACTTTTAATTTTTTCTCATGGAAGGGGAGAGTTTCCCTCATTTATGCTTTCTTGGTCGATTTGTACCGGGAGGAGTCCTCTCATAGGTTTATTGCTTTCTAGTTATAGTTAGTCTCTTTTTTGTATCGGGGATGAGTTAGCCGACCTTAATAGGTTAGCCAACTTGGGAACCACCATAGGATCGGAGGTAAGGTTTTAGTCCCCCTCCATGTATTTTTACTTTGTTTATTTATGTTAAGGCTTGGGGGTGATGCTCAATCCCTGACTGTGCACGATAGGTGGGAGCCTCGTGTAGGGTCTGTTCCTATAAAAAAAAAAAATTCCACTATGTCAACTTCAATTTTACATTGTCTTTAACGTCAAACATTTCTATCGTGTTTTTACATTTCCAGCAACTTAAACGACATATAATACCCTTATTAAAAACACCATAAACTCCAAATTGAAAGGAGAAACCTTACCCTACCCGAAATTGGCCAAAACTCGCCAAAGTTGTCAAAACGTGAATTCTGAGCAGCTTACTGTCTCGTATTGTCTCTTAGTTTCGAAGGGGTAATTGACGGAAATAGGATTTGTGGACTCAAGGAAAGTTGTATACATGTGTCTCAAGGTCGCATACCAATTCGAATCATCCCTACAGAAATTTTGTACAAAGAGATATGCCCAAAATACCAACAACAGTCTGTGTAGGATTTCCAAAACGAAATCTGGGCAGCACCTACCCCATACTTCATCACCCTTTTTTGAGCTGATAAAAGAAAATATGGTTTGTAGAGACTAAACAAAAGTTATATCCCTATGAAATATCTTTCCAAAACATCTTGAATCACTTGAAACGGAGTTATACAGAAGGAGTTATGATAGTATTAGTAACAGCAGTCCTCTTTAAAAACGGGTTCTTCAATCCGTGGCTGCCTAGCTTTCTCTCTTTCTCTCACGTTTTGTCTCAACTTCCTTGGCTGATTTTGGATAATGAACAAGTTAAGAGTCACATAATACATATATATACACCTTTTTAGAAGGTGCCACATGGCAGCCCCTAGGGTGACACGTGGCAGCCTCCTAGGGTGCCACCTCAACTTATTCGGCCAGTCACATGCTTCCATGTGGCAGTGTGGGTCCCACCTAGGTGTGTCACCTACTTGCTTGTCACCTGCCTGCTTGTCACCTGCTTGCTTTGCTTTCATAAGTTCGGAAACTAGTTTTTGCTCCCTTTTGTAGGTTTGTCATCTCACTTTATTTTAAGAGCCTATGTAATCCGTGCTATGTAGGCTTGGTATGTCCTCCAGTAGCTCAAGTATATAAGACTTTTACATTTATAACTTACGTAGTTAAATCGAGTCCTATGACTCGTTACTTGGGCTCCAATTCCTTCCGGATTCTTATGACTCCATCTCCAACCTTCTCTACTATGAGGTATCACATTCTCCCTCCCTTAGAGTCGTTTGATAGTGTCGTAGTGTATCCGCGCATGATAACTTTTAAGAAACTTAGTAGCCTTCCCAAGAACTTAAAAAGCTTAAGAAGCGTTCTAAGGTACCAAAGTACGGGGTGTAACATCCTTCCCCCCTTTAGAACATTCGTCCCCGAATGTTAACCACAATACTAGTAGTCGGTAACTTTGTTACTAACATCTTACCTACTGTCGAGTATAGCCTGGCTATTCCTTACAGTATGTTTTAGTTCTCATAGTAATTCCCTTATTATATTCACCCACTTTGTATGCACCCATTCTATGATGTCATACTTATTTAAGGACCTTATCAATAATTTTCAACACTATCGCAGGTATCATCTTGGCTTCTATCCGCCCATTGTTGGCTTTTAAATTTTGCCAGCTTGTTCCAGCATGGGATCTCACTTGAAATTTAAGTATTCACATTAATATGTTTTATTGTTGATTGGTTTCATTCCACGCTGGTATCTTCCATATCCAGTTCCCCCCTTTTGGGGTGTATCCATGTCACTATCTGTTTGGATTCTACTTTACACCCTTATTTCCAGTTTTCTAATACATATGATTCTTTTCCAACACATTTGGTACACTACACCATATCTATGTGTTACACCAAGCACTCTTGATCTCGGAACGTCTTGAGTTCCTTAGACACTATCATGTGAGCCGGATAAGCTACGACACTATCAAACAACTCTAAGGAAAGAAGATTGTGCTACCTCGCGAGAAGGGAGGTTGGAGATAGAGTCATAAGAATCCAGAAAGAGTTGGAGGCTAAGAAATGAGTCGTAGGACTCGATTTACCTATGTAATACACTAAGTTAAGAGTCTTATACACTTAAGTTGCTTAAGGATATACCAAGCTTACGTAGTTCAGATTACATGAGCTCTTAAAGTAAGACGAGATTACGAACCCGCGAGGAAGGGAAAAAGACGACGCGTGGAAGCCAATGGAGGAGCAACCCGTGGCAGCACCTCAATCAAGCAGGTGATGCACCTACTTAGGGTCAAGTAGGTGATACAGCTGCTTGGGGGAGGTGGACCCCGCTGCCACGTGGCAGCCCCTAATTGGCAGCATGACACGGTGGCCAATCATGGCTTGACACGTGTCATCCTTATGGGCTGACACGTTTAACCCCTTGGGACCACCCATATATGTGATATGTATCTCAAACTTCAGCTTGTTCATCAAAATTTCCAGCAGCAACGTGAACAAAAAAACCCTAAAGCTAAGGAGAGAAAATTGCGACGGCTTTGGGAGCAAAATAGGTAAGTCCCGTTTTCGTTCTGTAAATTAATTAATTAGCATATAATACAATGATATGGAAGTATTAGTATTATAAAATTAGGATTTTGTGCAGCAAAAATCAGACAGCAAGCTGCCACAATGATTCAGCACGTAAATAAAATCCGAGGTGTGATTTCAGCAAGTTTTAGTCAATTTCGGGAAAGGTAAGTTCTTCCCCTCTAATTTGAAGTTTATGAGGTTAAATTAGAGTGTATTACACACCTTAGTAGATGATGGAAGTTGGGGAAAAGGTTTCAAAGGTTCAGCATTCGGAATAAACAAATTTGGAATCGCTATAGTTAAGTTGTTGTCGAAATAAGGTGTTGTACGCGTAGGGGATGCTGCTAGTTGTGTTGTGGAGTGTTGCAGGGTCTAAAAGTTATCCAAATTAGGTGTGGGAGCTGCTGGTTGCAGCCACATGACCCTCCTCTTTGCAATTAAAGAATTCGCGAAAGAAAGATTAAAGACTCTAGTTTTGGTATCTTAGTTTCGAGTTAATTGTCGGGGGTTTATATTGTGTAATTTTGGTCATAATATGTATATGTATGGGTTGTTGGTTTCATTGTTGGTTGTCTTCAGGTGCTAAGTACATGGTTGGGAATTCGGATAGGGCACATTATAGGGGAGGTGCTGCCCGATTTTCGTTAACATCCTAACTAGTTAAGGAACTAGCCGAGAAGGCGAGCGAAGGGATGAATGTTATGAATACTCGTGGGTAGTCTAAGTTGCTGAAAAGTCCAAGGTTGTTAATACTTACATTACTTCCATGTTAAATAGTTTTTGAGGACAATGATATGGACGTGATTAAGAGAAGTCCATACAAGGTATGTGAAGCTTTCCTTTGGCGTGTTTTTGGAATAGATATGTAGAACTATTCTTCTTTTCTTTTGGCATGTCTTAGATATAAGTTATGAATGATATGTATACGATATTTGGGATTCAATCCATTCGTAAAGCCCTGAGTATGAGTCGAGACTCTTGTTTACTTCTTGGTATTAGAACTTCTGCAATAGCTGAGTCATTGCCTTTTTGTCTTCTATGTGATGAAAATTAGTACATGTAAAGCCTATTTATTCTTTCCTTTGGAATGGCTTAAGTTTAAGTGAAATGGTATATGATATAGGTTAAGAGGTAATTCCATTTATAAGCTCTGATTGTAACTCGTGACTTGTAGTCACTCCTGAACATTAAGAGTCTGAAAGTAGTCAAACTACTATTCTCGAGCCTGCTATATAATGAATAGAAAGTAGAGGTACTAGCTCCTCTTTTTAGAGGCTCTGAAATGATAAATGCCGTTGATTGCATGAGTTGAGTCTTTGACTAGATAAATTGTGTTTCTGATTGCATAGACTATATTTCTGATTGCATGAATTATATGGCATTATTTTGATGCATGTTTGTGATCCCTGAAGCCCCAACTGATATAAGCCCTAATGACATCTAAAGGGATACCTCGGATAATTACTCCCCCAGTCTTCAGGTGACGGTTCACTTGACTGTTTCATCGAGTCTTAGATAATGACTTAGTTGTATATGGTTTCTCACTACTCTACTCGTGCATACTGTAAACCATCCTTCCTCGAGTCCCATGATGGGCCGGGATATGTTATCGTGCACAGTGTTACTGCTTCTTTCACCGCGTCCCAGGCCGGATGTGTATAGTTCCACGCACGAGGAGACGACGCCGTACGTGAGTTGTGATATATGTTATATGTTATGACGATACGATTATTCACCGAGTCCTGGGCCGGCAGTAATATGATAGTATATGTGGTGAAATAAGGAAGGAAAACCGAGTCCCTCCTTAGAGGGCCAGGTACATATGTATATTATGATGGTACGCTATAGACGTACACCACTCCATTCACCGAGTCCCTCACTAAAGGGCCGGATACTTTATGTAGGCATGCATATGAGATTAAAGCAATACATTGTGACCCTGAGCCCCATAGTGAACCGGGTATAATACGATGATATACATGATAAGATGATACTGTATACGATGGTATGATACCGTATACGATGATATGATGAAATGAAATGCATTATGACACGATGATTTGTGATTATGAAGTAATGATAATGACACTGAGTTCACTAGAGGGCCGGGCACAGTATATGATGGTGTATAGGATCACGTGTCCTAAGGTGCAGATAGAGTAAATTGTTAATTGTTATACTTATCCCCTGCATCCCTATTTCAGTTATGATCTCAGTTACGATGTGTTATGCTTTACATACTTAGTACATATATCGTACTGACCCCCCTTTTCTCGGAGGGCTGCGTTTCATGCCCGCAGGTACAGATGTTTATTCTGGAGATCCATCAGCATAGGAGTTCCTCTCAGCTATATCGGAAGTGCTTCACTGTTCTGGAGCCTAAATTTTGATGTTGGTCACTTAATGTATATATTTGTACATTCAGGGGTACGGCGGGGGTCTTGTCCCGCCATATGTTGTTGTTACTATTCTTAGAGGTCTGTAGACATATGTATATGTGGGTTGTTTGTGAGTTAGTTTCGATGTTGCCTATTCGATATGTTGGGAATGTTTTTATTATAGCAGCCTTGTCGGCTCGCGTGCCCTTTCATGATATGATACAAAGGAAAGAGGCTACATGTACATGAAAAAGTTTTAAACTATTGGGGTTTTTGTATATAGTATCGCATCACACACGGTTCAACTTAAGTGTAGTTGATAAATACGCATGAGAGGGTCCAGGTTGGAACCCAGTTGCGGCCTACGGGGTTGGGTCGTGACAGAAGTGGTATCAGAGCAGTTCGTCCTTGGAATGTCTACAGACCGTGTCTAGTAGAGTCTTGTTTATCGGTGTGTTGTGCACCACATCTATAGACAGGAGGCTACAAGATATTTAGGATGTTACTTTCTTTCATCTCTAAGATCGTGCGATAGAGCCGAGCTATAGGAAATGAAATTCCTCATACTAACCTGCGATTTTAGCAGGAAGACAACGCCGATAGAAGAAAGTAACTGACAATATTGGATGTAACGAAGCACGTAGGTAAGCAAAGGCACGAAAGCCCTATGTCAGGTAAGGTATTGAAATGCGATTGACAGATACAATTGAAAAGTGAAAGGAAAGGTAAACAGAAAAGTATAACAGGTGCAGCTCGAGTGGACATAACAGGTAAGTTCATTTCCATACTGTTAATTATGGGTGCCCTGTGCGGCTGTGATATGAGATGATATGACTATATATGTGTGCCCCGTGTGGCTGAGATGTTATACAATATGAACGTATATATGTGTGCCCCGTGTGGCTGAGATGTTATACAATATGAATGTATATATGTGTGCCCTGTGAGGCATTGTTGGTATTTTCTGCATGCAGGTGTTGAGATAGTAAGAAATATAGAGGAAACTCTGCCCAAATTTTCCTAGAAATAAGAGGAGAATGAGATACAGGGCTATAGTATGTCTTGAAAGGTTGTCCTCGCAACAATGATGAGATTTGACTAAACAAGTATGGCTGACCTCGAGAAATAAGTTAATTACTGAGTTAATGGCAATAGAAACTAGGAGGACGATACTGGAATAGTAGAATAAGTTAGAAAGGAACTATAAGCCAAAGAAAATGACTCAGAGAGGATTGATAAATCGAGATAAAATGAGATAGTAAGGCATTGCCTAAATTGATACATAGGGATAAACTATGACAAGTGATAGTTGAAGGAAGTAACAGTATGGTTAAGACAAGAGTAAGACAAGAGTACAAAGGGAAAAGAATTGTGACGGATATGAAGTGTTAATAAGATAGCTTGTGAGACATTAAGGACAAGACTAGCTAAGAAGGGTAAGTAACCCATAGTAAGAATCGTGAAGAAAGTCAAGCGGTATTATACTATGGGTCTGAATGCGAACAAGGTACCAGGTGAACATAACAAAAACCATTATTAGAATAAGCAAAACTTAGTAAGGAATTAACTAGAAGGTATGATGTGGTCCATGTAAATAGAATGTACAGATAGGTGTGGAACGGAAAAGCAAGCTATGGAACAAATAAGGAAGATTTATCAAGTTCCATAAGGAAAGTTTCGAATAAAGGTTATATGATGACGAAAAGGATGGCTAGTGCAAGGAAATAAAGGGTAATATGGAATTCCTTACGCCCAACCAAAAATGGAAATGAGTTGAAGGAATAATATAGAAGTTCTAATAGAGGCACTCAAGATAGATGCGATTAATTAAGTATAAGTATCGAACAAAAAGAGACATAGAAAGTTACGAACTGGAGGTATAGTACGATGAAAAAGTATTAAGATAAGGCCACTACTACCACGAAGTTGATATAGTTTTAAGTAGGATTAGAAATGAGCCTTAGGCACACGATAAAGGTGCAAGCTCAGGAGGCGTAAAGAAGTATGGTGTACACGTGACTCCACTCTAATGATTAGTGGTATCCACAGGAATAAAGTTAGTATAATGACGAAGCTCGAAACATGAGTCATTAAAGTATAAGTACACTCGAGTGGGGAATGTGCACCAATTATGAGCCCTCGCTAATTACTAATTGGGATGAATGGAATGTGTCTTTGAGTGCACTACTACATTACGGATACTACTCGAGTATCAATCATTAGATTCGATTCGATTCGGGATATTCCAAATATTACAGCACCCTACGATTGTGCTAGGGTTTCCTAGAAAGGCAACCTAATGTGGGGATGATTTAACAGAAGATGTAGATATGGTGCAACCCGTTAAATATGTTGGAATAGAATCATTCGTGTGTAAATAGCTGAAGATATACGGAGAATGACATAGGTACACCCTAAAAGGGGGGAAGTGGACAAAAGAAGTACAAGCGTAAGACAAAATCAACTAATGTTATCGTATGTAAGTGAAAACGCTTAAACTTCAAACGAGACCCCATAAGGGATGGGCGTGATCATACTCACACTAATGTACCAGATTTCGTCAAAACACCGAAGTTAAGCGTGCTCAAATGAGAGTAGCACTGGGATGGGTGACCCTCTGGGAAGTGAGACAGAGAACAAAACAAGTATGACAAAAAGAGATTATAAAGGCGTGTTGGTACAACGACACATTTAGAACAGAGTAAGCCAAGAGCAGAAAAGATTATGACTGAAATACAATGCACCTCGTGAAAATGGCACAAGAATAGTTGTGCAACCTATGAATATTGGCATACTAAGAGCGAGGTCAAATGATTACTCGATAAAAGAAAGTCAGTAATAACAATGTGATTGCCATATTTAGAATCTATTCAGGAAAAGTGTAAGATGGTTCGAGGCAGAACTATTCAGATATAATCGATATTAAGGACAAGAGCCATACAGCCTTGACCTCGACTAAAGGAGGTAAGCCACTAGTATAGCAATGCTAAGGAATTTTCTGGGCTGCTCTATATCCGTACACACGGTTATGTAAGGATTACAATATGATGTATGGTAAGAAAACTGGAGAAAAGATCTGAGTAAAAGAGAAAGATAGCATACCTAAGGTATTACAAGTTGGATTAAGAGGAGTTGTACAATAGCTTAAGTTAAAAGAAGCATCAGCAGTCTGATAGCCTATCTCAGGGAATGGAAACCCCGACTCAGAGGTGGAAAGCAGTTAATATGTATTATAGTACGAGCTGACCTCGCATTCTAAGGAACTGGGAGTTCATACGGGCTATGGTAGATGGGCTGACAGAATCAACCTGTTCCCCTCCAGTTAGAAAGGCATATTCAGCTGAGGGTTCTGCGAAATGACATAGTAGGGAAATAATAAGATTTCACGGAGTCCCCACATCTATTATCTCAGATAGAAAATTTCAATTTATAGCTAACTGCTGGAAATCATTTCGAAAGGGATTGAGGAGCCCAGATGAATCTTAGTATGACATTTTGCCCTTCGATTAAGGGACAGGCCCAGATGTGACCCACTAATTATTGATGAAGTAAAGCTTATTCCAGAACAAGATATCGATTAGCAGCCTAAAGTCAGCAAGAAGGGGATACATTGATCCTTCGCAGAGCATTTTTAGAATAGATAAAGCTGCCTATGAGTGGGACCTACCGTCTGATTTGAAACAATACATTCATTTTTCACAGATCAATGCTCCGTAAGAATGGGAATGACGCTTCCAGAATATTTCCTGTGGAGGAGGTCCATGTAACAGGGAGTTATCCTACGAGGGGAAACCTATCTCCATCCGGGATCAGCAGATTAAACGGGTTGCGAACTAAGGACATAACTTCCGTCAAGGTACTATGGCGGAATAAGAATCCTGAAGACATAAACTGGGAGGTTGAAAAGGACATGAAACACAAGTGTCCATACCTATTCCCGATGTCTACGGATAGCCCCAGTCTTGGAACTCGTATATTAATTTTTTGGACGAAAATGTATGCCATTCCAATAGAAAGGCATCTCCCTATGATCCGTATAAAGTCTTAAGGAAAGTTTTATTCAACATTCGGGGACGAATGTTCTAAAGGGGGGAAGGATGTTACACCCCGCACTCTTGAGCTCGGAACGTCTTCTTGAGTTCCTTAGACACTATCATGTGAGCCGGATAAGCTATGACACTATCAAACAACTCTAAGGAAAGAAGATTGTGCTACCTCGCGAGAAGGGAGGTTGGAGATAGAGTCACAAGAATCCGGAAAGAGTTGGAGGCTAAGAAATGAGTCGTAGGACTCGATTTACCTACGTAAGAAACTAAGTTAAGAGTCTTATACACTTAAGTTGCTTAAGGATATACCAAGCTTACGTAGTTCAGATTACATGAGCTCTTAAAGTAAGACGAGATTACGAACCCGCGAGGAAGGGAAAAAGACGACGCGTGGAAGCCAATGGAGGAGCGACATGTGGCAGCACCTCAAGCAAGTAGGTGATGCACCTACTTAGGGTCAAGTAGGTGATGCAGCTGCTTGGGGGAGGTGGACCCCGCTGCCACGTGGCAGCCCCTAATTGGCAGCATGACACGGTGGCCAATCATGGCTTGACACGTGTAATCCTTATGGGCTGACATGTGTAACCCCTTGGGACCACCCATATAAGTGATATGTATCTCAAACTTCAGCTTGTTCATAAAAATTTCCAGCAGCAACGTGAACAAAAAAACCCTAAAGCTAAGGAGAGAAAATTGCAACGACTTTGGGAGCAAAATAGGTAAGTCCCATTTTCATTCCGTAAATTAATTAATTAGTGTATAATAGAATGATATGGAAGTATTAGTAGTATAAAATTAGGATTTTGTGCAGCAAAAATCAGACAGCAAGCTGCCACAATGATTCAGCACGTAAATAAAATCTGAGGTGCGATTTCGGCAAGTTTTAGTCAATTTTGGGAAAGCTAAGTTCTTACCCTTTAATTTGAAGTTTATGAGGTTAAATTAGGGTGTATTACACACCTTCGGAATAAACGAATTTGGAATCGCTATAGTTAAGTTATTGTCGAAATAAGGTGTTGTACGCCTAGGGGATGCTGCTGGTTGTGTTGTGGCGTGTTGCAGGGTCTAAAATTTATCTAAATGAGGTGTGGTAGCTTCTGGTTTCAGCCATATGACCCTCCGCTTTGCAATTAAAGAATTCGCGAAAGAAAGATTAAAGACTCTAGTTTTGGTATCTTAGTTTCGAGTTAATTGTCGGGGGTTTATATTGTGTAATTTTGCTCGTAATATGTATATGTATGGGTTGGTGGTTGCATTTTTTGTTGGCTGCAGGTGCTAAGGACATGGTTGGGAATTTGTATAGGGCACATTATAGGGGAGGTGCTGCCCGATTTTCGTTAACATCCTAACTAGTTAAGGAACTAGCCGAGAAGGCGAGCGAAGGGATGAATGTTATGAATACTCGTGGGTAGTCTAAGTTGCTGAAAGTCCAAGGTTGTTAATACTTACATTACTTCTATGTTAAATAGGTTTTGAGGACAACGATATGGACGTGATTAAGAGAAGTCCATACAAGGTATGTAAAGCTTTCCTTTGGCGTGTTTTTGGAATAGATATGTAGAACTATTCTTCTTTTCTTTTGGCATGTCTTAGATATAAGTTATGAATGATATGTATACGATATTTGGGATTCAATCCATTCGTAAAGCCCTTAGTATGAGTCGAGACTCTTGTTTACTTCTTGGTATTAGAACTTCTGTAATAGCTGAGTCATTGCCTTTTTGTCTTCTATGTGATGAAAACTAGTACATGTAAAGCCAATTTCTTCTTTCCTTTGTAATGGCTTAAGTTTAAGTGAAATGGTATATGATATAGGTTTAGAGGTAATTCCATTTATAAGCTCTAATTGTAACTCATGACTTGTAGTCACTCCTGAACATTAAGAGTCTGAAAGTAGTCAAACTACTATTCTCGAGCCTGCTATATAATGAATAGAAAGTAGAGGTACCAGCTCCTCTTTTTAGAGGCTCTGAAATGATAAATGCCGTTGATTGCATGAGTTGAGTCTTTGACTAGATAAATTATGTTTCTGATTGCATAGACTATATTTCTGATTGCATGAATTATGTGGCATTATTTTGATGCATGTTTGTGATCCCTGAAGCCCCAACTGATATAAGCCCTAATGACATCTAAAGGGATACCTCGGATAATTACTCCCCCAGTCTTCAAGTGACGGTTCACTTGACTGTTTCATCGAGTCTTAGATAATGACTTAGTTGCATATGGTTTCTCACTACTCTACTCGTGCATACTATAACCCATCCTTCCTCGAGTCCCATGATGGGCCGGGATATGTTATCGTGCACAGTGTTACTGCTTCTTTCACCGCGTCCTGGGCCGGATGTGTATAGTTCCACGCACGAGGAGACGACGCCGTACGTGAGGTGTGATATATGTTATATGTTATGACGATACGATTATTCATCGAGTCCCGGGCCGGCAGTAATATGATAGTATATGTGGTGAAATAAGGAAGGAAACTCGAGTCCCTCCTTAGAGGGCCGGGTACATATGTATATTATGATGGTATGCTATAGACGTACACCACTCCATTCACCGAGTCCCTCACTAAAGGGCCGGATACTTTATGTAGGCATGCATATGAGATTAAAGCAATACATTGTGACCCTGAGCCCCGTAGTGAACCGGGTATAATACGATGATATACATGATAAGATGATACTGTATACGATGGTATGATACCGTATACGATGATATGATGAAATGAAATGCATTATGACACGATGATTTGTGATTATGAAGTAATGATAATGACACTGAGTTCACTAGAGGGCCGGGCACAGTATATGATGGTGTATAGGATCACGTGTCCTAAGGTGCAGATAGAGTAAATTGTTAATTGTTATACTTATCCCCTGCATCCCTATTTCAGTTATGATCTCAGTTACGATGTGTTATGCTTTACATACTCAGTACATATATCGTACTGACCCCCCTTTTCTCGGGGGGCTGCGTTTCATGCCCGCAGGTATAGATGTTTATTCTAGAGATCCATCAGCATAGGAGTTCCTCTCAGCTATGTCGGAAGTGCTTCACTGTTCTGGAGCCTAAATTTTGATGCTGGTCACTTAATGTATATATTTGTACATTCAGGGGTACGGCGGGGGTCTTGTCCCGCCATATGTTGTTGTTACTATTCTTAGAGGTCTGTAGACATATGTATATGTGGGTTGTTTGTGAGTTAGTTTCGATGTTGCCTATTCGATATGTTGGGAATGTTTTTATTATAGCAGCCTTGTCGGCTCGCGTGCCCTTTCATGATATGATACAAAGGAAAGAGGCTACATGTACATGAAAAAGTTTTAAACTATTGGGGTTTTTGTATATAGTATCACATCACACACGGTTCAACTTAAGTGTAGTTGATAAATACGCATGAGAGGGTCCAGGTCGGAACCCAGTTGCGGCCTACGGGGTTGGGTCGTGACACTATGCCTTCCTTTATATTGTCCATACCTTTGGTTTCCCAGGTACGACAGCTTAACACAATCATGAGGTGCTAATCCAGTGTAATTGTTGGTACTCGAGTCACGTAGCAATTTATTTGAAGCCACTTTCCATTTATTTTGGTCAATAATTAGCTAGGGCTTATAGCCGTTTCCAATTCTCAAATAGGCAGTACTTATATTCCAACGCTCGATATCCCAAGCTTTTTCATAGCCCTAGCCTTATCCCAGTGGGTACCACTTGTCCTTTTAATGAATTCACAATGCACTAGTTGTTTTGCAAAGCTACATCCCCTATCTCAAAGGGTGTTATCATCTTTCACGGTGGAGTCACGTATCCACAATGCTTCTTTATATCAACAATGCCATGTAAGGCCAACGCATATATACATGCATATTATCTCATATCACAGCCACACAGGGCTTCCCAGGGGGTCACCCATCCCAATATTACTCTTGCCCAAGCACGCTTAACTTCGGAGTTCTGATGGAATTCGGTGCGTTAGTGCTAGTATGATCGCATCTTGCCCCGTGGGGCACGTAACTACCAAAGAGGACGATGACCCAGCAGCTGATTCGGTAGGACAGGCTGCACCGCCCAAGTTACCCTTATATTCTCATTACATGAACCATATCCTATCCTTAGCCACTTTCTCACTAGGCTCTACTTTTTTTCATAACGATCCTCGTTATATTCACATCATTATTGTGGAAACGACCTTTCAAGACATTCTACAGCCCTGTATCTCATTCTCTTTTTATTTCAGAAAAATTTGGACAGAGTTTCCTCTGTATTTCTTACTATCTCAACACCTGCACGCAAAAAAATACCAACAGTGCCTCACAGGGCCAACACGCATAAGGATACATATATACGTATCATATCACGTCATATTGCAGCCTCACAGGGTGCCCAATATCAACAATAGTATATAATGATGGACTAATCTCGTATGTCCAACTCAAACTACGCCTGTTAGACTTTTCGTCTACTCTTCCTTTCAATTTTTCAACTTTACATGTCAATTGTATTTCAATACCTTACCTGGCACACATCGTTTGCGCCGTGGCTTACCTGCATGCTTTGTAACTTCCAATATCATCAGTCACTTTGTTTTATCGACGTTGTCTTTCATCTGAAATCAAAGGTTAGTATAAGGAATTTTACTTCCTATGACTTGGCTCTATCGCACGACCTTAAATATGAAAGAAAGGAAACATCCTAAATGTCTTGTAGCCTCCTTTTTATAGATGTGGCGTGCAACACACCGATAAACAAAACTCTACTAGACACGGTCTATAGACACTCCAAGGACAAACTGCTCTGATACCACTTCTGTCACGACCCAGCCCCATAGGCCGTGACTGCAGTCCAGCCTGGACCCTTGTATGCATATAAATCAGGTGTAGTCAAAACCGGTTTGCAAATAATATAATCATGTACAGGAGAATCCCAATGGGTCATAGCATTTTATGTACCTGTAGCCTCTTTCATTTGTGTCATAACACGAAAGGGCACAAAAGCCGACACGGCTTCCATAACATATACCTGTAATACATCATGCAGACCCAGCTAAACAAAACTTACACATACAACCCACATATATGTCCACAGACCTCTAAGAGTAGTGACGATATAGTATGGCGGGACAAGGCCCCCACCATACCTTTGAATAAATAAATATATACATCAGAGGTTTGCTACCAAAACTCAGCTCCGAATCAATGGAGCTTCTTTTAACTTGCTGGGTGGAATCCTGGGCTAGTAAACTCCCAAAACCTGTGTCTGCACCTGCGGGCATGAAACGCAGCCCCCCGACGAAAGGGGGGTCAGTACGATATATGTACTGAGTATATACAGCATACAACATCATAATTCAGACAACACTGAAATTGGGATGCAGGATACAAGTATAACAGTTAATAAAGCACTATACCTGTGTCTTACAAAATAGAGTCATGTCTACCCTCATCAACCCTGTACCCGGCTCGCTAGGGGCTCGATGGTACAAAAACATCATCTATCATGATAGGCATATGTATGCTTTTAGCGCTGTGGAACGTACAGTCCGATCCATGTATAACACAAGTACCTGCCGAGGAACGACGGCCCGATCCATATACCATGTTATAATAATGATAATGTTGAGGTACGATGGCCCGATCCGTATATCATGATGATGCCGAGGAACGATGGCCCGATCCGTGTCTCATATAACAGTTCCGAGGTACGACGACCCAATCCATATAATGCATAATAGTGCCGAGGTACGACGGCCCGATCCATATACATGCATATCATATAACAACGCCGAGGAACGACGACCCGATCCATATATAATGTAATATGCATATACATACATGTAGGACTCATCAGCATATCAAATATCCCTCAACCATTATCATAAAGTATGCCCAAGAACCCCCAGGTTTAGGAGCTTACACATCCAATCACTATTCAGCCTATAGAAGGCTCGAGGGTCGTAGTTTAACTACTTTAAGGCCTTTAACATTTAGGAGTGAGTACAAGTCCTGAGTCATATCCAGAGCCTGTAAATAGAACTATCTCTAACTCATATCGTACATCGTTTCACTTACATTAAGCCATTTCAAGGAAGAGGGAGGGGTAGGTTTCACGTGTATTACTTTTCTATCACGTAAAAGGCTTACAAGACCATAACTCAACCCATCGCGGGAGTTCTAACATCAAGAAGTGAATAAAATTAATGAATCATGCTCGGAATTCTACGAATGGGACTATCTCCACATTACATATACCAACCACTTATGGCTAAGACATGCCAAAAGAAAAGAAGATAAGCTTTACATACTTATGCCAAAAGCATGCCAAAAGAAAGCTTTATGTACCTCTGGTCGACTGCTTTTGGCCCGGCATGTCTCGTCGTCCTCTGAACCTATTTAACACGAAGATAATACTAATATTAGTAACCTTCAACTTTCCAGCTTCCAAATCCACAACCAAGCACCCATAGGAACCAACTCCTTATTCTCCTTTCTCGACTAGTCTCGACTAGTTTATTAACTAGTTAAGAAGTTAACGGAATTCGGGCAGCATCTCCTCTATAGCTTGCCCTATCTGAATTCCCAATTCTATCCCTAATCACTACAGCCAACCAACAACAATAACCTGCAACTCATATACACATAAAACATGGCAACATTATACAACATAGGCTCCAAACAACTTTCTTAACATTACGATATTAAAATAGGGTCTTTAGCCTTTATTTCGTAAAACCTTTAATCGTGCGGAGAGGAGGGTCATGTGTATGAAACCAGCAGCTCCCCCACCTTATTTAGAACATATTTAGACCCTGAAACACGCACCCCACAACCAGCATCAACCTCCACACACATAACGCCTCATTTCGATTACAATTCCACTATGACAACTTCAATTTTACATTGTCTTTAACGTCAAACATTTCTATCATGTTTTTACATTTCCATCAACTTAAACGACATATAATACCCTTATTAAAAACACCATAAACTCCAAATTTAAAGGAGAAACCTTACCTTACCCGAAATTGGCCAAAACTCGCCAAAGTTGTCAAAACGTGAATTCTGCGCAGCTTACTGTCTCGTATTGTCTCTTAGTTTCGAAGGGGTAATTGATGGAAACAGGATTTGTGGACTCAAGGAAAGTTGTATACATGTGTCTCAAGGTCGCATACCAATTCGAATCATCCCTACAGAAATTTTGTACAAAGAGATATGCCCAAAATACCAACAACAGTCTGTGTAGGATTTCCAAAACGAAATCTGGGCAGCACCTACCCCATACTTCATCACCCTTTTTCGAGCTGATAAAAGAAAAGCTGGGTTGTAGAGGCTAAACGAAAGTTATATCCCTATGAAATATCTTTCCAAAACATCTTGAATCACTTGAAACGGAGCTATACAGAAGGATTTATGATAGTATTAGTAACAGCAGTCCTCTTTAAAAACGGGTTCTTCAATCCGTGGCTGCCTAGCTTTCTCTCTTTCTCTCACGTTTTCTCTCAACTTCCTTGGCTGATTTTTGGATAATGAACAAGTTAAGAGTCACATAATACATATATATACACCTTTTTAGAAGGTGCCACGTGGAAGCCCCCCAGGGTGACACATGGCAGCCTCCTAGTGTGCCACCTCAACTTATTCGGCCAGTCACATGCTGCCATGTGGCAGTGTGGGTCCCACCTAGGTGTGTCACCTACTTGCTTGTCACCTGCCTGCTTGTCACCTGCTTGCTTTGCTTTCATAAGTTCGGAAACTAGTTTTTGCTCCCTTTCGTCGGTTTGTCATCTCATTTTATTTTAAGAGCCTATGTAATCCGTGCTATGTAGGCTTGGTATGTCCTCCAGTAGCTCAAGTATATAAGACTTTTACATTTATAACTTACGTAGTTAAATCGAGTCCTATGACTCGTTACTTGGGCTCCAATTCCTTCCGGATTCTTATGACTCCATCTCCAACCTTCTCTACTATGAGGTATCACATTCTCCCTCCCTTAGAGTCGTTTGATAGTGTCGTAGTGTATCCGCGCATGATAACTTTTAAGAAACTTAGTAGCCTTCCCAGGAACTTAAAAAGCTTAAGAAGCGTTCTAAGGTACCAAAGTATGGGGTGTAAAACCTTTGGTCTCTTAATATTGTGGATGATTTCTTGAGCTAACATTATGTTCTCAGAAATACTCCTACCTTTAACAAATCCAGATTGATTATCTGAGATTAGCTGAGGCAATAATTGAGCAATTCTGAGGCTTATCAACTTAGAAATAATCTTGTTAGTGAAATTGCTGAAAGAAATAGGCCTGTATTCTGAGAGGCTGTTAGGATGCTCATTCTTAGGAAGTAGAGCTAAGCATGCATGAGAAATAAACTTGGGAATACCATGTCCATTGAAGAAATACTAGACTAATCTCAGTAGGTCTTCACAGATGATATCCCAACATGAATGAAAGAATTTCCCATTCATTCCATCTGGTCCAACAGCTGATGTAGGGCTCATAGACAATACAACTTTCTTCAGCTCATCCATAGTAGGTAAGGATTGCAGGCTCTTATTCTGCTTCTCTGTAACCATCTTTGGAATGCATTTAAGAACATCTTCCCTAATTAGTCTCTCTTCTGCACTGAATATTTTTTCAAAGTGTGTTGTGGATGCTCTTGCAATATTGTCTTCACCTTGAATAGTATTGCCATGTTCATCACTAATCTGATGGATGAATAACTTTCTTCTTCTTCCTCTGATAATAGCATGAAAATAGCTGGTATTGGAATCTCCATCTTTGAATCAATGAAGTTGAGTTTTCTGCTTTAAGATAGCCTTCCCCATCTTTAGATATCTGATGTATTCAGCATTGATCTGATGTAGCTTGGACCTATTCTCTTCAGTATTGTCACTGATTATTTTTTCTTCAGCTTGTCTTACCTACTCTTCATATTCTTTTACTGAAGCAAAGATGTCCCCAAACTCATTTCTTGACCACTTACTAAGAGTATTAGAAACTCTTTTCAGCTTTTGTTGGAAGGTTCTCATTGGAGTTCCTTCAACAGGATTGTCCCAACATGCTTTTATAGTGCTAAGGAAATTAACATTGTCTGTCCAGCAGTTTAGAAATTTGAAATACTTGATAATAGTACCTTGTTTTGCCATGCTTTCAAGTAGTAGAGGACAGTGGTCAGATCCTATGGAGGCCAAGTGATTGACAGTTGTTACAGGCATGACTTCTAACAAAGATTCATTAACCATGGCCCTGACAAGTCTTTCCAAATCCTAGCATCTTTGTCTCTATTGTTGCACCAGGTGAACTTCTGCCCATAGAACCCCAGATCAGTGAGTCCACAAGCTTCTATCACACTAATAAACTCAAAGCTCTTGGTCACATTGTATGGCTGGCCCCCCATCTTTTCTTCAACATCTATAATAACATTGAAGTCTCCAATGGTGCACCAAGGTTTCTCCTTACTGGAGAATTAAAGCATCTTATCCCATAAGTCTCTTCTCATATAGTCCTTGCATTTTGCATATACAAAGGTAATGAGGTAGCTATTAGGATAATCCACATGAGTAATGTCACAAGTCATTTGCTGTTCATCCTGGTCAACAATATTGCATACAATGTCTTTGTTCTAGAATAACCAGATTTTGCTGTTGGAGTTGGACATAACATTATCCATACCTAGCTGAATTCTGTGGAATTCAATTTGGGATTTGTTGGAGAATGGTTCCACCACTGCTATAATAGACAACTTATGGAGATCTTTCAACTTTTATAGCCTGTCAAGGGCCCCTTGAGTATTAATACTCCTTGCATTCTAGCAAATTGTACTAATCATTAAGGTTTGTGAGCTTTGGACCTAGTGTTGATGTTGCTGTTGAGAACAACCTTATCAAAACTGCAGATGATACTTTTCTTAGTCTTTTTCTTTGTTTGCTTACTTTTAGAGGGTGGATCATTCTCCTCCTTGTCTTGCTGACTTTCCCTCTGCACTAAAGCTGTCATTGTGGATCTGAATGCCTCCAGCTTATCTTCTTGTTGTGCCTCTTTCCAATGGTCATGGTCTTCGTCATCTTCAGAATGAGTGACCCTATATTCATCAGAGAATCCTTGGGACTTAGTAACCTATTGGACCTCATCTTCATACACCTTGTCCCTGGATGGGCTGAAAGCCTTAATCAATTGTTCACTCACAGCATCCTCATCCTCATAGTCAGTCATTAGTTGATAATCACTATCTTCTTCATTCTCAGATACATACACTGGATATTCATCAACCTCAGTGTTGAGAGTATAGTTGGCCTTGGCTATATTAGTATGTGTTTCCGTATTGACACCTGCTGACTGAATGAGAGTTGTGAGAATGCAATGGGCTTGGAGGGTAGTGATATCTATTCCCACTTGATCATCATCAATTATAAATTGTTGGCAAGGCTGATGAGTTTGTTGCGTAGTCATGTTGTGAGAAAACTTAGGAACTCCCTCAGCATGATGTTTTTCATCAATTTTCTTCTTGATAGCATCCCTCATTTTCTTACTTAACTTATTCCTCTTTGCAGTAGAGTACTTGGCACTGGTGCTAGCAAGTGACCCCAAGTCTTTAGCCCTAGAGCCTTTAGGAGTTGGCAAAGTAGAATCCTGTGCAGTACCATTTCCTTTAGCATTTTCAGGCTGGGCTAGATCATTGATATTGTTGTGCTCAGTGGTTGTAGTGGATCTAGAGTCACTCCTAGGGTCAGTGTTTTGGTTCTCATGCAAAACATGAGACAAATCCCTTCCCCTTATGGTTATCCCTTCTTGCAGGTTAGAGTGTGCCTCCTTTTCACTTCCATCCTGCCCCCAACAACTTCAGCATCAATAATATCAACAGCATTAAAAATTGGGGGCATCCTGGGGATTGGGCTAGTAGAGTCAATACCTGAGTCCCTTGTAACATTGGTCCTTTGAGTAGTACCTGTTAAGATATTACTTGTACATCCAATATGAGGGGAAGGGGTTTGTGGGAGAGATAAGTCAATACCTTGTCTCTGAGTTGTAGTACTTGCTTGCCTTACTGATGAACTCTTCACTATTGAGTTCCTTTGGTTGTTTGTATCTCCTGCACCTTGGTTAGTAGGTTGATCTTGCATAACAAGATCAATATGAACATTGGAAGTAGTAGTAGGAGTAGCATTCTTACCTGGATCAGCATTAACTTGTTATACTGGTACATAATTACCTTTGAGTAGTGCTCATGTGGTTCTGATGTCCTGGTACTGCTGCATATTGGTAGGTCCTTTGTTCTGTTTTCTTCTTTAAGTTTGCCAGCCATTGTCCTCCTTGCTAGTCATAGTGTTTTGTGGCTGTTGTGGTACTTTGGTTGTTGAAGGATTTTTGTGCACCTGTAGGTTGGCAGGTGGTGGATGAACTTGTTCTCTTTTGTCTTTCTCATCATGTCTCTTGGTTTTCTTTTCATTTTCTACTTCTTTCCTGTTCTTTTGTTCTTCATCTCTTTTTCTTATGTTGCAAACATGCACCATATGCCCCTGATGCTTGCAATATATTCAATATTCAGGGACATTCTCATATAGTAGTTCTTGCCATCTTCCAATAGTTAGATCTCTTTTATCATAGCCAAGCCAGACATAATGAGGCCTCTCCTGGGTAAGGTTAATTTGAACTCTCACCTTGGCAGTACTTCCTCTTGTCTTTTGGATAGAGGCAGCATCCATAAAGAGGACTTTTCCAATAGGGGCCAATAGTGTAGTAACAAACTCCTTTTCATAGCAATGCTATGGGAGTTCTGGCAGTGCTACCCACACAAGAACTATAGGAGTTTCCTCCTCAGGCCTAAAGGTTGGTGTCCAAGTTTGTATCCTCATAACTTGCCCTTCAATGGTCATCCTTTGCCTGGTCCACACAGTTGTGTAATCCATTTCATTGTCAAGGTCAATGTATACATGCCTTGCATTAAAATAGGCAATTTTAACACCTCCCACAAGATGTGTTTAGAGGATGAAGCTTCTCCTTATGATTTCCACCTTTGGCATGGTGTTACTAAATTTCCCAATAAGAGTATATTTGCATCTTTGAGCCAATTTAATCATGAAGTCATCGTTGTCATATATCACAGCTGGTAACCCTTGTCTAGTAGTATAGATTAGAGTAGATAGTTCAAGAGGGGTGTCATTCTTAGCTTGGTTTAATCTAAGCTTAGACGCAAAGTTTTGGATCACTGTTTAGGGGGCAGGGTGAGGGACCTGTTCCTTTGTATTAGGGAACTGATTTCTCTAAGGATTTTTATTATTGTTTTCAGGTTGTTGAGGTTGGGTACTAACAGGTTTAGGGACTTGATTGTTGGGGCTAGGCTTGTCAAAGTTGGAGGATATTTTTGGGAAGGTACTTGGAGTAATTGTAGTACTTATAGTTTTGTGAGTTTGGAGTATGTTGGTGGTCAGGGTCTCAGCAGTAGAATTAGTCTTGGTAATGTTATGCTCATTACCTTGCATAAGATTGGTAGAAGAAGTTCCAAGGAGTGTATTTACTCCATTGGATTTCAACAAATTAACATCAACATTCATAGAAGTAGAATTATGCCCAGCTGCACTGTTCTTATTAATATGATAATGATGCACATCAGCACTAGGCACCAAATTATTTTCCAAACCTTGCCCATGATTATTCGGAAGATCAATATGATTAGGAGATATTTGAATGTCATTAGGAGAACACACATACTGACCCTGCATATTGAAATCAAGAGAAGGAGAAAACATACCTTGTCCTCCTGTGATCGAACTAGTGCTGCAGATATGGTTCATGTTTTTTGGCATTGGATCATTGCAAATTGTTTGATTATTGTGGGATTGACTATAATCATCAAGGTACTGATGGTGATCATTAGCCAATGTAGGTTTCTCAATTCGAATACCACTGTGACTGTGATAATCTCCTTCGGAAAAGTCTTGATGACTTTTTTAATTTGAACTTTTTGAAGATAATTTAGGGTCAGTGGTTTGTGTAGGAAGCGTCACAGCAGCCTTGGGAACATTTTGGCATTGGTGTCTCAGCATTTTATTCACCGGAGCTCCTGTAGTCTCATCACGATTGTCGCCTTGACGACTTTTCAAATTTGAATCTTTTGGTAGTGATTCGAGACTAGCCATATAGCTGGGAAGCTTTTCTACACTGTCGCGCACCTTTTGGCATTGGTCTTGGCTCAATTGGTTAACTGGAGGTCTGGTGACCTCTTCTCGTTCAGTAGCAAAATGGATATTCGAAGCCTGTGGTTGAAATTTGAGCTAGTTCTTGATGCCTGAAAGGTTTTCCTCATCGAGCTTAGCATGTTGGCATTGTTTTTGATGGGATATACTTGCCGGAACTCTGGCACCGACATCGAAGTTTTCGCCAGCGATTCCAACACCGGTGAAACTCGTACCATTGGACGTGTCTTGACCAGAAGAACAAACCCCAGTGGGTCCGACGTCTCGAATATTGCCGGAACTTGTTCGAATTTCAATTCGCTTGTCCGGCAAGACTGTGTTCTTCAACTCAAATTTTGAAAATTCAGTGTTTACAACTGGTGATGTAATTTGTTCTAATTTTTTGATTGTATGTAGTCCAAGTGATGATGAATCATTTGCACCCACTCTTGAGAATTGAATCAATCCATCTTTATGCAAAGCAATGATTTTGAATGCTGCTCGCAGCTCCTCCTCAGATATGTGTACAGTGATCGCATCAGTGTTTGGTGAATTGGAGGAGCTGTGTTTGGACCCTCGGGTCGTCGTAACTTGCGTTACGTTCGTATAAACAGGATCTACGATCCTATCTTTCGAACGAAATGTTTCAGCATTGGGAGGTGGTTCCCCCCCCCCCCCCCCATTTTTGTATTTGTGACTTAAGTGGCCTTATTGGGAGCTTTTTGCTAGAGAGATATTGTAGAGAGAGAAAGAAAATGCGATCACTCTGGGCTTATTAGGAAGTGTTCTGAGTCCCCTCCTATCGTCCTTACCCTAGTTTTGGCACCCTCGTACATGTCCTTGATCACCCTTATGTATGTTACAGGTACACATTTAGCCTCCAAACATCTCCATATTATCTCTCGTGGGACTTTATCGTAAGCCTTTTCTAAGTGCCATCCTAATATCTAGAAAAGCCTAAATGCTATGTGGGCTATCGTGCCTGCCACGATCTCTATACAGAAGTTGAAAACATGTATAATAATGTAAAGTAGGCCAGTGAGTGTAACATCTCTAAAAAAATTTAAAAAAAACCTTAAGAATGCCTTGGAAATAGGCCGCTCATTTAACGTATTATCCTTAATCTTTTTGAAAAATTCTAGTTCGCAATATCGATCAAGTGGTCAAAACCTGCGCAAAAATGGTCTCGGTGGATTTTTAGGACCAGTAGAATGGAAGAAAGATTTTCGAAAAAACTACAAAATAGTGTTGTCCGCGACAGGACCGCATCGCAGACCTGGAAAGCTGCACAAATAGTGTAGTCTATGACAGGACCGCGTCGCGGACCTGGTGATAGTTTTCTGGCCAAGTTGGTCGCTATAGGTCCGCATTGCGGACCTGAAAAGGTCTTCTGGTCAAATTTAGTTTTTTTAGGGCATTTTAGACTTTTTCCAAACTATTAGTTAATGAAACTAGACATTTATAGGACTTAATTCAACTCTATAAATTAGCCTAAACCTCTAATTCAATTCATTCTTTTACAATTCATCTATCAAATATTTCTCTCTCTACAAAAAGGTTCTTAAGGGTTTCCATTGAAGACTTCAAGCAAATTCACTCAATTTCTCCATCAAAATTTTCAAGTTCTTCCAAATTAATTGGTGTTGTCACTCAAGGTATGTGTGTATTGATTCATGGATCCTTTCATCTATAAAGCCCAATTAATTTCTCAAGGTTTTCTATCAAATTAAAATATGGTATGTTATGGGTTTTGTGATCTCTATTCCAATTGCATGAATTTTTATTTAAATTATAATCATGAGTCTATTTTGATAAAATTTGATGATTATTGAATTAAATTGAAGAGGTTTTCCATGAATTCTCCTATATTAATTTCTAGGGTTCATGGTGTAAAATATGAGCATTTTCAATTATACTTCTAAATGATATTATCTATATGACTTATGTATGGGATGATATAAAGTTTAAGATCATGCATATTTTTAAATTAATTTTATAATTTTTAATTCAATTGATCATGCATTCATGTCATACCCTAATTTCAAGTTCAAGCTATGGTTATGAATTTTCAAAGTATGAATTATTACTATGTATTTCCATTATGATCATGAATTATAAGTATGTTTCAAATTATGGTTTCTCATGCAAGTTATGAAGTAAGGCAACCTAAGGCCTAACAATATAAATTATGCAAATACGATTGTAATGAAAAAAGGGCAAATTCTCACATTACAAGTATGTTATGAAAATGAGCTATTCTATGATTTTTTACACCTATGATCATGACTATGATACATGAAACTATGATCTTATGTTATGTATGTATTCCGTGGGATCTAATTTAGCACCGAATGTTGACTTGAGGTGGGGACTCGAAGAAAGGGGTCCTTATATAAAGTTTCTTGTCTCATAACTACGTGCCACCGTAGGATTTGCCTTTATGTCCTAGCTAGTGGATCCACAAATAGCACATGTTCATGATTAGAGGTCTACCTTGGCAAAGTAGCCTCCCCCTTCTCGATATGAGGATCATCGGATTCCATCTTATAGCTCACATGGTCTTATTGTCGGTTATGGTCCCTATCCCACCTATGTATGATTTCTTAAGTATGTTATGATTTTGAACTTATGCTTTTAAATGCTTTGGTCATTATGATTTTCTCATGACTTAACGTATTCCATCTTATCATGTGATTTACTTGACCTTTGCATTCCATGATTTACGTTGCATATCACGCCCTCATACTTAGTACATTCCAACGTACTAATACATACTTTTTGCCTACATTGTCTCATAATATAGGGGTTGAGGTTGAAGATCCTTATCGTCCACGTAACTAGTAGGCGTTCCTATCTCAAGGTGTTGTGGTGAGTCCTCATTGACCGGGGACTAGTTACAAGTTGATTACTATCTTCCTTTTTAAAGACTTTTTTTACATCGAAAAATTTAAGGGTGAGCTAGGGACATGTCTTAGCCCCCGCCATACTCATGTTTAGAGGCATCTACTTGGACATATGTTTGAGTCTATGTTGTCATAAAATATTTTCATATTTCTATTCATGGTTTAGACTTAGACTCTCTTATGATGTTTTTGCTTTTATATTTTTATCTTATGTAGGCTTATGATATGTCCAAGAGTATTGGTTGGAGCCCTTTGGGGATTTGATCGCCGTGTTACGATTAAGCCCTAGGTCGGGTCGTGATAGCGAGCCACTAAACTGCAAACAAAACAATACAAGGCCCGATTGGCTAATAAGCTACAACTATCAAACGTACAATGCCAAAATTGCCACCATCCTAGCTATGCAACCCAACTAACTAATTTGAAAGCCTCTATAAATACATTACTTGGTGGTACAAGGACATAGCCTATCCAAAGACTATAAATAGCTAAAATGAAAACCTCTAATACTCTAGAGGTTCCTTATAGGAAAGGAGTCACCCAACTCGCTGAAGCTCGACTATGCTACTCGGCAGTTCCACCTGATCATCGCTAAGGACCTACATATATAAATGCACTGCCCCAGGCAATAGGGCATCAGTAAGAGGTAGTGTACCGAGTATGTAAGGTAAATAAAAGTCGAAACTAAAGTATAGGTACTTAACAGTGAGACCCCAAAAGTCAAAAAGTTGGAAACCAAAGAAAATTCCTCAAAATTGACTGTCCTCAGAGTTAGGAGTCACTTTTTGACTCGTAACCATCTCTAAGAATCTTAGGAATGAGTCTTAGAGGGATTCCTTGCACTTGTTTAGGACCAAAACTTGAGAGAGGTCCTACAATTCAATATTATGACTCGTAGTCCATTCGACGAGTCATAACAAAACTTCAAATGTTCATATTTTTTAGGTTTTTATACCCTACAAGACAAGTGATGTTTATGAGTCATAGTTCAGTTGATGATTTGTAGACATGACTCCTAGGGAAGAATCAGAGACCCTAAAATCAAGGTTCTTTCAGGACCTGCAGGACGACTCAAGTCTACGAGATGTAGACTTGAGGATGAATTGTAGAACATACCTCGTAGGTCCAAATACCAGTTTAAAGAAGGGTAATATTGTCTTTTCCAAAGTTTGGTTCAATGTATCTAGATACTATTATTGCAAAGTCTTAACCTATAACTGCCCAACCTGTTGAAATTCCCTCTATTCTAAATTATTTTTTGAAAAATCCCCTAAGACAAGGTCACAAATCCCAGATAAGCTCTATATCAACCAGGCTACGTCTTCAAGTTCATCAAGGTTCTTCTTCAATTTTGAGTTAATTTCACCAATGTATGTGGTGATTGATCCATGGGTTCCTTTCACCCATGGTGTCCCTTTTTCTCCTCAAAAGATCTCTTGAATTTCAATTACTTTTAACCCTAATTTTAATAAATTGCATTCGGCTATTTCAATTACATTTTTAGTCATTATCAATGATCATTATGAGCATGATTCTACATTAATTGCATGATTTTAAGTTAAATTATCAATACGCATGCATTAAGCTATCTCAATCATGATTAAGAATTTCAAAGATAAGTTCATATGAATTTGAATAAGAAGTTATATGATTTTCAAAGAAAAACTTTTATGAATGAAGTTGAAATTCAGGATTAAATTATGAAATTTATGATGAGGATCAATTATGATCTAAGAAAGTTATTATGGTGTGATAAGGACAATTCTCACACAATCATATTTTAAGATAGTGATGAGGATAATTCTGACCAAAGTTATGAATTCTTATGAATCACTAAATTGATGAGCTACTCTAATTATTATTTTCATGACGAAGATTATGATGATACTTCTATGTTTAAATAAATTCCATTGGGAAATTGACTAAGCACCGAAAGAACTTATAGGTGGGGTTCGGTCTGGTAATGTAGTTAGTTATCAAAGAAAATCCTAGTAGTAACCTAAAGTCCCAAACTACGTTGCCCTAGTAGGTTGCCTTTATGTCTTAGCTAGTGGACCCATTATAGCTCATAAAGTAAAAGTTGAACTCACGAAGTCTGCCTTGGCAAGTAGCCTCTCTCTTCTCGATATGGGAGTTATATCAGATTTTATGTTATAGCTCGCATGGTTTTAAGAATTCAGTTAAAGTTCTTGTCCCACATTCAAGTTATAGCTCGCATGCAAAGATATGACCTTTACTATGAAGTTTTATGAAGTATTGACCATAAGTTTTCATATATTTTCAAATATTTTTCAAGCTATATTCATGTTCATTATGATAGGTCTTATATCCTATGTCATATTGATCATGCTCTATTACTTGCTCATGAATATCTCACATGATTAATACCTTCTATGTACTAACACATATTTTACCTATATTATCTCATAATGTAGGGATAAATGATACTCACGCTCCTGACATTCTTGCTAGAGTCAGTTTAGTTCTCAAGAGTTGGTGAGTCCTCAGTCATCGAGGACATGACTTTTATTTCATATTGTTTACTTGAATTTTCTCTTATGATTCGGGTGATATAGGATCTTCTCCTAAACCCCCATCAAATCTATAATAGAGGCATGCTTAGATGTTCAAGTTGATGTAAGTCCATTTTGGACGTTTTGTTGGAGTTACTTTCCTTTGACTTCTTGTTGAATAGATTCATCCACATGTCTTATCATATTCTATTAGTTATGTATACAATATAGTCTAAGATGTCTTGGTTTGGATCCTTTAGGTTCTTGATCGCCATGTCACATCTAGTCCCCAGGGTTAGGTTATGACAAACTTGGTATTAAAGCACAAGGTTTGGGAGTGTCTTCGGGAATCTAACATACCACATTAAGTAGATTCTTATTCATCGATGTAAAGTGTGCCGCATCTATGAATAAAAGTCTATAAAAAGTCTTAGGAAAATATTACTTCTTTCATAATCTATGGCATGAGGTAGAATGGTACTCTAAGTCTTTCCCTCTAATGAGTATTCTTTGTGATATTTAAAAAATACCTCCATGAAGATACCCCACTCAAAGTAATATGGTTGAAGAGAGGAAACAACCTCTAAATGAGCCCTTGTATGACCAAGTGAGTAGTGCTGAGTTCTGATTGGCCTTCAAGTACTTTCTCAAGCCGTAATGGCACAAGAAAATCATGAGCTGCTCCTATGAATCCAAGTGTGGGTATGGTATCAACAAGGGGTTTGTGACTTTGTGAGGATGAATCCTCCTAAGTTTTGGGGTTGTAAGTTGGAAGAGGATCCACAAGAGTTTGTTGATAGCATTCACAAGATTGTAGAGATTATGGGGATTAACTTGATTGCGAGGGAAGATTTGGCTAAATATCAATTGAAGGGTGTTGCATGTATTTGGTTTGATCATTAGAAGAGTGAAAGGCCTAGAGAGGTGGATCCCATGACTTGAGAGAGGCTAAGATACAAGAGTTCGTCAATCATAAGTAATGTGGTATGAGTGTGTGGGAGTATGCCCTCATGTTTACCCAATTTTTGAAATATGCTTCATTCATGGTTGCCGATCTAAGAGTTCATATGAGCAAGTCTGTGTCGGGTATGTTGAAGGTGGTTTATAAGGAGTGTAATACATCTATGTTGATTCAGAAAATAGGCAACTCTAGACACATGATATATGTGGAGCAAATAGAGGGTGAGAAACTAAAGGAGAAAACTAGGGAGTCAAAAAGGGCAAGGACTGATGGTGTTGATTCCTCTTATGCTAGGTCCAGAAGTGGAGGGTGTCCTTATGTTTGCCAAAGGTATTCTAGTCAAGGTTCTTCAAAGGCTACTACTCTTAAATTTGACAAAGATAGGGTTCCCAACCCAAAGCCTCAATAAGGTTCTCCCATTGGCCAAGTTACCCCGCATGCAAGAAATATAGAAAGATCCATAAGGTAGATTGTCTAGCGGGTTTGAATGTGTGCTATCGGTGTGGCAAGACGTGTCACAATTCTACGGAGTGTAAGGTTAAAGATGGTCGTCCTCAAGGACAAGTTCCACAAGGTGACAAAGCTCACACAAAAGGTGGTCAACACAATAATCGGTTTTATGCTGTTCATTATAGGAAAGAGGAGAAGGAGACTCCCTGATATTTTTACTAGTATGTTACGGGTCTTTCACTATGATGTTTATGCCTTAGTTGATCCCAATGAAAACTTTTCTTTTTTTACTCCTTATATGGCCATGAGATTTAATGTTAGCCCTGATATATTAGTAGAGACTTTTTTTCATTTTTACTCCCCAATTTATAGAAGTTGTCCGATTTTAATTTTGCCTAAAATTACTCTATGTGATCTAGTTGAGCTTGAGATGACCGATTTTGATGTTATCCTTGGCATGGATTGGCTATATGCATGTTATGCTTCTATTGATTGTATAACCTAAGTGGTTAAGTTTCAATTTCCAAATGAGCCACTCTTAGAATGGAAGGGTAGTAATTCTGTGTTTACAGGTCAATTCATTTCGTGCCTTAAAGCGTGGAAGATGATTTCCAAAGGTTGCATCTACCATTTTATGAGGGTTAGGGATACCAATTCTGAAACCCCTATGTAGAATAGGTCCCTATTGTTAGTGAGTTTTCAGATGTGTTTCCCAATTAATTACCCAATGTTCCTCCTAAAAAGGAAATTGACTATGCCATAGATATTCTTTATGGTACTCAACCCATTTCTATTCCTCCTTACCAAATGTTTCCAGCTGAATTAAAAGAGTTAAAGAATCAATGGAAAGACTTGTTAGACAAAGATTTCATTAGACCAACTATATCCTAATGGGGTGCTCCCGTATTGTTTGTTAGAAGGAAAAATGGTTCTCTATGTATATGAGTTGATTACCAGGAATTGAACAAAGTAATCATTAAGAATAAATATCCAATTTCGAGAATAGATGTTCTCTTTGACCAATTGCAAGGGGCAAGTTATTTTTCCAAGATTGATATCCATTCCAGTTTTCACAATTAAGGGTAAGGGAGTGTGATATTTCCAAGACGGCATTTCAAACAAGGTATGTCCATTATGAGTTATTAGTTATGTCATTTGGATTAATAAACGCCCCCGCGGCATTCATGGACTTGATGAATAGGGTGTTGAAACAATATTTCGACATATTTATAATTTTGTTTATTGATGACATTTTTGTTTACTTTTGGAATAAGGAGCATGCTAATTACTTGAGGACTGTATTACAAACTGTTACACTCCATACTTTTGTACCTTGGAATGCATTCTTAAGTCTCTTGAAAGACTCTTAAGTTTCTTGGAAGGATCGTATGCCTCTTAAGTTTCTTAAGGATTCCTAAAGTTTCTTAAAGCTTGTTAAGACTTCTTAAGAACTATTAAGCTTAGTAAGAGTTACCATGTGATCCGGATAATCTATAACTCTATCAAACAACTCTAAGGAAAGGAGAATGCGATACCCCATAGTAGAGAAGATTGGAAATATAGTTAGAAGAATCCGGAAGAAGTTGGAGACCAAACAATGAGTCGTAGGACTTGAATTATTTACGTAAGATTCTAACTTGGAAATATTACATACTTAAGCTACTAGAGTACATACCAAGCTTACGTAGCAAAGATTACATAGGTCTATAAAAGAAGACGAGATTATGAACTCACGAGGGGGAAAAGAAAGTACCATGTGGCAGCATGAGAGAGTGCCACATGGAAGCAATTGGGAATTCCACATGGAAGCATATGGAGCAAAGGGGGTGGGCCCAATATGCCAAGTGGCATCCCTTGATTGGAGGAAGGGATGTGTTGGCCAAATGAGGGCTTGACACGTGTCACCACTTAGGGCTTAACATGTGTCACAACTTAGGGGATGACATGTGTCCCCCCCCTAAAGTAGCCTATATATATACATATCTTATGACTCATTAAGTTCTATATTCCTCTAGAAAATTCAAGAACAAGAAAGAAGAGATGAGAAGAAACTACAAAGGGAGAGAGCCACAGTTTTAGAAGGAAAAAAAGGTGAGTTCTTTGATTTTGCTTCGTGAATTAATTATCTAGGGTGTAATAAGATTTTATGAAGGTATTAGTAATAAAAATTTATGGTTTGGAGCATAAACAAAACGTTAGCAAGCAACCACAAAGTTGTAGGCGCGCTAAAGGAACTTTCGAGGCAAGTTTCGACGAGTTTGATGAGTTTCGGGCAAGGTAAGGGCTTCCCTTCCAAATTGTAGTTTATGATATTGTTATGAGGTATATTAAATGTCTTAAATAATTTTGGAAGTGGAAAAATTGCATAAGGATGATTGAAATTAGAAACAAACTAAATTGAAATGGTTATAGCTAAATCGAAGTCGAGTAGTGGGTTGTGTTTGTGGTGATGCAGGTGAAGCTGGTTGGGTTGAGTGTTGCAAGTCTTTAAATTGTTTTAAAAAGGGTGTGGGTGCTTCTGGTTGCAGTCACATGACCCTCTATTTGGTATGGTTAAAGATTTTGTGAAATAAAAATTAAAAACTATAATTTTGTATCGTAGTTTGGAGCTACTTGTTTGGAGCTTGTATTGTGTAAGGTTGAAGTGATTTATTTATAAATATGCTTCTGGTTGTTTTTTGTGGTATGATTGTTGATATTGGTGCCGAATTGAAATCTCGGGGATGTTGAAATTATAGGGGAGATGCTGCCCGATTTTTGGTAGATTCGGAACTAGTAACAAACTAGTCGAGGGTAATGGATAAGGAAATAACTCCTATGAGTACTTGGGTATAGAGTTGGAAATTGGAAAGTGAAAGGTCATTAACCTTAGTATTACATTCATGTTAAATAGGTTCACCAGATGACGAGGCGAATGTGTAAGAGTAATCCGTACGAGGTATGTAAAGCTATCCTTCTTTTGTTTTGGCATGTCTTAGCCTTAAGTGAGTGATATACGGAATGTGGAGATAATTCCATTCATAGAACCCTAAGTATGACTTATAAGTCTTATTCATTTCTCGATGGTAGAATTCCTATACTAGTTGAGTTATTGCCTCTCAAGGCTTCTATATGATGGAGAGTAGTAAGTATGTGAAGTTATCTCCTTTCGCTTGGCATGTTTTGGCATAAGTATGTAGATCTACCCTTCTTTCCTCTTGATATGTCTTTGATATAAGTGTGGTGCAATGATGTTAAGGTAATGCAATAATAAGGTTATGATACCGAGCCCATGATGGGCCAGGTACGATATATGTAATGATGACTCCTTGAGGAAAAGTAGAGACTTGGTAAAACGTATTTTTTCTCTTCTTTTGGCATATCCTAATTGTAAGTAAAATGTGATATGATCTCTGGGGTAACTCCACTTTTAAGTCCTAAATGTAATCTATATCTCTTATTCACTTCTTAATGTCAAACTCTTGTAGTAAGTTGAACTACTTTCCTTGAACTCCATAGGTTGAGAAGTTGTCACGACCCAACCCCGTAGGTCGCGACTGGGGTCCGACCTGGACCCCCCGTACACATATCTATCAGTTGTGGTCACAATGAACTGTAAATAAAACAATATCATGTAATAGAGCCCCACTGGGCGATAACATTTACATATACTTGTAGCCCTTTTTGTTTGTATCACAACATGACAGGCCACGCAAGCCGATAAGGCTGCCATAACATAACAACATGTATAATATATCATATAGACCTAGCTGAAACAAACTGACATATACAACCCATATATACATGTCTGTAGACCTCTAAACATATAAATGACAACATATGGCGGGACAGGGCCCCCGCCGTACCCTTGAATGGACAAAACAATTTTTATACATCAGTGGACAGTATCAAAAACTAGGCCCCGATACAATGGAGCCTCTTCCAGTTGAGCTGCATGGAATCCTAAGCTGACGGACTCCCAAAACCTGCATCTATACCTGCGGGCATGAACGCAGCCCCCCTGAGAAAGAGGGTCAGTACGACATATGTACTGAGTATGTAAAATGTAACATAATACACTGGAGGTATATTCGAAATAGAGAAGCAGGGGATAATATATCAAATCTGAAACCTGTACCTGTACTCTATGAATCAGGAAATCATGCATGCTCAAGTCATACCATATAGTCGGCCCTTTCAGGGGTCCGGTGAATCATATCTATAGGACCATCATAGGTCCGATGCCATCTCCACCTTATTACATCACATCATCATATATCTATACACGTATCCTGGCCCTCTATTGAGGGACTCAGTGAATAATGCAGTGAACTATGCACAAGAACTATCTTGGCCCGGGACTCAGGGAAAGAAGTGTTACTATATACACGAGTAGAGTAGTGAGTAACTATATGCAATTTAAATCATTATTAGAGACTTGACTGTATAAGAAGATTAAAATTTTGTCAGAGGACTCGAGTAGTAGTGTAGTCATCTCGAGTGTCCTCTAAATGCCATTATGGGCTGTCTCAATTATAATCTCGGGGCTCCTAGACATGTACTAAAGTAAAGCCAAATCGCTTATGGAACCAGAAACATTTGTTAACATATAGTCTGTAAGAGTTGGAGCCTGTACATTTGTTACCTTTTTAACATATAAAAGTTTTCAGGGAAATAGTTCGATTATTATAAAAGTCCGATATTCAAACGTAAATAAGAGATGCTAAGAATGGAGTTATCCCGAAACACATATCATGTTTAACCTACAACTAAGACATGCCAGAAGAAGAAAGAGAATAAACTATATATAGTCTGTACTTTCCTTTATGAGATTTGCATACACATATTTCATACCCGGCCCATCATGGGGCTCGGTGAATCATTATGGCATCATAATCTCACTTTCGTACCAAATACGTATCAAGGGAAATGAGAGATAGCTTTCCACACACTACTGTTTAACACGTAGAAGCCTTACTAGGCAATACTCAATCCTTGCAGAAATTCCAATACTAAGCAGTGGATAGGGGTTATGAGGCATACTTGGAGTTTTGGGAATGGAATTATCCCCACATTCCACACACAATTCACTTAAGGCTAAAACTTGCCAAAAGGAAAGAAAGATAGCTGTACGAACTTATACCAAAACATGCCAAGAGAAAGCTTTACATACCTTGTCTGAATTATTCCTTATCCTGCTTTCCTCGCCGTCCTTTGAACCTATTCAACATGAAAGTAATATAAATATCAACCCCTCTTAACTTTCCAGCATCTTAGGTTACACCTTAGTATCAATGGAATCTATTTCCTTAGTCATTTCCCGACTAGTTTTGTTATTCGCTAAGTCGTCGACGAAAATTGGGCAGCACCTCCCCTGTAATGTGCCCTATCCAAATTTCCAATTAGGTCCCTAAGACCTACATCCAACCAACAACAACAACCTGCAGCAATTCATACCAAAAATATACAACATAAACTCCAAATGACTTATTCAAAAATACGATATCAAAATAGGGCGTCTAGCCTTTATTTTGTGACGCCTTTAGTTATACGTAACGAGGGGTCATGTGGCTTAGACCAGCAGAAAACTAACCCAGATTAGGACATATTCAGGCCCTACAACCACAAGCCACACCCCTGCAGCAGCAACTCACAAGAACGACACTTTATTTCGATGACAATTCACTTCTAGCGACTCCAATTTAGTTTATTTCGAACGTCGAGCATTTCTACGACATTCTTAAACTTCCAGCAGCATACAAGGGGTGTAATACACCATATAAAAATACCATAAACTCCAATTTAAAATAAAAGGCCTTACTTTACATTAAACTTGTCAAACTCGCCAAAACTATCCAAAATGTGAAATCTGGACAGCTTACTGTTTTACCTTGTCGCTTCGTTTGGAAGGGGTAATGGAGGGAAACAGGATTTACGTCCTTCATGAAAGTTATATACATGTGTCTTAGGGTCGCAAAAAAATTTTAATCATCCCTACATCAATTTTGTACAAAAATATATGACCAAAATACTCACAGCTGTCCGTGTAGGATTTCCAAAACCAAATCTGGGCAGTACCTCCTCTACACTTCATCACCCTTGTTCGAGCTGCTACAAGTAAAACTGGATTTTGGAGTCTAAATTAAAGTTATATACCCCATGAAATACCATTCCATAACATATTAAATCATTCGAAACGAATCTGTACACAAGAAGTTATACCAATATTACCAACAACAGTCCCTTCCAAAAATGGGTTGTTTAATTAGTTCTCAACATTTTTTTCCTTCAACTTTCTTTTAAGTTTCTAGGCGTAAGGTTAAATAAACGATGCCTTAGTCATCATCATATACATATATATACATATATACATCTTCACATGCTTGAGGAACACCGTAGCTAATTAATTCACGGAGGAAAAATTGAAGAACTCACCTTTAATTCTTCAAAAACGTTGTTGCCTTGTTCCTTTTGGTTCTTCACGTTTTTCCTCTCATTTGGCTGATGTTTTTGGATCGAAAATAAGTTAAAGAGTCAGCCAACATGTATATATACACCTCCTTAGGAGGTGACACGTGGCATCCCCCTAGGGTGACACGTGGCAGCCTCCTAGGGTGACACCTCGTCCAAGCTTCCAACACAAAACTGCCATGTGGCAACGTGGGGTCCATCCCAAGTAGGTGAGTCACCTTCCTGCTTGTCACCTGCTTGCTTCACTTTCGTAAGTTCGGAAACTAGTTTTTGCTCCCTCTCGTAGGTTCGTAATCTCGTCTTATTTTAAGAGCCTATGTAAGCCATGCTACCCAAGCTTGGTACGTACTCCAATAGCTTAAGTGTGTAAGACTTCCAAGTTAGTAGCTTACGTAGATAAATCGAGTCCTACGACCCATTACTTGGCCTCCAATTCCTTCCGGACTCTTATGATTTCATCTCCAACCTTCTCTAGTATGGGGTATCACATTCTCCCTTCCTTAGAGCCATTTGATAGTGTCGTAACTTAAGTGCCTCACATACTAGCTTCTAAGGAACTTAAGGGACCTTCCGAGTTCAAAGATGTGGGGTGTAACAGAAGTACTGGATGCATAAGATCCTAATCCTAAGGACTATGTGACGATGGGTATCCCTGATTCTATGAACTGTTAGTATTACTTTAGTATATTTCTAGGGTCCCCGAGATCCTAAGTAATATAGGCCTCAATGGCATTTAAAAGGCACTCGACATGGCTACACTACTATTTTGGTCCTCATACGATAGCTTAATCTTCTTACATTGTCGAGTCTCTGATAATGATTTAGATTGTATATGGTTACTCACTACTTGATTCATGTATACTGTAATACATCTTTCACCGAGTCCCGAGCCAGCTATAATATAGATATTATTATATGATATGTGGATCAGAATGAACGTTCCTCGGCATTACTATATGATATGTGGATCAGACCGAATGTTCCTCGACATTATTATATGATATGTAGATCGGACCAATTTCTCCTCGGCATTACTATATGATAGTTGATTGGACCGAACGTTCCTCAGTATTACTATATGATAAGTGGATCGGGCTGTCGTTCCTCGGCATTATTATATGATATGCGGATTAGGTCGTACGTTTCTTGGCATGTACTTACTATATACATGGATCGGGCTGTATGTTCCACAGTGCAAATAATATGTATGTTCTTATGATGACAGAATGATATAGATTGTACACCAAGTCCCCTAACAGGCCATGCACAGTACGTGATGGTAATATGTATGACTTTATTTTATACGATGCGAGTACAATAAATTATTAAATGTTATACTTGCCTCCTGGATACCTACGCCAACTGTAATCTCCTTATGATGTATATGATTTACATACTCAGTACATATGTCGTACTGATCCACCTTTCTCGGGGGGTTGCGTTCGTGCCCGCAGGTATAGATACACACTTTGGGGATCTGTCAGCGTAGGAGTTCCAATCAACAGTTCAGAAATGCTCCATTGTGCTAGAGCCTAGTTTTAGTATTAACCTTTGATGTATATATTTATTTGTTCACGGGTACGGTAGGGGACCTGTCCCACCTTATGTTACTGTTATTACTCTTAGAGGTCTGTGGACATGTATGTAGGTTGTATATGGGTTGTATATACATGTATGTATAGTGGTGCCTATGATAAGCCTCGCCGGCTTATATGTTATCTTGCCTGGTGATGTGCTATGACTTAAACAGGGGATATATTTACTTATAGATAGCAGGAATATACGCGAGTGTCCAGCTCAGGCACCCATCACAGCCTATGGGGTTGGGTCATTACAAAAATAGTATTAGAACGGTTTGATCCTCAGAATGTTTACAGACCATGTCTAGTAGAGTCTTGTTTATCGGTGTGTGGTACACCACATCAATAAACAGGAGGCTAAAGGACATTTAGGATGTTACCTTTGTTTCTTATCTTAGATCGTGCGATAGAGCCCAGTCATATGAAATGAAATTCCTTTTTTTCCAACCTTTGGTTTTAGCTGAAGAATGACATCGACAGAAGAAAGTGACAGATGATATTGGAAGCTACACAGTATACAGGTAAGTAATGGTGCGAAAGAGGTATGCTATATAAGGTAAGAAGATTAAAATATGATTGAAATGTAAAGTTAAAAATTATAAGAAAAAGTAGATAGGAAAGTGTAACGGGTGCAGTTCGAGTTGGACATACGAGGTAAGTCCATCATTTTATACTGTTGTTGATATTGAGCACCTTGTGAGGCTGTGATATGAATATATATGTATTGGACCTGTGAGGCATTATTGATATTTCCTAATTGCAGGTTTGGGATAGTAAGGAATATAGAGGAAACTCTGTCAAATTATTTTTGGAAATAGAAAGAGAATAAGATATAAGGTTGTAATATATCTTGAGAAATCGTATCCACGGTAATGATAAGATCCGACTAAACTAGGAGTACAACTGACTTTGGGAAATAAGTTAATTGCGATATGGGTGGCAAGTAGAAGGTCAAAATATAGCATTATCCTTAACTTGTTACAATTATCCCAAAATGTCCAAATGTGCAAAATACGGGTTATAACATCCTTCCCACCTTTATAGCATTCGTCCTCGAATGTGAAACAAAACCTTCCTCCAGATCTTATACCGATTATATAAAGAGTTTCTTTGTCCCATTGACGTAACATATACTTTCATCGAGCAATCAATATTAGAGTTCTAGAGTTAGGATTACTTGTACATGTAGGGAATAGGTACAGATACTTGTGTTTTATTACCTCTTTCACTTCCCAGGAGGTCACCCATCCTAGTACTGCTCTCGCCCAAGCACGCTTAACTTCGGAGTTCTAATGGAATCCGCTGCATTAGTGTTGGCATGATCGTATCCATCCCTTAAGGTCTCCACCAATGGTTCCTCATATGGTCTTAGATACCGCGGCTTCTATCTATTTATTACTGGCCTCGAGATCCATCCATCCCTTATGGGATATCGTTTGCAGTTTAAGCGTTACCATTTACATATGATAGCATCAGTTGATTTTCTCTTACACTTGTATTTCTATTGTTTGCTTCCCCCTTTTAGGGTGTACCCATGTCATCCTCTATTTATTTTCAACTATTCATGCGCAAATGATTCTATTCCAACATATTTAACATGATGCACCATGTCTACACCCTCTGTTAGATCATCCATACTTTAGGTTGCCCCTATAAGAAACCCTAGTACAATCATGTGGTGCTTAGTATTCTCGATAGATAGTATATAATTTAGTCCAAGTACTGGTACTCGAGTCATATAAATAATATAATAGTTTAGTCGAAGCCATATTTCATTCATCCCAATTAGTACATCACTAGTGTTTATAATCATGTTCGATTCTCCATTCGAGGAACCTATACTCTGATGACAAATGTTTTTAGCTCTGCTATAGTACTATCTTCATCTAGGGAATGCCACTTGTTCCTTTGATATTTTCACGATGGCTCAGTTGTTTTGCAATTTATATTCCCTATCCTCGAGGGATCCCACTATTTTCCAAAGTGGAGGTACATATACACAATACCCCTTTCTGCTTCATGAGTTTTCATCCTTATTGTGTACCCGATGCTAACTCCTAATCTTACTCACAATCACATTCTTTAGTTACTTCTTTACTAGGCTCTATGTACCTCCATGATGATCATCATTATATTCACACTATATTCTGCTCATGGTTAATCTCGAAGGATAATATTTCTTAACCTTTATTCACAACTCTTACTCTGGGTTAATTCCACCTGGTGGAGCAAGCATACTTAACCCCTTATCCTTCCTCGTCATTCTCATCCTTAATACCTCGCAGGCTATTTTAAGACATTCATATCCATCACCATTCTTCTTACCATATCAGTATTGACCTTCTACTTGCTACCCATATCGCAATTAACTTATTTCCCAAAGTCAGTTGTACTCCTAGTTTAGTTAGATGTTATCGTTACCGTGGATACAATCTCTCAAGATATATTACAACCTTATATCTCATTCTCTTTCTATTTCCAAATAAATTTCGGCAGAGTTTCCTCTATATTCCTTACTATCCCAAACCTGCAATTAGGAAATACCAACAATGCCTCATAGGGAAAATACATATATATTCATATCATAGCCTCATAGGGCGCCGAATATCAAAAGTGCCACATAGCACTTTCTTTTCCCCCTCGTGGTTTCATAATCTCATCTTCTTTTACGAATCTATGTAATCCTTGCTACGTAAGCTTGGTACGTACTCAAGTAGCGTAAGTATGTAAGATTTCTAAGTTGGTAGCTTACGTAAGTAAGTCAAGTACTATGACTCATTACTTGGCCTCCAACTGCTCTTTTTTTTGAAATTCCAATTTTGCCCTTGGCCTTTTACAATATTTCCACATCCAAAATTTCATAATCAACTTATGTGAAATTCTAATTTTTCCCTTAAACTTTTCTAGTATTTCCACATCCAATATTTTCATAACCAACTTATGTATCAAACAAGATCAAAACATAGCATTATCCTTAACTTGTTATAATTATCCCAAAATATCCAATTGTGCAAAATACGGGTTATAACACACGATAAGGATGAAAGCTCATGAAGAAGAAAGGGGATTATGTATATGTACCTCCATTTTGGAAATATTGGGATCCCTCAAGTATAGGGAATGGAAAATTGCAATACAACTGAGGCATTGTGAAATTATTAAAGGAACAAGTGATATCCTTTCAAAAAAAAGAGGTGATAACAAAGCGTGAAACACGTGTCATCAGAGTATAACTGCCCCTAAATGGATTATCGGACACGATTATAAGCACTAGTAACGTACTTATTGGGATGAATGAAATGTGGCTTTGGCTAAACTACTACATTAGTTATATGACTCGAGTTTCAGTACTTGGACTAGAGTGTGTACTATTTATCAAGAATTCTAAGCACCCCATGATTGTACTAAGGTTTCTTATAGGGGCAACCTAAAGTATAGATGATCTAACATAAGGTGTAGACATGGTGCAGTATTTTAAAAGGTTGGAACAAAATCATATGCGCATGAAAAGTTGAAAATAAACAGAGGATGACATGGGTACACCCTAAAAGGAGAAGTGGACTAGATAAATACAAGCGTAAGAGGAAATCAACTGACAATATCATATGTTGACAGGAAGGCTTAAATTTCAAGTGAGATCCTATATTGGCACGAGTTAGCAAGGGATCGAGGCTAACCATAAACAGATAGAAGCTGCGGTATCTAAGACCTTGTGAAGAATCATTAGTAGACACCTTAAGGGATGGGAGCCTACCACAAGGGGTGAATACAATAAGAGAGTAAGAATGAGCAAACTAAGAACCGTGTAAAGGGTAGTAGGGCTGTGTTTGAGTAAAGATTAAGATATGACAACAACATCATTGGTCATTGATATTATGACATACAAGTAGCAAAGAAAAAGAATAGAAAATCTTTTATGGTAGAAAATGAGGAGACCAAGGAGTGCTTAAAGTAAGAAAAGAAAGGAGTAGGAAAAAATAGCGTCAGCGTGAGCAAGTTCTACTGTGAAGACGATATGTAAGGAAAGATGGACCAGGAGATAAAAAGACTGCATTTACCTCATACCAGTTGCATAAGAGTAGTTGTGCAACCTATAAATATTTATATACAACATAGGACCAAGCGGAGGAGTATATGATGAAAAGGAGTTATGATATTTTGGAGACATTACAGAGGAATACAAAAAGAAGTTAAATCAAATGACTAAAAGGACATGACCAGGGTTGAATGAAGGATCTACCCCGATACCGGTTGTAATATAAAAGAGGAGAGGCCAAGACTTAACCTGAAGACTAGCGAGATGACGCTAAGGTAAACCTTGGGCTAAGTTGAGTTCCTTCAAACATTATTGCACGAGTGGCAATGTAATGTACAACAGGAAAATTTGAGCCAAATTTGAGAAAGGACCATGGAGGAATCTAAACTAATGAGAACCAACCTATCGCCATCCTGGATCGGCGGAGTACGAAGTTGTGAGCTAAGGACGTATCTTTCTTCAAGGCGTTGAGGTAAAATGAAAACCGTGAAGAAGTGACCTAGGAAGCTGAAGATGAAATTAAACACAAGTATCCGTACCTATTCCCTATATCTACAGGTAATCCCAACCTTTGGAATTTGTATATTAAGTGCTCGATGGAAGTATATGTTATTGCAGTGGAATAAAAAAACTCACTATATAGTCTATATGAAATTTTGAGGAAGGTTGTGGTTCACATTTGAGGATGAATGTTCTAAAGGGGGGAAGGATATTACACCCCATACTTTTGTACCTTAGAACGCGTTCTTAAGTCTCTTGAAAGGCTCTTAAGTTTCATGGAAGGATCGTAAGCCTCTTAAGTTTCTTAAGGTTTTCTAAAGTTTCTTAAAGAATCTTAAGGCTTCTTAAGATTTACCATGTGAGCTGGATAATCTTTAACGCTATCAAACAACTCGAAGGAAAGGAGAATGCGATACCCTATAGTAGAGAAGATTGGAAATAGAGTTAGAAGAATCCAAAAGAAGTTGGAGACCAAACAATGAGTCATAGGACTCAACTTATTTATGTAAGCTTCCAACTTGTAAATCTTACATACTTAAGCTACTGGAGTGCATACCAAGCTTACGTAGCAAGGATTACATAGGTCTGTAAAAGAAGATGAGATTAAAAATCCACGAGAAGGAAAAGAAAGTGCCACATGGCAGCATGGAAGAGTGCCACATGGAAGCAACTGGGAATGCCATATGGAGGCATATGGAGCAAAGGGGGTGGGCCCCCACTTTCCACATGGAAGCCCCTGATTGGAGGAAGGGATGCGTTGGCCCAATGAGGGCTTGACACATGTCACCACTTAGGGGATGACATGTTTCCCCCCTAAAGTAGCCTATATATACATATCTTATGACTCATTAAGTTCTATATTCCTCTATAAAATTCAAGAACAAGAAAGAAGAGAAGAGAAGAAACTAGAGAGGGAGAGAGCCACAATTTTGGAAGGAAAAAAAGGTGAGTTCTTTGATTTTGCTCCGTGAATTAATTATATAGGGTGTAACATGATGTTATGAAGTTAGTATTAATGAAAATTTATTGTTTGGAGCAGAAACAAAAAGTTAGCAAGCAGCCACAAAGTTGTAGGCGTGCTAAAGGAACTTCTGAGATAAGTTTCGACGAATTTGACTAGTTTCGGGCAAGGTAAAGGCTTCCTTTCTAAATTAAAGTTTATGATATTATTATGAGGTATATTAAATTTCTTAAATAAGGTTTTTAATGGAAAAATTGCATAAGGATGATTAACGTTAGAAACAAACTAAATTGAAGTGGTTATAGCTAAATCGAAGTCAAGTAGTGGGTTGTCGTTGTGGTGATGCAGGTGCAGCTGGTTGTGTTACATGCTGCAGGGATTTAAATTGTTTTAAAAAGGGTGTGGGTTCTTCTGGTTGCATCCACACGACCCTCCATTTGGTATGGTTAAAGATTTTGTAAAATAAAGATTAAAAACTCTATTTTCGTATCATAGTTTGGAGCTAGTTGTTTGGATCTTGTATTGTGTAAGGTTGAATTTATTTAACTGTAAATATGCTTCTGGTTGTTTTTGGTGGTATGTTTGTTGCTATTGTGGCCGAGTTGAAATCTCGAGGATGTTGAAGTTATAGGGGAGATGCTGCCCGATTTTCGATATATTCGGAACTAGTAACAAACTAGTTGAGGGTAATGGATAAGGAAATAACTCCTATGAGTACTTGGGTGTAGTGTTGGAAATTTTAAAGTGAAATGTCATTAACCTTAGTATTACTTTTATATTAAATAGGTTCAAGAGACGACGAGGCGAACGTGTAAGAGTAATCCGTAAGATATATGTAAAGTTATCCTTCTTTTCTTTTGGCATGTCTTAGCCTTAAGTGATTGATATACGAAATGTGGGGATAATTCCATTCATATAACCCCAAGTATGACTCATAAGTCTTATTCACTTCTCAATGGTAGAATTCGTATACTAGTTGAGTTATTGCCTCTCAAGGCTTCTATATGATGGAGAGTAGTAAGTATGTGAAGTTATCTCATTTTTCGTGGCATATTTTGGCATAAGTACGTAGAGCTACACTTTTTTCCTCTTGATATGTCATTGACATAAGTGTGGTTCTATGATAGTAAGGTAATGCAATAATAAGGTTATGATACCGAGCCTATGACGGGCCGGGTATGATATAAGTAATGATGACTCATTGAGGAAAAGTAGAGATTAGGTAAAGCTTATTCTTTATCTTCCTTTGGCATGTCCTAATTGTAAGTAAAATGTGATACGAGCTCTGGGGTAACTCCACTTTTAAGTCCTAAATGTAATCCGTATCTCTTATTCACTTTTGAATGTCAAACTCTTGTAGTAAGTTGAACTATTTTCCTTGAACTCCATAGGTTGAGAAGTACTTGATGCATAAGCTCCTAGTCCTAAGGACTATGTGATGACGAGTATCCCTGATTCTATGAACTATTCGTATTAATCTAGTACATGTCTAGGGTCCCCAAGATCCTAAGTGATATAGGCCTCAATGGCATTTAGAAGGCACTCGAGATGGCTACACTACTATTCTAGTCCTCGGACGATAGCTTAATCTTTCTTACATTGTCGAGTCTCTGATAATGATTTAGATTGTATATGGTTACTCACTACTTGATTCGTGTATACTTTAATACATCTTTCATCGAGTCCCACGCCGGTTATAATATAATTATTATTATATGATATATGGATCGGACTGAATGTTTCTCAGTATTACTATATGATATGTGGATCAGACCGAATGTTCCTCAGCATTACTATATGATATGTGGATCGAACTGAACGTTCCTCAGCATTTCTATATGATATGTGGATCAGAACGAACGTTCCTTGGCATTACTATATGATATGTGGATCGGACCAAACATTCCTCGATATTACTATATGATATGTGGATCAGGCCATCGTTCCTCAACATTATTATACGATGTGCTGATCCGTCCATACGTTCCTCGGCATATACTTACTATATACATGGAATGGGCTGTATGTTCCACAGCACTAATAATATGTATATGCTTATGATGATAGAATAATGTAGATGGTACACCAAGTCCCCTAATGGGCCGTGCATAGTACGTAATGGTAATATGTATGAATTTCTTTTATACGATGAGAGTACGGTAAATGGTTAAATGTTATACTTTCCCCCTGCATCCCTACGCCAATTGTAATGTCCTTATGATGTCTATGCTTTACATACTCAGTACATATATCATACTGACCCCTCTTTCTCAGAGAGAGGGGGGCAGCGTTCATGCCCGCAGGTATAGATACAAACTTTGGGGATCTGTCAGTGTAGGAGTTCCACTCAGCAATTCAGAAGCGCTCTATTGAGTCAGAGCCTAGTTTTGGTATTAACCTTTGATGTATTTATTTATTTGTTCGCGGGTACGGCAGGGGACCTATCCCGCCTTGTGTTACTGTTCTTACTCTTAGAGGTCTGTGGACATGTATGTGGGTTGTATATGGGTTATATATGCATGTATGTACAGTGGTGCCTATGATAAGTCTCGTCAGCTTATATGTTATCTTGCCTGTTGATGTGCTATGACTTAAACAGGGGATAAATTTACTTATAGATAGCATGGATATAGGCAAGTGTCCAGTTCGAGCACCTATCATGGCCTACGGGGTTGGGTCATGACATAAACTCTAAGGGATTAACAATTATTTGCTAAGTTCAGTAAGTGTGAGTTTTGTTTTAGGGAGGTTGCTTTTCTTGATCACATTGTGTCCGATGAATGGATTATGGTTGATCCCAAGGAAATTGAGGCGGGGAAGAATTAGCCTAGACCATTGTCCTCTTTAGACATTAGGAGTTTCTTGGGCCTAGCCGGATATTATAGAAGGTTTTTGGAAGGGTTTTCCTCAATTTCATCTCCCTTGACTAATTTGACTCAAAAGAAAGTGAAATCCAATGGTCGGAAGGTGTGAGAAGAGCTTCCAAGAATTGAAAGATCTTCTTAATATCGCTCATATTTTAACCTTACCAGAAGGGTCCGATGGTTTTGTTGTGTATTGTGATGCTTCAAGGGTTGGTCTTGGTTTTGTTTTCATGCAACATGGCAAGGTGATAGCCTATGCTTCTAGGCAACTTAAGGTGAATGAAAGAAATTATCTTACTCATGACCTAAATCTAGCAGCGGTTGTGTTTTCTTTGAAGATTTGGAGACACTATCTATATGGTGTCCATGTGGATGTGATCACCGATCATAAAAGTCTACAATATGTGTTTAAGCAAAAGGACTTAAGCCTTCGGCAAAGGTGATGGCTTAAATTGTTGAAATACTATGATATAAGTGGGGTTTACCATCTGGGTAAGGCTAATGTGATTGCCAATGCACTAAGTAGATTGCTTATGAGTAGTGCTGCACTTGTTGAAGAAGGTAAGAAGGAACTTGTTAAATATGTACATAAATTGGCTCGATTAGGTGTTCATTTGGTTGACTCCAACAGTGGAAGTATCCTCAAACAAAATGGTTCGAAATCATCTCTTGTAGCGAATGTTCAGACTAAGCAAAACAATGATCCTGTGTTGGTTCAATTAAAGAAGTCGCCTCCCGAAAAATACATTGAAACTTTCTCCCAAGGGGGAGATGGGGTACTTCGCTAACAAGTTTAGTTGGGTGTGCCTAATGTTGATGGTTTGAGAGAATTGATTTTAGATGAGGCTCGTAGTTCACCGTATTCAATTCATCCGGGTTCCACCGTAATGTATCTCAATTTGAGGGAAGTGTATTGGTGGAATGGCATGAAGAAGGATATAGCGGTGTTCATGACTAAGTGTCCAAATTGTCAACAAGTTAAAATTGAGCATCAAAAAACTGAGAGGCTTAGCTCAAGACATTGAGATTCCTAATTGGAAGTGGGAAGATGTGAATATGAACTTTGTAATAGGTTTGCCTCGTACTAAGAAACAATATGATTCCTTTGGGGTTGTCGTGGATTGCATGACTAAGTTGGCTCATTTTCTACCGTTTAAGACTTCTTTTCGTGTTGAAGATTATGCTAAGTTGTATGTTCATAATTTGGTAAGACTACATGGTGTTCTCTTTTCCATTATATCTGATTGAGGTACATAATTCACTTCGCACTTTTAGAAATCATTTTAAAAAAGTCTCGGTACAAAGGTTAAGTTGAGTACCGCTTTCCATCCTCAAACCGATGGTCAAGTCAAAAGAATGTGTTGTGTCCAAATGCACATGCAAGTGTACGCGGTCTCACAAGTAATATCGTGGATCCTCTTAGGAACTGGATGTTGAACCCACAGTGACTTTTCAATTAACTAGTTTGCTAAATTATATTAAATCTAATTAATTATTTCATCAAAATAAAAATATTACTATTAATATTTTTATACTATAAATTATAAGAATTAAATAATAAAGTAGACTTACAATATTATTGGGACAATTCCAGGCTAAAGCAATCTAAAAATTCATGTTTTGCATCTCTTTCATTGATTTCAGAAGATTAAAAAATTACTGATTTATAGGGTTGATTTTATAATCATGGTCTCTCGACATCTAATTGCATACCTTTATTGACAACCCAATTACATCGTTGAGCGGGGATAATCATGAACCAACAAAGATGTATTAATTTTATCATCATGTCTAGTAACCAAGCATGATGTATAGGTATGTGACACAAACATCCTGTACACGAATTATCTTAGGCAATTCTAGAACGAACATGTTCCTTATATGCTAATATTTTATCCCCTTTGTTTTAATGGTGATCCAGCATTAAAATAGTAGAAAAAAGAATATAGGAGTAATAAAATTGATAACCAACTTCATTTATAAAATTAATGTTCAACAATCATTCATAGCTGCAGCCTTAAAACAACGGTCGTTAGCTACTAATGTCTTAAGAAAAGAAGAAGAAGAAAAGAACCCTAGGTCAAAAGTGATAAGTTTATTCTCCTCTAAAAACTAATTTTATGGAATATTTATAGGTGTACAAAAAAATCTCAAATAAAATAACTGAGTCCAAAACTAATTGGGAAACTCAAAACCCAAAAGAATTGGGTCTTGCACGAGTGAACTGGGCGTCTCTTCAAATTTGACACGTGGCAGGCTTTTGCAATTTGAAATCATATATATAAATATTAACATAATATTAAATTTAATCCATTAAGTTGTCTGCTTGATAGTCTTGTTTGATCTTGAATCTTTAATTCGTTTTGGCTCCAAAATTTCTTCATTTTCATGCCAAATTAATCCTGCAATTAAAATATATAATTTAGCACAATCCATAAAATTTATTCTAAAAAAACAAATAAATGTACTAAATATGAGTCAAATAATGACGAAAAATATGTATTTTGGGCCTCACATCACCACCCTACACTTAAACCTTTGCTCGTCCTCGAGCAAACATTAAAGCTCATCAAAAAATTATACTAGGAATGCCACCACTTTTGTTGATACAAACAATTAGGCTATAAAAATTTCAAAACATCAAATCCATATCCCGAATATTATGAAAGATATACAATAAAACAACAAACTCCTAACCAACTAACCTCAAGAAAGGACTCTAACTCATCAAATTTAAGTTTGATCACCTACTTTATCAAATAAAGCTAATAAAATCTCCTATCGATCATGAAACAAGTGTCCTCATAAGAATAAATAGTCCACATACTCAATTTAAGAATTGAATTTAAATTAAGAACTTAGCATCAAAGAACAACTCTCACACTCACAAAAAAATTCACATGTATGCCCAAAGAACCATACGCTTTCCCATTATGTACATCTCCACTAATGGGTTATAATGTAGGCTAGGGGACGGGTAGGAAAACTATATAATAGTGACTTACACTTCTCTAAGAATTTGCACTTAAGACTTTATCACCCATTATTTTCTTCTCTTTATTTTCAGATCTCTCTTCAACAAATATCTCACTAGTAATTTTATCTCATCAAGAACAATTTAATCATATATTTTTTTCAAGCAGTCACATATATATTTTTTTCTCTTTTTTTCATGTCATTTTATTTCAAAGAGGGCTTTTTCATCACTTTGTAGCTATAATTGATAACTTTTTTAACTCAACCATCCCTTTTCTTGATATTTAAAAATTATAATAAGTCTATGCTTTGGTGCTCAAGCAAGAAAGATTCAAAAACTAGGAACTAAATAAAATAGTGAAGGAAAAAATATGACTACCAACAAATTGTGATAGGCTCAAAAGGGCTGACTAGTGATATAATCGCTGAAAAGGCTAAAATTTACAAGACAAAGCAAAGAAAGCGTATTCTTATCATCTAAACAGACAAATACTTTTTATTTCACTTCAATAACATGCAGGGTAACTTCTAGAGTAGGATGCAAAACATGGAATAAATAAATTCTCACAACACATGGCACAAGTGTCAATCAAGATGGATCAATTCTGCTTCAAACATAAATAGGGTCATAACAAGCTATAAAATAAAATAAGCTATAAATAGACTCACAACAATGAGACTAGATTTCAAAAAGGCTATTATTTAATGAGCAATCAAACATTCACAGAAAAATATCACTCAAGATTAGGCCTAAATAGCAAGTACTAAGAAGACCCTTGGTGGGAGTACTTTTGGCGAAAATGAGGACGTCCACCACCTCCGTACTTACCATAAGTGAAATCACCACCATCAATCTTTGGCCTCTTGGATTTCCTATTCTTCTCATTTAGCTTCTATCACGACCCAATCCTAGTTCCTAGATGCGACTCGGCGAATGAAGTAACTGGATGTACCTCACATAAGCCTCTTAGCATTCATTGAGCATTTCATCATTATGATAACCAAAACCAAGAGAAAACAAAAGGGTTAATTTGTACTAAGGGGTTTTGCATTCAATAAGAAAAAAAATCGACATATCATCCTATTCTATGTCAAAAAATACCTTCTACACTAAGAATTGGCGGGGGCTAAGACATATCCCTAACTTACCCTCAAGATTAGGTCAAATACCAAAATGTAACTCAAATTTCTAAGCTAGATAGGTTAGAAGTATTGTTCCTGCAACATGGATCTCACCAAAAGTGGTAGCCTTCAACGATCAACTTAGCTATGAGGTGGAGAGTATAGAGCAACGCCGATCCCTATATGGTTATATCATGTATGCAAAAATATGTGTTAGTACTTTGAATGTACTAAGTATGAGAGCATTCTATAATGAAGAACATCAAGTCATATATATAGGGAATATGTAGTAATGAATTCATGCATTAGAAACATCATATAGAACCTTAAAAACATTCATTTTATGGGATAGTGATTGTAACCGACATTTAAGATCATGCGAGCTATTACATGAAATCCAATATAAACCCTTACGTTGGCACGGGGAGACTACTTGCCGGGTAGAACTCCGTCAACTTTAACATTTCTTCAACTTTAACTTTAATGGCTAATTGTAGATCCACTAGCCTATAATAACGAACAAAGGGCCACTATATTGGCGCATAGTTAATACAACATAATATTTTACTTAAGAATCCCTTAGGTCGAGTCCCCATCTATATGACACATTTGGTACTCCCACGGAATAACATTTAAACATCATAATAGCATAAGAAATGATATATTACTTTAACATAAATTATCATTCAGTTGAATAGCTCATTAAAACCTTTTATTTGATTCAATGTGACAATTGTCCTTTCACATTGAAACCTTACTTCGGCTAAGAATCCCTTTCATTAATCAATCATTTCATAAGACCCCTTTACGTAAGAACTCATATCATTTATTTGTAGTCTAAAAACTTCATTTCAACTTTACTTATATCATGAGGAAAACTAGGTGGGTTCTTTTCATAAAACCTTCAAATGTATTTTTAAGAGTTCTTGCATGTATGGAAGTAATAAAATACGTCAATTTAGAACATCTCAAAACACCCAGTATTTATACTTAAAACCTCTTTCAAGCCTTCATATAGGTACTTTAGCAAATCATTCTATTCATGCAATTGAGAGTCAAAACACATCAACATCGGTAAATAAACTTAAAATACATCATAATTTATGCATTTAGAATCATTACATAAAATCCTATGAGGATTCATCAGTTAAATTTAAATATCAAGTTGAGAAGAACTTTTGGGCTCCATGGGTGGAAGGACCCATGGATGGAAACTCACATACCTTGGGGACACAAAATCCCTATGGACTTAAAGAATAAAGGAGACTTGAATTCCTTGTAATGAAACCCTAGCCTTGCCTTGAAGTTCTTGGGAGAGTTTGAGAGGAGGGGAATTTAGTGTATTGAGTCTAAGTATGGGAAATGAGGATTTTAGGAGTTTTAGGGTCTTTAGATAGAAGGATTAAGCCTCCAAACTGACATTATTTTAAAATTAAAATGCATGAAAAGACTAGAATGCCCTTTTTAAAACCTAGCTAGAAAGGACTTCATGGGGATCGTTCATGTTCTATGGTGCTCACCACGGTATGTGGTGGGGTCCCGTGGTAAGGGACTTAGAAATATTTTGAAAAGGGCCTACAGGAGTAGTCTCTAAAGTTTCACCATGGAGGGCTACATGGACCGTGGTGCTCACAACGGTTCGTGGTCCTTTTTCAAGGTCCCTTCCCTATAAGTGAGAGTCTCTGATTCTCTACCACTGTTTCTCACCACGGTCCGTGATTCTTACCACGGACTGTGATGCCTTCCGTGGTTAACTCCTGGTGCTTGTTTTTTGCATTTTTCTAAAATATCATCCTTTGTTCCTTGGTTTTATACCTTTTTCATTTCTGAGGTCTTATAATATGTCCCCCTTGGGAACATTCGTCCTCGAATGAGAATCATTAGTATAGATGGGAACATGGCATGATGATTAGAAACCCAATATATATAAAATGACACTTGAAATGCATCAAACATGAAATCTTTAAACCTTATGATAGATCATAGCTTTAAAAATTTAACTTCATGAATATGCATGCATATGAAGACTTGGGAAAAACAAAACATAATATCATTAAATACTAGAGAATGAATGACTTAGTACCTTTGGCTTGAGTAGAATGAAAGAGTTGTGGCCTCAAAAATGACAGCATTTTAGAATTAAAATAAAGGAAAAGACAAGAATACCCTTCTTAAAATAATGCTGGAAAGGACTTCATGAGGACCGTTCACGTTCCATAGTTCTCACCAAGGTACGTGGTGGGGTCCTATGGTAAGGGACATAGAAATATTTGGAAAAGGGCTTGCAGGAGTAGTCTCTGAAGTTTCACCACAGAGGGCTTCACAACCCGTGGTGCTCACACCAGTCTGTGGTCCTCCTTCGTGGTCCCTTCCCTACAAGTGAGTGTCTCTGATTCTCTACCACATTTTCTCACCACGATCTATGATGCTTACCATAGCCTGTGCTAGCCTCTGTGGTAAACTCCTAGTGCCAGTTTTTTGCATTTTTCTAGAATTTCATCATTTGTTCCTTGGTCTTAGACATTTCATAATTTCGAGGTCTTACAATATCTCCCCCTTGGGAACATCCATCCTCGAATGAGAATTATTACTATATATGGGAACATGGCATGATGATTAGAAACCCAATATATATAAAATGACACTTGAAATGCATCAAACATGAAATCTTTAAACCTTATGATAGATCATAGCTTTAAAAATTTAACTTCATGAATATGCATACATATGAAGACTTGAGAAAATCGAAACATAAGATCATTAAATACTTGAGAATGATTGACTTATTACCTTAGGCTTGAGTAGAATGAAAGAGATGTGGCCTCAAAAACGACATTATTTTAGAATTAAAATGTAGGGAAAGAGTAGAATGCCCTTCTTAAAATCTGGCTGGAAAGGACTTCACGAGGACCGTTCATATTCCGTAGTGCTCACCACGGTAGGTGGTGGGGTCCCATTGAAAGAGACTTAGAAATATTGGAAAAGGGCCTCCAGAAGTACTTTTTGAAGTTTCACCACGGAGGGCTTCCAGCCCATGGTGCTAACAACAGTCTGTGGTCCTCTTTCGTGGCCCATTCACTATAAGTTAGAGTCTCTGATTCTTTATCACAGTTACTCACCACATTTTGTGATGCTTACCATGGCCTGTGATGGCTTCCATGGTCAAATCCTGGTGCCATTTTTTTGCATTTTTCTGAAATTTCATCCTTTGTTCCTTGGTTTTAGACCTTTCATATTTCCAGGGTCTTACAATATCTTCCCTTTAGGAACATTCGTCCTTGAATGAGAATCATTAGTATAGATGGGATCATAGTATGAGGACTAACAATCCAAAATATATACGATGACACTTGAAATGCATCAAACATGAAATCTTTAAAACTTTTCATAGATCAAAACTTTAAAATTCAAATTCATGAATATGCATACATATGAAGACTTGGGAAAATCGAAACATAAGAGACTTAAATACTTGAGCATGAATAAGTTAGTACCTTAGGCTTGAGTATAATGAAAGTGATGAGGGTAACGTTTCATCATAGCCACTTCTTCTTCCCATGTAGCACTTTCAACTTGTTGATTTCTCCAATGGAATTTAACAGATGCAACTTTCTTGTTCCTCAATCTCTTGACTTGCCGACCTAAAATTTCAATCGGAACCTCTTTGTAGGACTTGTCCTAAATGTTTACTATCTCCAAGGGCATTATGGAACTTAGATCTCCCACATATCTCCTCAAAATAGACAGATGGAACACCGGATGAACCAAGGCAATTTTCGAAGGGAATTCCAACTCATAGGCAACTTTGCCAACCCGCCTTATGATTGTATAAGGCCCTACATACCTAGGGCTCAATTTCCCTTTCTTAACAATCCAAACTACACCCTTCATGCGTGAAACCTTCTAATACACCTAATAATCCACATTGAACTCAAGATCCCATCTCCTAGTATCGAAATAGAACTTTTGACGACTTTGAGCCATCTTCAACTTTTATATAATGACCTTCACCTTATCTAAAGCATCAAGTACCAAATCGAGGCCTAACAACGCCATCTCACGTACTTCGAACCAACCAACTGGAGAACTTGCACTCAATTTCCCTTTCTTACCAATCCAAACTACACTCTCTATGGGTGAAACCTTCTAATGCACCCAATCATCCATATTGAACTCAAGATCCCTTCTCCTAGTATCAGAATAGAACTTTCGACGACTTTGAGCCGTCTTTAGCCTTTTTCTAATGACCTTCACCTTATCTAAAACATCAAGTATTAAATCAAGGGCTAACAAGGATACCTCACCTACTTCAAACCAACCAATCGGTGAACTATATCATTTTCCATACAAAGTCTCCAACAACCCCATCTTGATACTTTAGTGGTAGCTATTATTATAGGAAAATTCAATAAGCGGTAGATGATCAATGCAACTCTCTTTAAACTCCAACACATAAGCCCTTCATATATCATTTAGTGTTTGAATTGTCCTTTTAGCTTTCCCATCAATCTGAGGATGGAATGCGACGCTTAACTTTACCTTAGTTTTGAGGCTCCTTTGCAATGAACTCCAAAATTGAGAAGTGAATTAGGTACCACGATCTGAAATGACTGATAACGGCATACTATGCAACCTCACTAACTCCCTAATATATAACTTTACGTAACCTTTGGCACTATTGGATGTCTTGAACAGTAAAAAGTGAGACGACTTAGTCATTCTATCAACAATTATCCAAATCAAATTATGATGCTTTCGGGTGTAGGACAAACCAACTACAAAATCCATATTCACATATTCCCTCTTCTAAGTAGCGATTTTAATTCTTAGACTAGGCCACCCAGCCTTTGATGTTCAGCCTTCACTTGTGGAAATTCAAATATTCAGACAAAAACCTTGCTGTGTCTATTTTTATACCACCCCACCAATAGAACTCTTTTAGGTATCGGTACATTTTTGTTGAACCAGAGTGAATAGATTATGAAGAATTATGAGCCTTTATAAAAATCAAATACCTCAATCCATCCACATTCGGAAAACACAACCGACCTTGGTAATTTAGCACCCCATCTCCCCCTTGTGAAAAGAACTCTACCTTTTTTCCCTCACTAATATCTTTAACTCAACAAGTGTCGGATCAAGGACTTGTTTTGACATGACATCCTTCACCAAAGAGGATTCAGACCCATTTTGAAGAACTATTTTGAGCAACCATACAACCATCATTGGTACCACACAACTTGTCTAGAAGGCCATTTTGGGAATGTCACACTCCCTCACCCTTAATTGGTGATAGACGGTCCGAAGGTCGATCTTAGAGAAGTGACTTGTCCCTTGTAATTGATCAGATAAGTCATCTATTCTAGTTATTGGGTACTTGTTTTTAATAGTCACCTTATTCAACTGTCGGTAGTCAATTCTCATTCGAAGCGATCCGTCTTTCTTTCTTACAAATAGCACGAGAGCAACCCATGATGAAATACTTGGCCTTATGACCACCTTTTCTAACAAATCCTTTAATTGTTCCATAAATTCTTTCAATTCTACCGGGACCATCCGCTAAGGAGGAATAGAGATAGATTGGATATTGAGGAGAAAATCAATACCATAATCAACTTGCCTTTTAGGAGGGACATCGAGAAGGTAAATAAGAAAGACATCGGAAACTAATTAACTACGAGGATCAACTCAAGAAAAGGACCTGTGGAGTCAACATCCCTAACCATCACAATTTGGTAAATACAACCCTTAGCAATCAATTTTTGGGCTTTAAGACAAGAAATGAACTTACCCTTCAACACCAAATCACGACCCTCCTATTCAAGAATGAACTCTTTTGGAAATTGAAACTTAAATCGACGAGTATTACAATCTATGGAACCATAAGATGCATATAACCAATCCATCCCAAGTACAACATCTAAATCCACCATGTTAAGCTCTATGAGATCAAAAGGGACAACTTTATGCAAAATGGACATGAGCAACCCTTATAGACTTTCCTAGCCACAATCGAATCACCCACAGGGGTAGACACCAAATAAGGCTCCATTAACATTTTGGGCAATATATCAAACCTATTAGCTAAGAATGGAGTAACAAAGGATAAGTTTGCATCCAGATCCAATAATGCAAAGACATCAAAAGTAAAGATCTTTAACGTACCGATAACCATATTTGGTTCTTCCTCAAACTCTTGCCTCCCATGCAATGCATAGAAGCAGTTGGTGCATTGACCAACTCCTTGAGATTGTTGACCATGAGAAACTTGTTTTTGAGGCCTACCACTACCACCACCCCTACAATCCTGACTATGATGACCCAGTTTGCTGCATTTGAAGCACACTTTTGAGCCCGCCAAAACTCCCCTTTATGGGTCCTACCACACTTCTTACATGGGGGAAAGGCTTGGGCACCAACATTATCTCTTGCGACCATTGGATTAGGACCCTTATCCTTGTTAAATTTTGGAGAAGGAGTATTAGGGGAACCTTGTGCCATATACCATTGCCCACATTGGCCTGTGCGATTGCTACCATAACCGGACCATTGAAAGTTGAACCCTCCACCCTCCACTTGAGATTTCTTCAATGCTCTAGACCTCTCCCTCTACTTCTCTTCTTCGATTTGCTCAGCATAAGTAATTACTTAGATATTTCCATCTCCTTGACTAACATGGTCATTTTGCACTCCTTGGACACCAAGCTTGAGACACCAGAAATGAACTTGTTCATCCTTGCCCAGGGGTAGAGACCATAAAGGGAGCATACTTTGACAACTTAGTGAATTTGAGGGAATACTCCCTCACACTCATACTCCTTTGACGAAGGTTGATAAACTCTTGGATTGTTTCCTCCCTTAGCTCCAATTGAAAGAAGCGGTCTAGGAATACACCTTTAAACCCTTTCCATCCTATTGGCCCCATTTCCTCATCCCTATTAATAACCTATTATTCATACCATACTCGAGCCATACCTTAGAGTTGATAAGATACTAGATTGGCCTACTAATTTGGTGGCACATTCATGTTAGCCACAATTTGGTACACCTCATTGATGGACTTTATAGGATCCTCATCTATTTTAGAACCATTGAACTCGGGTAAATTTATCCTTTGGAAATCCTAAATCCTAGAGGATGGATTTTTCACTTTAGGAGGAGGTTCACCTCGATGCCCTTGGTTGGCTACGCCTTGGGAAAAAAATGTAATAACATTGCAAAACTTGACATGGGTTACTCGTTCCTCATGATGTGAGACATTGAGAATCGGAGGAGGTTGGTCCTTATTGTTAACCCTTGCTCTTGGAGGTTCTCTTCCACTAGGCATGATCTAAAGTAAACAAAATAGGTTGTTAGTTAGAGGAAGGCTTAGGACACTCTAAGGAACAACATGAATTTGAAAGAAGTGAAAACTTTCCTAAATGTCACATAGTCTCTTATTCATAGTTGTGGTGCTCTTCACAACCATTAACAAGACCCTATATGCCATAGTATGTTGGACTTTGAGGACCATTTCAAAACCTTGAGCTCTAATACTAAGTTTGTCATGACCCAATCCTAGAGCCTAGATGCGACACGAGGAATCAAGAAACCGGAGGTACCTCACCCAAGCCTCTTAGCATTTATTGAGAATTTCATCAGTTATGATAAACAACAATAGGAACAAACATAAGGGGTAATCAGAACTAAGGGATTTCACATATAATAAGAATCAAAATCGACATATCATCCTTTCCTGTGTCCAACAATACCTTCTACACTAAGAATTAGCAGTGGATAAGATATGTCCCAAGATCACCCTCAAGATTAGGTCAAATACAAAAATGTAACTCGAATGTCTAAGCTAGATAGAATAGAAGTGTTATTCCCGGAAAATGGGAACTCTCCAAAAGTGGTGGACTTCAACAATTAACTTTGCCACGGGGAGGAGAGTGTAGAGCAATGTCGGTACCTACATAGTAATATCATGTAGGCAAAAGTATGCGTTAGTACTTTGAATGTACTAAGTATGAGAGCATGCTATAATGAAGAACATCAAGTCATATATATAGGCAATATGCAATAATGAATACATGCATGAGAAACATCATATGGAGCCTTAAAGACATTCATTATGTGGGAGGGTGACCATAACTGACATTTTAGATAATGCGAGCTATTATATGAAATCCAACATAACCCCCTACGTTTTCACGGGGAGACTACTTAACGGGTAGAACTCTGTCAACTTTAACATTTCATCAACATTAACTTTAATGGATAATTGTGGATCCACTAGCCTAAAATAGCCAAAAAGGGCCCATTTTTTGGCGCATAGTTAATGCAACATGAGACTTTATTTAAGGAACCCTTAGGTCAAGTCCCCATATAAATGATATATTCGGTGCTAGGTTAATCCCATAGAATAATATTTAAACATCACAATAGCATAAGCAATTATATATAACTTTAACATAAATTATCATTCGATGGAATAGCTCATTAAAATCTTTTATTTGATTCAATGAGAGAATTTTCCTTTCACATGGAAACCTCACTTTGGCTAAGAAGCACTTTCATCAATAAATCATTTCATAAGACTCCCTTTACGTAAACACTTACCTCATATAATTTATTTGGAGTCTAAAAATATTATTTCAACTTTACTTATATCATTAGGAAAACTAGGTGGGTTCTTTTCATAAAACCTTCAAATCATTTTTAAGAGTTCTTGCATGTATGAAAGTAATAAAATACGTTAATATAGAACATCTCAAAACAACCCCCATTTTTACTTGAAACCTCTTTCAAGCCTTCCTATAGGCACTTTATCAAATCATTCTATTCATGCAATTGAGTGTCAAAATACATCAATATAGGTAAATAAACTTAAAATACATCATAATCTATGCATTTAGAGTCATTATATAAAAACCCTTGAAGATTCATTACTTAAATTGAAATATCAAGATGAAAAAAACTTTTGGGCTCCATGGGTGAACGGACCCATGGATGGAAACTCATATACCTTGGAGGCACAAAATCCCTATGGAAACTTGAAGAAGAAAAGAGACTTGAGTGCCTTGTAATGGAAACCCTAGCCTTGCGTTGATGTTCTTGGGAGAGTTTGAGAGGAGGGGAATATAATGTATTGAGTCTAAGAATGGTGAATGAGGGTTTTAGGGTTTTTAGATTGAAGGATTTAGCCTCCTAAATGACAACATTTTAGAATTAAAATACAGGAAAACACTAGAATGCCCTTCTTAAAATCTCGTCGGAAAGGACTTCACGGGGAACCTTCATGGTCCATGGTTCTCAACACTGTCTGTGGTGGGGTCCTGTCATAAGGGACTTAGAAATATTTAAAAAAAGGCCTTCGAGGGTAGTCTCTGAAGTTTCACAATAGAGGGCTTCACAGCCCGTGGTTCTCACCAAGGTTTGTGATCCTTCATCATGGTTCCTTCTCTACAAGTGAGAGTCTCTGATTCTCTGCCATGGTTTCTCACTATGGTCCATGATTTTTACCACGGCCGGTGATGGCTTCCGTGGTCAACTCTTGGTGCCAGTTTTCTACATTTTTCTAAAATTTCATCATTTTTTCCTTGGTTTTGGACCTTTCACATTTTTGGGGTCTTACAATTTCTCACTCTCTATTTGCTTCTCATAGGTCATAAGTCTAGATATATCCATCTCCCCAATCAACATAGCCATTTTGCACTTATTTGAGACCATATCTCATATACCCAACATAAACCTTCTCATACGAGCTCTTGAGTCGGCAACCATGAATGGAGAAAATTTTGAAAATTTTAGTAAATTTTAGGGCATACTCTATCACTCTTATACTACCTTGCTTAAGGTTGATGAACTCTTACGCTTTGAATTCCCTCAACTCTAAGGGGACAAAGTGGTCAATAAACACGCCTTTGAACTCATCCCAAGTCACAAGATTTGCCTTTCGAGGCCTCTTACTCTTCCATTGGTCATACCAAATACAAGAAACACCCCTCAATTATAAGTAGCTAAATCTGCTCTCTCGACCGGGCTAATCTCCATGATCTCAACAATCTTATAGATGCCATCAACAAACTTTTGTTGGTCCTCATCAACTTTCGAACCCCAAAACTTTGGAGGATTCATCCTCATGAATTCATGAACTCTTGTTGCCACCATACAAATATTCGATTTCATGGGAGCAACCACTTGACAGTTAACTTTGGTCGTAACCTTGAGCAAGTACTTAGAAAGATGATCAAATCTCAACATTGGAAACTTGATCATTTAGAGGATCATTCAGATCTTATTTCTCTAATTCAACCATATTCCTCCTAATGGGTTATCTTCGTGGAGGAATATTCTGAAAATCATAAAGAAGAAGCATTAGAGGGAAAGGCTTAACCACTCTACCGCGCAACATAGATGATTAAAGAAGTGAAACTTTTCATAAGACATTTCGTAGCCTGCTATTCATGGATGTGGCACTGTTCACACCAATGAATAAGACTCTAGTTAATGTGCTATGTTAGACTCCCCAAGACTTTTCTAAACCTTGTACTCTGATACTAAGTTTGTCACTACTGGAACTAGGGCCAAGCCATGACACAACGATCAGGATGCGACAGACCCCAACTAAGCCATCTTAACATTCATTACATCCATAAGGTGAAGAACATGATAATAAGATACAAGAGGAAGTAATCAACTTAAGGGAGTGGGACTAAGGGTAATCAACTAAATACACGTCTAATACGGACTACATCATAAAGCCATCTAAACATGCCTCTAGTCTAATATTTAATGGGGGCTAAGGAAAAGCTCCTAGCTCACCCAAACAATATAATAAATCTAAGTAAACAATAATGATAGAATCTATGTCCTTAATAGAATAAGGACTCACCAACTCATTGAGAATCTATGGCAACTCTAGCAATAAATGGGATGCTCATGAGTGTCGTCCACCCCTACTTATGAGACAATGAAGTCAAAATATATATTAGTAGGTTTGAATGTACTAAGTATGTGAGGTATGCATGTACAAGTAAAGTAACAAAAATAATATGTCATAAGATGCATGACCAATCATAATGAACATCAGTAAGTCTTAAAACATTCACAAACATATGAAACTTATGGTCAATGCATATCATAAATCTTCATCATGAAAGTCATAGCTTGATATTTAACTTGTGTGGGATAAGACCTTTAACCGATATCTAAGACTATGCGAGCTATTACATGGATTCTGATGGAACCCTTATTGAGAAGGGGGAGGCTACCTTGCCAATGTATACACTATCATGGGACTTAACTCAAATGTGCTATATGTGGATCCTCTATCTAGGACATGAAGGAAACCTACACGGGCTACATAGTGTGGGACTTTAGGTTGCTACTAGGATTTCCTTAGGTAACTAACTGCACTACCAGACCAAATCCCACCTAGAAGCCCTCTCGGTGATTAGTCAATATCCCAACAGAAACTCATTAAACATGATCATAATATAATAGGCAAAGTTAGTAACTGCCTATCAATTCATCTTTAAAAATATATTAGGAATAGCTCATTAACTTAGTGATTCATACGAATCCTTAACTTCGATGAGAATTGTACCTACCACCATCTTTAACATTATTGTGAGAGAATTGGACTGATTACACCATAATAATTTTTTTGATCTTAACTTTGATCATCATCATAACTTTTATTATAAAATAGTATTCTCAACTTTAAATCATAGAAACTTTCATCAAAAATCATCAAACTCATAACAAACTTATAAAATCATCTTTAACTTCCATAATCATAACTTAAAAGTAGCATTATGCATGGGCATTAATAATTCAACTTAAAATCATGCAATTCATATGAAAACATGCATGCAATGATCCTTGATAACATCTAAAAACCAAATTAAATCAGACCAATATAATTCATCAAAACTAGGGTTCATAATCACATATAAATTGAAAGAAACTTTGAGAAAATCTTGGGAATCCATGGGAGAAAAGGGCCCATGAATCAATCTCCGCATACCTTGCTCGAATTCACTAAAAATTGAAGAAGAAAGCTGAAAACCTTAGCTTGAGATTGAAGAAGAAACCTTGAGAGATTCTAAGTTCTTTCCTTGGGGAATTTAGAAGAATTTCTTGTGAATGAGGGAAATTTCAAAGAATTTGTAGATATAGGGTTGAACTTGGGCATAATGTGTCTAGGTTCATTGAACTGAACTTGAGAAAATACATAATTTCCCTTCATTAAAACATTAGATTCGAACCTACGAGATGACTCTATGAGTCATAGAAATAATGATGTGTCATCAAGATGACTCATCTTGCAGGTCTAAGAAATGGGATGTAAATCAAGCCTCTGGAGTTTTGGAACAATTCATTATTACAACTCGTCAACTCATCTACAAGTCAAAGACTTTTTCCATCCTGCAGGTCCCAAAACCTGTAACTCTGAGAGTCTATGATCTTTAACTATGAGGTGTTCTTACGACTTGTCAATAGGACGATAACTCATCCTGTTGAGTTTTATAACCTCTTATGAGGTTTGGTCCTGATCGAGTACAAAGGCTCCCTGTACGACTCATTTCTATGAGTTTTAGAAACCTCTACGACTCATGGAGATGATCGGAAACATAGGTCTAGTCAATATTTTGCAGGGTCTTAGAGTGCATGCTCATGAAATCTATTTAAATCTATGATTTATGTTAAGTTAGAAATCTCATGGTTTATGCATTTTAAATATTCCATTGCATTTTTGATGGGTTGATAGTCCTCTTTTCGTGTCTTATTCATGCTAGTTTGAGTCCATTTGAGGCCAAATATTCCCAAGAGGGGGATATTCTAAGAGCTCGAAAGTTGGAAAGTTAGAGTTTTGAGTTAAAAAGGAAAAATAGTGAAAATTTAAATTATGAAGCTCGCCAAGTAGCTCATGAGACTCGCCAAAGGGGGGTCAAAAGGTCGCCCTTTAGTGCTGGAAATTTTCCTAGTAGACAGGACTAATTGGCGAGAAAGAGGTCGAGTTTGGCGAATTGCCCAAACTGATTGGCAAGCTAAATTTACCTTGCAAAAATATCCTGAATTTATTTCTTAGAAATAGGAAGGGTTGGTGAGAAGGAAGGATGATTGGCGAAACGCTGAAATGACTTGGCGAGATTATCTTACTCACTAAAACTTTCAGAGAAGTTTTTATACGAAGGTGGAATTCAGCAGGGCAAAAGACAAGATGGTGACTTGCTGATAGGCTCAGCGAGCAATGTTGTACTCGGCAAAGAGTTTCAGAGATCCTTATAATAGATTTGAGTAAAATTAGGTGAGGAAACAAGAAGTTTGGCGACTCATCAACTTGGTCGGTGAGAACGACCAACCTCGCTAACAGGGATCCGTCAGTCATTTAATGAGGGTAATTTTGTCTATTCCATCTCATTTCATTCCTAAGCTATTTCATTTAAAGTCTATTACTAAACCTATAATCACCCAAACCGTTTAAATTCCCCTCATTCTCTCCAAATACATTAAAACTAAAAATCCTCTCTCTAGAGTTCAAGTCTTTTTCTCCAAGGGATTCCTTTCAAGGTGAATATGGGGTATCAAGCTTCAATTGTCCTCTTCAAAATTTTAAAGCTAGGTTTATTCAAGGTATGTGGGAATTCATCCATAGATCCTTCTATCCATGGAGTCTCAAGGTTTTTCTTCAAATTCATCTTCTGAATTCTATTTCTACATCATATTTCTTATGACATTGCATTGGGTCACTTCAATTATGATTTATTTCCTTATCAATGATCTAATTGCGCATGATTCAAGTGAAGTTGAATGTTTTTTTTCATGACCCAAATTCAAAGGGCGCAACCGCCACCTAGTGCAAACTAAGGCCAAAGCCAACCGGCTGAACCTCTTGCTAATGGCGCTTAAGAGCCATACACAGTCAAGAAAATAAAAAAATATATCTCAACTTTTACATAATCTGTCATCCAGAAAAGGCCATTGTCAATAAATCAAGAAAGAAAACAACTACTCCCAATAGTTGATATAAAGCAATAAGTAAGTAGCATATGAGTCCTGTTGAGACATTCAGGCCGCCGTGATCTCTACAAAAGCGTAAACGTTGTATGGGCTATCGAGGCTTTCATGATCTCTATATAGAAATTGAAAACATATTTACATTTTGTAAACTAGGACAGTTAGCCACTAAACTTCCAACAAAACAACAACAAGGTTCAATTGGCTAACAAGCTACAACTAACAAATACAAGGACAAAATCGCCACCATCCTAGCTATGCAACCCAAATGACTAGTCTAAAGCCTATATGAATATAATACTTGGTGGGACAGGTCCCTAAAAAATCCAAACACTATAAATAGCATAAAGGAAAACATCTAAGACTCTAGCAACCACTGAAAGGAAAGGGGTCAACTAGCACACCGAAGTTTGGGTATACTACTCGACAGGTTTGCCTGATCGTCGCTCAAGACATGTAGTCATAAATACAGTATCCCCAGGATATGGGGCATCAGCACGAGGTAATGTACCAAGTATGTAAGGTGACTAAAAGATGAAACTGAAGTATAAGTACTCAATGAAAATAGCAGGAATGAAACACACGTATAACACCTATTTCTCTATGACATGAAAATATAAGCACATAACTAGCAATAACTTGACCCGGCCCCAACGATCCCAATAAGTATAAATTGCACACATTAGCTATAAGTCCTAACGAGCGCAAAAAATTTCTAAATACCCATATTAGTACCTTTACCTGGATCCCCATAATAATTTGATCTGAATTGTCTGAATGTACATTTGCAATTTTGAAGCCTTATGGTGCAATAACAATATGCTACCCTATAGGTAAATCCTGCCCAGTCCACCCAATGTCATGACCTAAACTAGGCCCTAGATGTGACAGAATGATCAAAACCGTGTAGGTCACTAACCAAGACTTTTGACGTATCATAATTATGCAAAAGGTACAATTAAAGTGGAAACAATCATAAGAAGATCTCAAGAACATGAATCATAAGTGTATAAAATTTGACAACATAGACTCTATATAGTGTGTCCAACAATGTCTCTACTAGTTAATATGGATGGGGTATCCCTATCTCACCCTCCAATAAATATAACAAAAGTATTTCGAAAGAAGTAAATTCATAAACTCACCCTCGAATCGATTAAGACTCGTCAATCTTCATAGTATAGGAATGCAACTAGCCATGTGAAGAGTGGATGTGATCTTTGACCCGTACATTATGATACAATGTAGGCAATAAAGTATGAGTTAGTATGTTTGAGTTTACTAAGTATGAGGGCATACCATGCAATATAAAACATGAGATGCAATGATCAAATAACGAACATGATGTAAAAGAGGAAAAGTAAAGTCATGAGAAAAACATGATTTTAACAAAGCATTAAGAGACATAAATGAGATCATAAAAGTACATAAAATAGAGTTAACATATGTGATATAGAATCATAACCGACAATAAGACCATGCGAGCTATGACATAGAATCCTAATGTCTCCCCATACAATAGAAGAAAGGGGAATCTACTTACCCAGGTAGACTCTACCCCGCTAGGCGGGTCATGAGCATATGATATATATGGATCCACTAGCTAGGCCATAAAGAAAAATCTTATTGTGGCACGTAGTTATGAGACTAGAGAATTTATATAAGGAACCCGTAGGTCAAGCCCCCACCTCAAACCTCATTCGATGCTAAGTCAAATCCCATAAAATATATAGAATAATAATCATACTTGACATATATTCATAAACTTGTTCATAGGTTTCAAAACTCATAGAGTAACTCATTTTCATATAATAATTGCAATATGCGTAAAAGCCTTTCAAATTACAAATTATACTTGCATAATACACGCCATTAGGTTCCTAGTTCACCAATTAAGGATTCGAAGTCACCTCTTTTATAACATGCATGAAATTCATATCTTGATCATAATTGACATCTGTAACCATGGCTTATACTTGAAATTAGAGTAGAAACTTGAATGCATAAACTACTTGCTTGAAACTCATGAAAATGGATAAGAAACATACTTGATCATATACTTATACCAACCCATACCTAATTCATGCAAATAATATCAATTAGTACGTAATTTAATCAATGATCATATAATATACCACGAATAAGAAGACCTAATGCATAATCAGAAAGTTAGGATTGTTGAATAGTAAAATCATAGAGAATTTTGGGGATAAAACTTTGGGATTCCAGGGGTGAAAGGCACCATTGGATGAAGATCCACACACCTTGGGGATTTTGACAATGGAGATTGAAAAAGGTGTCTTGAGTTTAAAGAAAACCCTAGAACTTCCCTGATGGAGAAGAAGATCTTTCGAAGGAACCTTGGGTAAGAAAACTTGTGACTTTGAGAGCTATTGAGAGAAGGATAGGTTTAGGAATACTTAGGGTAGTTAATAGTGAGGACCTAGTCCCAAAAACCATCCACATACATTAGTGAAGTATAGAGAAAATACCAAACTAGTCCTCATTTAAATATGGCTAGATAGCCCTACGAAATACACCTTACGAATCATAAAAAGTTTGACGAATCATAGAAACGACTTGTCCTACATGTTTTGAGGGAACCCTGAGATTCTGAGTTTGTGAAGTTCTCTTGTGACTCATTCTTATAAGTCATCATCTCTTCTATGACTCATCTTGTCGAGTCATTTCAAAAATAATGAGGCTTGTATTCTTGCAAGATATAGAAACTAAAAAATGAGTAATCAACTGACTCATAAACCCTCTTCTTGACTTAGCCAAATTCCAACCTCATACACTACCCCTATACTTGTACACCCGCAGACAACTCTACCAGTCGTACAACTTGAGCCAACAAAAATATTTCTTGAATTCTCTTGCGTTTTGATTTTTTAACTTTTGGGGTATTACACCCGACCCATAGGCTCGGTATACCCAGATCGTAGGCTCGGTCTACCCAACCCATATGCTCGTTCTACCTGACCTATATGCTCAGTCTACCTGGCACATAGGCTGGGTAAAATAGTCAATTTGTATGCTCAAAAATCCTGCAGTGTCAGTTCTTGCTTATGCCAAAACAAGATCATAGGCGGCAACTAGACAATAAAACATCAAAACAATACCAAGTAATCAGACTTGATCAAAAAAATTTGTAACATGGTTTTCTAGGACACTAGGCAAGGGGTAGAGTATCGCTAATACACAATAATCATATGATTGCAGCCAACTCAATAGGGTAGGGCTAAAAGTCATATAACGACTATAAATAAGACATGACGAGCTTAGGCCATCTGGATCATACCAGAAAAGAAATAATAGCCTTAACATATCTTTCTATCAAATCTCCTAAGGTGTCTCTAGGAAACTTGGAAAATCAAAAGTAATACAATAATGTGAAAATCATCTACGCTGCAAAAATAATTCATATCCAATCGATAGGCGTTAAGGTCGTCATCATGACCAGAAAACTTTTAACCCAAAAAGTTAAATAATAATATCAAAATAACCAGTAACTAATAACAACAACATGAGTCTCTCAACATTTCACAAGAGCATCAAGCTCCTGAGGTAATATAAGAACGCACACATCACGTTATTCAATCAATAACCTCTATACCTAACACCTAGAAGTACTGCACCAATAACCCATCCATATGTAACTGTAATACCATCAATTTACCCATCAAAATAGCTCACAACAACACAATAACTAGGCTTCCCAGAACCATGACACTCAAACGCTGCCTAGTGGCTCAAACACCAAAAAAATGACAAAAAATATTTAAAATGAGGGAGGTTGATTTGATGAAACATAAGTTAACCAAAAATATTTCATTTATATAGAAAAAGAATCTTACGGAAGGTTATAACACCATTCCAACCCAGCAACTTCAAGAAGATGCACTAAAATAAATCCTAGGTCGTAGGAATTGATTTCCAAGTTTAAGGCATGAGATTTTAAGCAAAGTAGGTGTAGAACCTTAACCCAATGTAGCTCAACTATGTACATAAGTTAACAACCATATTACCCAATTCCTTCAACCACCATAAAAAATGATTAGAAATTGCACAAAACGAAGCTTGTGACAAGGAGAATATTTCTCCAAAATTGACCCAAGAAAGAATCAAGCTAGAAGAGGGTGTTTTGTTACCTCAAAAGTCTTGCCAAAATATTAAATTTCTTCTGGACGTTCTTACTTTGATAAAATGTAAAAATAACCCTTTTTGATATCAAAACGCACCTTTTAAAGTCGACCAAAAGTGACTCAGATCCGTTACCCAGTTTGCCATGATAGGCTGTGGTAAAATGGTCATAAATGTTTACTCTAATGTCGAATTAATGAGTGGTATTATTTATGTTAAACTAGATTTGTAGGCCTTCTATGTGATACATATTAGGTACCTTAATTCCATATATATTTGTAGACATGCTCCTCCCAAGTCAGTACATAAATAAAATTATATCAAAACTTTCTTTCAATAAATTCGTCACTTAAGATTTTTGTTTCAAGGCACCCCTTGAACTATAAAATCTATCTAAGAAATTCAATTGAAATTATAAAGTTATTACTTGGTATAACCACCAAATTTCCAATATTCTCCAAACATTTCAATAATGATTGATGTAGATTATGGTAAATTGACTTGTCGAACATAAGTTTGTTATTTCAAATATTATAAACTTATGGGGTGTTACATCCTTCCCCCTTAGGAACATTCTTCCTCAAATGATAAAAACACTTGTGGAATCATATAAAAAAATACAGGAACTCATACAACAACAAGAAACATACCTTAAAAATTCAATTGCGTGTCTATTCTATATCTACTTTACAAATTATACGAAGGAGTAAACAGGTGGGAATATCTAGATTTCATGTCCTCAGCTTCATATGTCATCTCTTCCACATTATAGATCTGGCTCAAGACTTTTTTTATATAATCCATATATTTATTTTTCAATCATCTTATTTGGAGTTCTACTACTACAACAAGGACTTCTTCGTAGGATAAATCCTCTAAAATCAGAACATCTACTGTTAGAACTATATGTGATGGATCTCCAATAAAATTTGTTAGAAACAAAATATGAAATATTAGGTGTACTACCTTTAACTCAAGAGGTAACTCCAGCGCATAGTTAAGTCGGCCTATCTTTCACAAGATGCGGTAAGGCCCAATATATCTAGGGCTCAACTTGCTCTTTTTTCTAAATCTCATAACACCTTTCATATGTAAGACTTTCTGAAAGACGCAATCATCAACATAAAACTCTAAGTCTCATATACTAATATCTGCATATGAATTCTGATGGCTCTAAGCTATCAACAACTATTCTGTAATTAACTTAACATGTTCCACAGCTTACTCCACTAAGTTTGGTCCAAACAATCTTAATTCTCTAACCTCGAAACAACCAAGAGGGGATATATGTATATATTCTTCAATATAAAGCCTCATATGTCACCATACCAATGTTATAATAATAACTATTATTATGAGAAAACTCAAAAAGTGGCAAGTAATCATCCTAGTTTCCTTTGAAATCTAGCACACACGCCCTTAATTATCCTTGAGCATTTTGATCATAAGTTCAACTTTTCCATTAGTCTGAGGGTGAAATAATGTACTAAGATTAACATATATCCCCAGACCCTTCTAGAAAGATCTTAGAAAATATAATGTAAATTATGTCCTCTATCTAAAATAATTGATTCTGGGACACCATGCCACTCTAATATATAACCCTACATAATCTTTAGTTCAAAGTGGTGTCCTAACCAGTAAGAAATGGGTTGATTTCATCAGCTTGTTGATAATTACCCAAATGGAATCAAAATTTTATCGTGAATAAGGCAAAATTTTATCGTGAATGATATCTCTCAAGTCTACCCACTAGGATTCTGGTGCTCAACCTTCACCTGTTTACAATTAGGAAACTATGCTATAAACTTATCAATATCTATAATCATCCCAGACCACCAGTACATATCTTTAATATTGTGATACATTTTTGTAGAACTTATGTTAATAGAATATCGAGAATAGTATGCTTCCCCCATAATCTATTGTCAAAGACCTATAATATCTGAAATAAACAATCAAACCTAGGATCCTTGTGTTTTCGTGCCTTCATATCTGCATTTAGAGATGGTACAATTGAGTCCCAAATTGTGACTTCATCATCAGAATCAAATAACTAACCCTCAAGTTAGCTAGCTTATGAAGCTCTAAATCTATCTCCTGCTTCTCTACTCCTAAATATGACGAGCTTCCAATTGATTTATGAATTAGGACATCAGCTACTATATTTACCTTCCCTATATGGTATAATATTTCATTGTCATAAACTTTTTGCAACTCGAGTCATTGGTGATGTCGTAGATTAAACTCTTTTTGTTTGAAAATATACTACAGGCTTGTACAATCTCTCTAGACATCAACATGCATGCCATATAATTAATTCCTTCAAATCTTCAAGGCATGAAGAACTACAACCAAATATAAATCATGGGTTGGGTAATTTTTCTCATTCTTTTTTATCTATCTAAAAGTTAAACAATTACCTTACCATATTGCATCAAAACACAACACAACCCAACCCAAAACCTGAAGCATCATAGTACACATCATAGCCCTCTCGACCCTCTAGCAAGATTAAAATTGAGGTTGAAGTCAATTTGTCTTTCAGCTTTTGATAGCTCTATTCATCGTCAACCAACTCGCTGAAGCTCGACTATGCTACTCGGCAGGTCTACTTGTATATCGCTGAGGAAGGTACATATATGAATATAGTGCCCCAGGCAATAGGGCATCAGTACGAAGTAATGTATAGAGTATATAGGGTAACTAAAATTCAAAACTAAAGTATAAGTACTGAAAAGTGAGACCCCAAAAGTCAGAAAGTTGGAAACTAAATAAAATTCCTCAAAATTTATTATCCTCGAAGTTATGAATAACTTTATGACTCGTAACCATCTCTAAGAATCATAGGAATGAGTCGTAGAGGGAGAACGTGCACTTGTTTAGGACCAAAACTTGAGAGAGGTCCTATGATTCAACATTACGACTCGTAGTCCATTCGACGAGTCATAACAAAACTTCAGAGGTTCATATTTTTTAGGTTTTTATACCGTGCAAGACAAGTGATGTTTATGACTCATAGTTCAGTTGATGATTTATAGACATGACTCCTACGGAAGAATCAGAGACCCTAAAATCAGGGTTCTTTCACGACATGCATGATGACTCAAGTCTACGAGATGTAGACTTAAGGATAAATTGTAGAACATAACTCATATGTCCAAATCTAAATTTAATTAAGGGTAATATTATCTTTTTTCAAAATTTGGATCAATGTATCTAGATACTATTATTGCCAAGTCAAAGCCTATAACTGCCCAACCTGTTAAAATTCCTTTTACTCTAAATTATTTTTCAAAAAAACCCCTAAGACAAGATCACAAATCCTCTACAAGCTCTATATCAATCAAGTTACGATTTCAAGTTCATCAAGATTCTTCTTCAATTTTGAGTTGATTTCACCAAGGTATGTGGGGATTGATCCATGAGTTTCTTTTACCCATGGAATCCCAAGTTTTCCTCAAAAGATCTCTTAAATTTCAATTACTTTTAACTCTAATTTTGATGAATTGCATCCGGCTATTTCAATTATATTTTTAGTTGTTATCAATGATCATTATGAGCATGATTCTTCATTAATTGCATAATTTTAACTTGAATTATCAATACCCATGCATTAAGCTATTTCAATCATGATTATGAATTTCAAAGATGAGTTCATATGAATTTGATTATGAAGTTCTATGATTTTTCAAAGAAAAGATTTTATGAATGAAGTTGAGATTCAGGATTAAATGATCAAAGTGATGATGATGATCAATTATGATCTAAGAAAGTTATTATGGTGTGATAAGGACAATTCTCACACAATCATATTTTAAGATGGTGATAAGGATAATTCTCACCAAAGTTATAAATTCTTATGAATCACTAAATTGATGAGCTACTCTAATTATTATTTTCATGACGAAGATAATGATGATACTTCTATGTTTAAATGAATTCCATTGGGATATTGACTAAGTACCGAAAGGACTTATAGGTGGGGTTCAGTCCGGTAATGTAGTTAGTTATCCAAGGGAATCCTAGTAGTAACCTAAAGTCCCAAAATATGTTGCACTAGGAGGTTGCCTTCATGTCTTAGCTAGTGGATCCACTATAGCTCACAAAGTGAAAGTTTTACTCACGAAGTCTACCTTGGAAAGTAGCCTCTGTCTTCTCGATGTGGGAGTTATATTGGATTTTATGCTATAGCTCGCATGGTCTTAAGAAGTCGGTTAGAGTTTGTATTCCACACTCAAGTTATATGTAAAGATATGAGCTTTACTATGAAGTTTTATGATGCATTGACCATAAGTTTTCATATATTTTCAAATGCTTTCCAAGCTTTATTCATGTTCATTATGATATGTCCTACATCCTATGTCATATTGATCATGCTCTATTACTTGCTCATGCATATCTCACATGCTTCATACCTTCTATGTACTAACGCATATTTTGCCTACATTATCTGATAATGTAGGGACAAACGATACTCACGCTCTTGACATTCGTGCTAGAGCCGGTTTAGTTCTCAAAAGTTGGTGAGTCCTCAGTCATTGAGGACATGAATTTTCTTTCATGTTGTTTACTTGACTTTTCTCTTATGATTCGGATGATATAGGAGCTTCTCCTAAGCCCTTATAAAATCTATAATAGAGGCATGCTTAGATGTTCAAGTTGATGTAAGTCCATTTTGGACATTTGGTTGGAGTTACTTTCCTTTGACTTCTTGTCGAATGGATTCATCCACTTGTCTTATCATATTATTTTACCTTATGTATACAATATATGCTAAGATGACTTGGTTTGGATCCTTTAGGTTCTCGATCGCCATGTCATATCTAGTCCCCAGGCTTAGGTTGTGACAAACTTGGTATCAAAGCACAAGATTTAAGAGTGTCCTAGGGAATCTAACATGCGATATTAAGTAGATTCCTATTCATCAATGTAATGTGAACCACATCTATGAATAGGAGGCTATGAAATATCTTATGAAAATCTCACTTCTTTCATAATCTATGGCATGAGGTAGAGTGGTACTCTAAGTCTTTCCCTCTAATAAGGGTTCTTTGCGATATTCAAAAAATTCCTCCACAAAGATACCCCGCTCGAAGGAATGTGGTTGAAGAGGGGAAACAACCTCTGAATGATCCCTTGTATGACCAAGTGAGCAGTGTCGAGTTCTAATTGGCCTTCCAAGTACTTTCTCAAGCCGTGACAGCACAAGAAAATCATGAGCTGCTCCCATGAACCCAAGTGTGGGTACGTTAGCAAGAAGGGTTTGACTTCATGAGGATGAATCCTCCTAAGTTTTGGGGTTGTAAATTGGAAGAGGATCTACTAGAGTTTGTTGATAGCATTCACAAGATTGTAGAGAGTATAGGGATTAGCCCAATTGAGAGGGAAGAGTTGTCTACATGTCAATTGAAGGGTGTTGCTTGTATTTAGTTTGATTAGTATAAGAGTGAAAGGCCTAGAGAGGTGGATTCCACAACTTGAAAGAATTCAAAACGGTATTTCTTGATTGTTTTTACCATTGGATTTGAGGGAGGCTAAGATACAATATTTCTTCAATCATAAGCAATGTGGTATGAGTGTTTGGGAGTATGTCCTCAAGTTCACTGAATATTTGAAATATGCTTCATTCATGGTTTTCGATCCAAGAGTTCATATGAGAAAGTTCGTGTTAGGTATGTTGGAGGTGGTTTATAAGGAGTGTAATACAGCCATGTTGATTCAGAAAATGGACATCTCTAGACACATGATATATGTGGAGCAAATAGAGGGTGAGAAACTAAAGGACAAAACTAGGGAGTCAAAAAAGGCAAGGACTGATGGTGTTGATTCCTCTTATGCTAGATCCAAAAGTGGAGGGCGTCCTTATATTTGCCAAAGGTATTTCGGTCAAGGTTCTTCAAAGGCTACTACTCCTAGATTTGAACCCTACCCTACACCTCAATGAGGTTCTCCCATTGGCCAAGTTACCCCCGCATATAAGAAATGTGGAAAGATCCACAAGGTAGACTGTCTAGCGGGTTTGAATGTGTGCTATCAGTGTGGCAAGTTGGGTCAAAATTCTACGAAGTGTAAGGTTAAAGATGGTCGTCCTCAAGGATAAGTTCCACAAGGTGACCAAGATCAACCAAAAGGTGGTCAACGCAATAATTGGTTTTATGTTATTCATGGTAGGAAAGAGGTGGAGGAGACTCCCTGATATTTTTACTAATATGTTATCGGTCTTTCACTATGATGTTTATACCTTACTTGATCTCGGTGCAAATTTGTCTTTTATAACTCCTTATATGGCCATGAGATTTGATGTTAGCCCCGATATATTATTAGAGACATTTTTTCATTTTTACTCCCTTAGGTAAGTCGGTTATGGCTAAAAGAGTGATCTATAGAAGCTGTCAGATATTAATTTTTCCTAAAATTACTCTATACAATCTAGTTGAGCTTGATATGATCAATTTTGATGTTATCCTTGACATGGATTGGCTATAAGAATTCTATGCTTCTATTGATTATATAACCTAAGTGGTTAAGTTTCAATTTCCAAATAAGCCATTCTAACTTAGAATGGAAAGGTAGTAATTCCGTGTTTAAAGGTCAATTAATTTTGTGCCTTAAAGCTTGGAAGATGATTTCCAAAGGTTGCATCTACCATTTTATGAGGGTTAGGGATACCAATTCTGAAACCCCTACATAGAGTATGTCCCTATTGTTAGTGAGTCTTCGAATGTTTTTCCCAATTATTTACCCAATGTTCCTCCTAAAAAGAAAATTGACTATGCGATAGATCTTTTTCATGGTACTCAACCCATTTCTATTCCTCCTTACCGAATGTTTCCGGTTGAATTAAAATAGTTAAATAAATAATGGAAAGACTTGTTAGACAAAGGTTTTATTAGACCAACTATATCGTAATGGGGTGCTCCCGTATTGTTTGTTAGAAAGAAAAATAGTTCTCTATGTATATGAGTTGATTACCAAGAATTGAACAAAGTAATCATTAAGAATAAATATCCAATTCTGAGAATAGATGTTCTCTTTGACCAATTGCAAGGGGCAAGTTATTTCTCCAAGATTGATATTCGTTCAAATTTTCACCAATTAAGGGTGAGGGAGTGTGATATTCCCAAGACAGCATTTCAAACAAGGTATATCCATTATGAGTTCTTATTTATGTCATTTGGACTGATCAACGCCCCCGCGACATTCATGGATTTGATTAATAGGGTGTTTAAACAATATTTGGACATATTTGTAATTTTGTTTATTGATGACATTTTGGATTACTTTCAGAATGAGGAGGAGCATGCTAGTCACTTGAGGACTGTATTGCAAACTCTAAGGGATAGACAATTATTTACTAAGTTCAATAAGTGTGAGTTTTGTTTGAGGGAGGTTGCTTTCCTTGGTCTCATTGTGTTCGGTGAAGGGATTATGTTAGCCTAGACCGTTGTCCTCTTTAGACATTATGAGTTTCTTGGGCCTATCCGAATATTATAGAAGGTTTGTGGAAGGTTTTTCCTCTATTTCATCTCCTTTGACTAAGTTGACTCAAAAGAAAGTGAGATCCAATGGTCGAACGCTTGTGAGAAAAGCTTCTAAGAGTTGAAAGATCTTCTTACTACCGTTCATATTTTAACCTTGCCAGAATGGTCCGATGATTTTGTTGTTTATTGTGATGCTTCAAGAGTTGGTCTTGGTTTTGTTTTCATGCAATATGGTAAGGTGATAGCCTATGCTTCTAGGCAATTTAAGGTGAATGAAAGAAATTATCCGACTCATGACCTAGATCTAGCAGCGGTTGTGTTTTCTTTGAAGAATTGGATACACTATCTATATGGTGTCCATGTAAATGTGTTCAGCGATAACAAAAGTCTACAGTATGTTTTAAGCAACAGGACTTAAACCTTCAGCAAATGCAATGGCTTAAATTTTGAAAGACTATGATATGAGTGTGTTGTACCATCTGGGTAAGACTAATGTAGTTGCCGATGTACTAAGTAGATTGTCCATGAGTAGTGTTGCACTTATTGCAGAAGGTAAGAAGGAACTGGTTAAATATGTACATAAATTGGCTCGATTAGGTGTTCATTTGGTTGACTCTAATAGTGGAAGTATCCTCAAACAAAACGGTTCGGAATTGTCACTTGTAGCGAATGTTCAGACTAAGCAAAACAATGATCCTCTGTTGGTTGAATTAAAGAAGTTGGTTCCCAAAAAAGCCATTGAAACTTTTTCCCAAGGGGGAGATGGGGTACTTAGCTACCAAGGTCGGTTGTGTGTGTCTAATGTTGATGGTTTGCTAGAATTGATATTAGATGAGGCCCGTAATTCACAATATTCAATTCCTCTAGGATCCACCATAATGTATCACAATTTGAGGGAAGTGTATTGGTGGAATGGGATAAAGAAGAATATAGCGGAGTTCATGACTAAGTGTCCAAATTGTCAACAAGTTAAAATTAAGCATCAAAAACCGAGAGGTTTAGCTCAAGACATTGAGATTCCTAATTGGAAGTAGAAAGATGTGAATACAAACTTTGTAATAGGTTTGCCTCGTACTAAGAAAAAATATGATTCCATTGGTTGTCGTGGATTGCATGACTAAGTCAGTTCATTTTCTATCATTTAAGACTTCTTTTGGTGCTGAAGATTATTGTAAGTTGTATGTTCGTGAGTTGATAAGACTACATGGTGTTCTCTTTTGCATTATATCGGATCGAGGTACATAATTCACTTTGCACTTTTGAAAATCATTTTAAAAGAGTCTTGGTACAAAGGATAAGTTGAGTACCGCTTTCCATCCTCAAACCGATGGTCAAGTCAAAAGAATGTGTTGTGTCCAAACGCACACACAAGTGTACGCGGTCTCACAAGTAATATCGTGGCTCCTTTTAGGAATCGGATGTTGAACCCACAGTGACTTGTCAATTAACTATTTTGCTAAATTATATCAAATCTAATTAATTATTTTATCAAAATAAAAATATTACTATTAATATTTTAATACTATAAATTACAAGAATTAAATAATAAAGTAGACTTACAATATTATTGGGACAATTCTAGGCTGCAGCATACTAAAAATTCATGTTTCGCATCTCTTTCATGAATTTCAGAAGGTTAAAAAATTATTGATTTACAAGGTTGATTTTACAATCATGGTCTCTCGACCTCTAATTGCATACCTTTGTTGACAACCTAACTACATCATTGAGCGGGGATAAGCATGAACCAACAAAGATGTATTAATTATATCATCATGTCTAGTAACCAAGCATGATGTGTAGGTATGTGACATGAACATCCTGTATACGAATTATCTTAGGCAATTCTAGAACAAACATGTTCCTTATATGCTAGTGTTTTATCCCTTTTGTTCTAATGGTGATCAACCATTAAAATAGTAGAAAAAAGAATATAGGAGTAATAAAATTGATATCCAACTTCATTTATAAAATTAATGTTCAACAATCATTCATAGCTGCAGCCCTAGAACAAGGGTCTTTAGCAACTAATGTCTTAAGAAAAGAAGAAGAAGAAAAGAACCTAGGTCAAAAGTTACAACTTTATTCCCCTCTAAAAACTAATTTTATGGAATATTTATAGGTGTACGAAAAAACTCCAAATAACCAAGTCCAAAACTAATTGGGAAACTCAAAACCCAAAAGAATTAGGTCTTGCACGAGTGAACTAGGCGTCTCTTCAAATTTGAATCATGGCAGGATTTTGCAATTTGAAAGTTTCATATATATATAAATATTAATATAATATTAAATTTAATCCATTAAATTTTCTTCTTGATATTCTTCTTTGATCTTCTATCTTTAATTTGTTTTGGCCCCAAAATTTCTTCATTTTTGCGCCAAGTTAATCCTGCAATTAAAATATACAATTTAGCACAATCCATAAAGTTTATGCTAAAAAAACAAAATAAATATATTAAATATGAATCAAATAATGACTAAAAATATGTATTTTAGGCCTCACATCAGCACCTCAAACTTAAACCTTTGCTCGTCCTCGAGCAAACATTAAAGCTCATCAAAAAATCACACTAGGAATGCCACTACTTTTGTTGATACAAACAATTAGGCTATAAAAATTTCAAAACATCAAATCCATATCCCAATTATTATGCAAGATATACAATAAAACAACAAACTCCTAAACTCCTAACCTCAAGGAAGGACTCTAACTCATCAAATTTAAGTTTGTTCACCTACTTTATCAAATAAAGCTAATAAAATCTCCTATCGATCATGAAACAAGTGTCCTCATAAGAATACATAGTCCACACACGCAATTTAAGAATTGAATTTAAATTAAGGACTTAGTATCAAAGAACAACTCTCACACTAACAAAAGAATTCACATGTATGCACAAAGAACCATATGCTTTGTCATTATGGACATCTCCACTAATGGGTTGTAATATAGGCTAGGAAAACTATATAATAGTGACATACACTTCCCTAAGCAATTTGCACTTAAGACTTCATCACCCATTATTTTCTTCTCTTTATTTTCATATCTCTACAACAAATATCTCACTAGTAATTTTATCTCATCAAGAATGCCTTAATCATATATTTTTTTCAAGCAGTTACATATATATATTTTTTATCTTTTTTTCATGTCATTTTATTTCAAAGAGGGCTTTTTCATCACTTTGTAGCTATCATTGATCACTTTTTTAACTCAACCATCCCTTTTCTTGATATTTAATAATTATAATAAGTCTTTTCTACAGTGGTGTACAAAGAAAGGTTCAAAAACTAGGAACTAAATAAAATAGTTAAGGCAAAAATATGACTACCAACAAATAGCGATAGGCTCAAAAGGGCTGACTAGTGATATAATCACTAAAAAGGCTAAATATACAAGACAAACCAAAGAAAGCGTATTCTCATCATCTAAACAGAGAAATACTTTTTATTTCACTTCAATAACATGTAGGGAAACTTCTAGACTAAGATGCAAAATGTGGAATAAATAAATTCTCACAACACATGGCACAAATGTCAATCAAGATGGATCAATTCTGCTTCAAAAATACACAGGGTTATAACAAGCTATAAAATAAAATAAGCTATAAATAGACTCACAATAATGAGACTAGGTGTCACAAAGTCTACTATTTAATGAGCAATCAAACATTCACAGAACAATATCACTCAAGATTAGGCCTAAATAGCAAGTACTAATTCAAAAAGGTTTTTTTCCTCTACATAAAAATAAATAAATAAATAAAAATAAAAACAAAGTCTACTCCTAAAAAAATAAAATATAATTAGCTCAAAGGGACTCCCTTCAAAAAAGAACCGAAAAGATAAGTGTGCTTGTACTTAAGAATAAAATATGAAAAATAAATAAAAAGAATAATTTTATGCAGTCATAAAAACAATATATATAACCTGAAAAGTTTACTTCGGTCATAACTTTAGAAAAACAACCTCAAAACAAAATTCTAATGGTTCCATCAACTCTAAAATGGCCAAATGAGGCTAGTAGAATGAACGGTACAAGTGTCGGGGCAACCAGTACGAGTTTAGGATCATTTGGCTCTTTTGCCTTAAAAAATTGGTTTATAGTTGACTTTGGTCAACATTCTTGGAAAACAGGCTCGGATAAAAATTTGGACAGTGTGGCTAGATCCAGAATATCAAATTTGGTCTAGACTGACCGTTCGCTTTCCGAGGCTTGCGATCTATTCTCGAGGTTCATTGTGGAAATGGGATCAAAATCATACTTGCGTATGGGACCTATTTTTTGTTAAAATGACATCATATGGGAATTTTTAATGCGCCATTAAGTCCGTAATGTCGAATTTGGTGGGGTAGCATATCTCGTTTGCGCTCACGGAGTTCCAAACGAATCCCAAGCACCCCGTCGGAGGATTTGGAATGCTAAGCTTATTTTTGCACTAGCTGGGACTGGTGCCATCTCTAAAGCGAGTGACGCTGAAACTACCAGCCCCCTTCTGTGGGTGTCACTTAAGCGATAGTCCCGTCGCTTGCCTTTTTGGTGGGTGTCGCTTAAGCGATCGTCGGAGGGTCTCCAATGCGACATTTGATGGTCCTTCCTAAGTCCAAATTTCAAGATTTTTGCTCAAACTTTAAACCTTGTCTTCTCCTTCAATTCTTGGGAGATTTGGGTGATTCAAAATGCTAAATTATGTAAAATTTCGAGGGGAACCAAGTGGTGTGTTCAGAATTAGGATTTGAGGCTTAAATTGTGGTAAAATCCCCTTTTTCCCTGCATTTCTAAGTTCTCAGGCCTTGAAGTTGATCATTTATGCATGTTAGGTTTGGACCTATTTTGGTGTGTGAATTATGTTCCCTTATGGAACATGAGCTAGGGAAAGTAGTTGGAGCCTATTCTCGGAGTCAATTTCGTGAGTTACATAGCAAGCACAATTACAATGTTTAACTCTGAAATTGGCTAGTCTCTAATTTCAATAATTTTAGTGTCATAATGACTGTATTAATGTTGTGATTCTATTATTGATAGCATGGCCTCATTCGTAGGCCGCTCGGAAGGAAAAAAAGATGATTTTATGAATTGAAGCGCATGCGGTCGGCGTACATGTAGGCTATGATTTTCCCCTCGTGAGACTGTGCATTTTTAAGTAATTGTATCTTGAATTGTATGAGTTGGAGGGTTGCGTTATCGAGCATACTAAATTCCTAGAATTTATGTCTTAGGCGCTATTTTGGGAAACTATTGAATTGTTTAAGCATGTTTCCTGCTATTGAAGTTCATACATGCCTTGTGTTGTATGCTTTGCCTATGGTTATATGTTTGGAAGCATGTTGTGCTTTAGTCTAGGCATAGACTTGGGATTGCCTTAGACTTGCGCGATTTTTGTGTCGTTTGAGTTTAGAACTTTTGCGACGTCATTTCGGATGGTTAGCTCCCTATAGACTTATATAGCTGACTTGAGTCAGACAGTCTGAGCTTTATCTAGGTAGTAACACAGCTTTTGACCCTACCACTATAATGACCTATTCTCCTAACGTGTATTCTGGAAGTCGCCTCCATAATTTGGGTTGTATATGGTTCGGGATGGGGGTACTCCCCGTGATGCTCGGTTGGTCGCTAATTCTAATTTTGTTCGATCCCTTAGCTATAGATACAAGGTTCAAGCCCATGGTCTAGCTTACTTGTGTTCAGTTCCTTAGCTATAGATACCCGATTGAAATATGTGGTCTTGCCCACTTATGTACAAGCCCCTTAGCTATAGCTACCTGATTGAAGTCCGTAGTCTAGCTTACCCATGTTTGACCCATTGGCTATAGTTACTCAATTGAAGTCTGTGGTCTAGCTTACTCGTGTTGACTCATTAGCTATAGCTACTCGATTGATGTTTGTGGTCCGTCTTACACGTAGTTCAATTCCTGATTCCCTGATGAATCTTTGGTTCAAATCCTCATCTGGTCTCACCTTTGGGTTGAGGTATTAAAGTTTTGGAATGGTTCAATTCAAGTCTAAGAAATGGTTATATTATTAGAATCTGTTTAGCTCCATTCATTTTACTTCAGCTATTCTTGCACCTGTTGGGCTTATGGGAGTCCGTGTAGGTTACCTTATACTTCTGCACATGCATACTCGTTGGGTTTATGGGAGCCCGACAGATATAGTTAGATTCTTTATCTTTGTTTTCTAAGTACGCTTATGTACATACCTACATTTACTTCTTGTCATGTCTTTGGTTATGATCATTTACTCAGACCTCAGCTTACTTTCGATTATCTTGCTCAGTTGGCCTATGATTCTTACTATGTACCTATTGTTTTGGTACTCACACTACACTCTACATTTATTTTCGTGATGCAGGTTCGAGTACTAGTTATCGCCATTGATTCGAGCCAGCTGCAGTCATGATTGAAGGTGAAGGTCAGGACATTTTATTCTGGATTTACCAATCTCCCTCTTTACATATAGTTTGCCTGTCATTTGCTATTTTGAGATAGCTCTATTCCCGTGGTCCACTTTTAGGACTTGTACTCTTTTTACTAGTAGCTCTTTACATGTGACTTCTAGTTTCTGGGAGGAATCTTTTTGTTTTGTAGATATCTTGTTGCTTTTGCCCATTCATGTATACTTCTATTATTTTTTTAATGTTCTAGATAATATTGCTTGTCTTCTATCCTCATATACCATTACTCGTAGTTTTGGGATACAAGTTGGCTTGCCTACTTGTGGGTCATAGAAGGCGCCATCATGACCTAAAAAATCAGGTCATGACAAGTTGATATCAGAGGCCCAGGTTCACCGGTCTTACTTGTATAAAGCTAACATCTAGTAGAGTCTTATGGATTGGTGGGGAAATATCTGTGACTTATCTTCGAGAATCTACAAGATGTCTTTAGGATTGTGCCTCTTTTGTATCCTTATCGTGCAGTGTATGTCTAATCATTTTTTGAAAATCTTACTTCTTTCACTTTTTATAGGATGGCTCGCACGTGTGCTGGAGGTAGAAGCTTACCTAAGGGTTGTGTCAGGGCTGCAGCACCAGCCAGGGATCGAGAGAAGACTTCAGAGACGGAGGTGGAGCCACCAATAGCTCTAGTATATCTGAAGTCGGTGGGCTTGGGACCAACCCAACCACTGCCCAATCTAAATGGAGATCTGGACTTACAGGCAATGTTCACCTAGATTTTAGCTACTATTGGAGGTATGCAATAGGCCATAGTTCCCGTCTCTCTAGTGCCGCAGGACTAGCCTACACCTAAGGCATCTATTATTCAGCAGACACTGGCACCCGAAGCTCAATCGTATGATTTAGAGGGCATCATGCCTCTTCAGGTGTTGAAGATACTCAGGGTGTTCCTTAACCGTCGAGGTTTTCTAGAGTTATGGGTGATAATACCACAAGTTTCTACTCACTTTCTAAGAGCGGCTATAGACTTTAGGTCTAGTGTAGTCGATAGGAGCTGAATTCACTGCTTATCAGCAAGACAGTCCTTCCCGGTAGTGGTGGCGTACATATTTTGAGACAAGGATAGCTGGGTCTCCACCAATAATGTGGGCTGAGTTTTCAAAGGTCTTCTTGGCCAGATTTATTCCAAGGAGCCTTTAGTAAAATTATGAGCCAGAGGGATCTTAATTCGAGGAAGCACTACTAGATTGATCTCCTGAAGGACTATGACCTCTATTCTCTACTATTCAGGCAAGAAAAATGTATTAGCAGATGGCTTGAGTCAGAAGGCGGTGAGTATGGGTAGTCTAGCCTTCCTTTCTACTGTGGATCGACCATTAGCTTTGTATATCCAGTCCTTAGCTAATCGGATGATTGGACTTGATTTCTATGATTCTCGGTCTGTATTAGCTTATGTAGGAGCTTATTCATCTCTATTGGATTAGATTCGTAATTGTCAGTTTGGGGTTGAGGTCTTAATTGCACTTCGAGATTGGAATTTGGGAGGTGACACGGGTTTGGCTAACTTAGATTCAGATGGGATTTTTAAGTTGTTTGGTCGTCTCTATGTTTCGAGAGTTGGGGGTTTGATTCAGATGATCCTTAGCAAGGGACATAAATCTAGATATTATATCCATCTGGGCACCACTAAGATGTTTCAATACTTGAGGCGGCACTACTTGTGGAGTGCTATGAGGAGAGATATTACGGATTATGTATCACATTATTTGAGTTCTCGGTAGGTTAAGGCCGAGCATTTTGGTCTTGGTGGCGAGCTTTAGAGATTACCCATTCCCAAGTGGAAATGGGAGAAAAATGACCATGGATTTTATGATAGAGTTGCCTCGATCTTCCCTTGGTCTTGAAGTATTTAGGTCATAGTGGATTGATTGACCAAGTAAGTACACTTCTTTCTTATTCATATTTCTTAAAGTACTGAGAGGTTAGCCCGTATCTATATTTGGAAGGTGGTTCATCTTCATGGTGTGCTTGTTTCCATCATCTCAGACTGGGCTAATAGTTCACATCTAGCTTTTGAAGGACTTTTCAGGAGAAGTTGGTTGCCCGTGTTAACCTTCGCACAACTTTTCACCCGCAGACTGATGTTCAGTTAGAGCGTACTATAATGATTCTCGAGGACATGTTGTGGGCTTGTGTTATGGATTTTAGGGGTCAATAGGATTAGTTTTTTCCCTTGGAGGAGTTTGCGTACAATAATAGCTACAACTCCAGTATTCATATGGCGCTGTTTGAGTCCTTATATAGTAGGTGTTGTCGCTCTCCATGTCGCGCGGTATAGTTTTGATACAGGAGGACTTAGATCATATGAGTGTGATTTTGGATAGATCAGAGTAGACACCAGAGCTATAAGGATGGTAGGCTTCGAACTTGAGGTTTGTAGTTAGTGATAAAAAATTCCTCTGTGTATCGCCCATGAAGGGCTTGATGAGTTTTGGGAGGCAGGGCAAGCTTATCCCCAGGTGTATTTTCCCTTTCAATATATTGAGGACAGTTGGCAAGGTTGTATATGAGTTAGCATTTCCCCCTTCCTTTTCAACTATTCATCTAGTTTTTCATTTCTCAATATTGCGCTGGTATGTTCCAGACGAGTCCCATGTGCTTCAGTATGATGCGGTTGACTTGCATGATTATTTGAGCTATATAGAGGAGCTAGTTGTTATTTTGGCAAGAGATATCAGGCAGTTTCATTCCAGAGCAATTCTTGTGGTTAAGGTACATTGGAGGCATCATCCAGTTGAGAAGGCTACCTAGGAGACCGAGCATAAGATGCGGGCAAAGTTTCCTAGCTTATTTGAGACTTTAGGTACTTCTTGACTCTTACTTTCGCGGATGAAAAATCTTTTAGTAGTGGAAGTTGTAATGACTCTCCAGGTCATTTTTGAATTTAAGCATTCATTCTGTCATTTAGAGCATTCCTATAGCAACCCCAAATTATTTATGACTTGCTGGAATTGATTATTTGGTCGTCTGATCATTCGATTGTGTTTTAGGCCCATTTTCCTATTATAGAACTTTCATAACCTGAAAAAGATTACTTCAGTTATAACTTTAGGAAAATGACCTCAAAATGGAATTATAAAGGTTCCATCAGCTCTATAATGGCAAAATTAGGCTAGTAGCATGGTCGGCATGAGTATCGAGGTAATCGGTATGAGTTTAGGACTATTTGGCTTATTTTCCTTCGAAATTTGTCTTATAGTTGACTTTGGTCAACATTTTTTGAAATACACGCTTAGCTAAAAATTTTGATAGTGAGCTTAGCTTCGGAATATCGAGTTTTGTCTAGAATGACCCTTTTTTCTCTTCCCAATGCTTCCGATCTAATCTCGAGGCCCATTGTGGAAATGGCCTCAAAATGGCAATTAGGCATGCAATCAACTTTTCATTAAAATGAACTCGTATGGGAATTTTGAATGCGCCATTAAGTATGGAACATTAAATTTGGTGGGTTTTGCATGCACAGGATTCTGAACAAATCCCGAGCACCCCGTCAGAGGATTTGGCATTCTAAGCTCATTTTTGCACAAACTGGGTGTCTAGTGTCGTCGCTAAAGAGATCGCTAGTTGCTAAAGCAAGTACTGCTAAAGTGGCCAGGAGCTCACTAAAGCAACTAACCCCCCTTGGACGGGTGTCGCTTAAGCAACAGTCCTATCGCTTAAGCGACTAGGAGCTCGCTAAAGCGATGTCCACATTATTGGTAGGTGTTTCTTTAACGATCGTTGGGGGGTCGCTAAAGCAACATCTGAGGATCGTTCTTAAGACCCCATTTCCAGATTTTCTCTCAAACTTTAAACCTTGTTTTCTCCTTCAATTCTTGGGCGATTTAGGTGATTCAAAATTCTAAATTATGTAGATTTTCTAGGGGAACCCAGTGATGTGTTCTGAATTAGGATTTAAGGCGTCCTTTGAGGTAAAATTCAATTTTTGCCCTGCGTTTCTAAGTTCTTAGGCCTTGAAGCTGATCATTTATGCATGTTAGGTTTGGGCATGTTTTGGTGTGTGAATTGTGTTCCCTTGTGGAACATGAGCTGGGGGTAATAGTTGTAGCCTATTCTCAGAGTTAATTCCTTGAGTTACAGATTGTGTCCCACAATACCCAATTTTTGACTCTGAAATTGGCTCATCTCCAAATTCCATAACTTTAGTGTCATAAAGACCATATTAACGTTGTGATCCTATTTTTGATAGCGTGGCAGCATTTCGATTCTATTATTGATAGGCTACAATTTTCCCCTCGTGATATTGAGCATGTTTAGGCAATTATATCTTGAATTTTTTGAGTTGGAGGGGTTGGGTGTCGAGCATGCTAAATTCTTAGAATTCATGTCCTAGATACTATTTTGGGAAATGGTTAGATTGTTTAAGCATGATTCCTTCTATTGTCATTCATCCACACCTTATGTTGTATGCTTTGCCTATGGTTATATATTTGGAAGCATGTTGGGCCTTAGTCTAGGCTTAGACTAGTGATTGCCTTAGACTTGCATGATTTTGGTGTCATTGGGACTTTGAACTTCTCTAACGTCATTTTGGATGATTAGCTCCCTCTACACTATTATAGGATACTTGAGTATGATAGTCTAAGCTTCTTTAGGCAGTAACAAAGCTTGTGACCTTACCACCATAATGTTCTATTGTCCTAATATTCCAGTATTGCTAGGTTCTAGATTTTAGAAGTCGCCTCGATGATTCGAGATGTATATGTTTTAGGATGGAATGATGTGTTGATGGCACTCAGTTCGGGGGTACTCCTTGTAATGTTCAGTTGGTGGTTGATTCTAATTACGTTCGATCCCTTAGCTAAAGATACCCGGTTCAAGCCTGTGGTCTAGCTTACTTGTTATCGGTTCCTTAACTCTAGATACCCAGTTGAAGTCCGTGGTCTAGCTCACTTGTGCCAGTCCCCTTAGCTACAATTATCCAGTTGAAGTCCGAGGTCTAGCTTACTCATGTTCGATCCCTTAGCTACAGTTAACTAGTTGAAATCCATGGTCTAGCTTACTCATGTCGACTCATTAGCTACAGCTACCCGATTGAAGTCTATGGTCTAGCTTATACGTGTTTTAATTCTGGATTCCCTAATGAATCTTTGGTTTAAGTCTTCATCTGCTCTCATCTTTGGGTCAAGTATTAGAGTTTTAGATTGGTTCGGTTCTTATCTAGGAAATGGTGATATTATCGGAATTCTTTTGGCTCTGTTCATTTTACTTCAACTATTCTTGCACCTATCAGGCTTATGGGAGTCCATGTAGGTTGTTACCTTATACTTGTGCATGTGCGTACCCGTTGGGTTTATGGGAGCCCACCGGATTTATTTAGGTTGTTACCTTATACTCATGTACATACCTACATTTACTTCTTGCGTTGTCTTTGGTTGTGAATATTTACTCGCACTTCAGCTTACTTTTGCTTATGTTGTTCAGTCGACCTATGATGCCTACTGGTACCTATTGGTTTGGTACTCATACTACACTATATATCTATTTTCGTGATGCAGGTCCGAGTACTAGCTACCAGCATTGATTCGAGCCAGCTATAATCATTATCGAAGGCGAGGGTGAACACATTGCGTTCTAGATTTACTCGTCTCCCTTTATACATATATTTTGCCTGTCTTTTGCTATTTTGAGATAGCTCTGTTTTTGTGGTCCAATTTTGAGACTTGTAATCTTTTTACTAGTAGCTCTGTACATGTGACTTTCAGGTTCTGAGAGAGATCTTTTTTGTTTTGTATATATCTAGTTGCTTCCGCTTGTTCATGTATGACTCTAATTATTTCTTTTTTGTTTTTAGATTGAATTTCTGGTCTTATACCCTGATATCCCACTACTCGCAATTCCAGGATATGGGTTGGCCTGCCTATTGGTGGGTTATAATAGGCGCCATCATGACCTAAGAAATCAGGTCATGACAATACTTTTTTTATATTTAAAAAGTTGTCTAAGTGAAAAATAATGGAGAATTTTTCATTTTATGAAAACAATTTCCTTCCAGTGGAGTCCGCGACAACTCCTAGTCGTGGACCTGACAAAGGGATTAATTTTTTATTTTTTAAAAAATGAAGTTAAAAATTATTAAACAAACCTAAAGCATGCTCCACCCTAAATAATATGTTGGAAGAATCCCCACCCCACACTTGAAAATATTCTATCTCTCCAAAGAATTAATTAAAATTTAAAAGTAGGGTTAGGAAAAACATTCTCAGGTCTCTAGACCTAGCTAGAAACACGTTCTCTCAATGTTCATCAAGGCTCATACACACCCCACACTTTAGCTCAATGTGCTCCTTGGCTTCAAATCTTAGGTACTGAGACTTCTCCTTATTTACAAAAATTAAAATAAAAAAACATAACACTAAAAGGTATAAAAATAAAAACAAGAAGTTATATTACGATTGGATTTCCTCCCAATAAGCATCTGATTTAACGCTGTGGCACGACGCAAGTCACCACCCATTTTTCTCTCCACTTTGAAGATATGTACTGTAACCCCAATTTTTCATCCATCTTTTTACTTCTTTGATCGGGTGGTGGTACAAAGATGGTGGAACCAAGTAATGGATTGTGCATGTAGAAATTCTTGTCTCTAAATGAGGCATGCTATTTTGTCTCTTTTCAGGTGCAAAGTTAAGAATGTAGGATTCTTGTTCCTCATCCTCATACTCCTCCATTAGTTCGGATGACTTGAAAGACATTTCATCATCTAAATATAAGTTCAAAAATGATTTGAATGGGGACCAATATGTCCTCTTTCAAACTTAAACCAAATGCAACATGCTCACTTTAATACTCCTTATAAATGACATCTTCAAGCGAAGTATAATTGCATAGCATCTCCTCTTGTTTTAGCTCCTCAATTTGACTTATAAGTGTTTTTCAAATATCACCCAACTCATAACTATACGGTTGTGCATCAAACCAACAACCTTTGTTTTTAATTCATTGCTGAAGTTGTGAATATGTAAGAAAAACATATCAATATCTTGCAAGAGCTCTACTAGTTTATCTATAAAGTGTACCGTTCCATATTCTATTCTCCTTGAGCGCTCTCCATACTCCTCTAATAATTTCCTCCAAGAATTTGCACTATCAAAGGAACAAGGATTCTTAAAATCATCAAATTTAAGTTTGTTCACGTACTCTATCAAACAAAGCTAATAAAATCTTCTATCTATCATGGAACAAGTGCTCTCACAAGAATAAATAGTGAACACACTCAATTTAAGAATTAAATATAAATTAAGGACTTAGCATCAAAGAACAACTCTCACACTCCCAAAAAATTCACCATTATGTACATCTCAACTAATTAAGTATACTCAAATAAAATCAAAGAGGACTTTAATGGATTGTGATGTAGGCTAGGGGGCGGGTAGGAAAACTGTATAATAGTGTCTTACACTTCTCTAAGCACTTTGCACTTTAAGATCATTTCATTATCCATTATTTTCTTGTCTTTATTTTCATCCCTCTCTTCAACAATTATCTCACTAGTAATTTCATCTCATCAAGAACGCTTCAATCATATTTTATTTTTCAAGCAATTGCATATATAATTTTTTTCTCTTTTTTTCATGTAATATTCTTTTAAAGAAGGATTTTTCATCACTTTGTAGCTATCATTGATTACCTTTTCCACTCAACCATCCCTTTTATTGATATTTAACAATTATAATAAGTCTATGCTACGGTGCTCAAGGAAGCAAGGCACAAAAACTAGGGATTCAATAAAATAGTCAAAGAAAAAATATGGCTACCAACAAAAGGCTACAAGCTCAAAAGTGCTGACTAGTGATATAATCACATAAAAGGCTAAAACTTATAAAATAAATCAAAGAAAGTCTATTATCATCTTCTAAACAGAGCAATACTTTTTATTTCACTTCAATAATATGCAGGAAAAGTTCTAGACTAAGATGCAAAATATGGAATAAACAAATTATCACCACACATGGCACAAGTGTCAATCAAGATAGATCAATTCTCCTTCTAAGATAGATCGGTCCATACTAAGCTATAAAATAAATTAAGTTATATACAAAGTTACAACAATGAACCTAGGTGTAAAAAAATCTATTATTTAATTAGCAATCAAATATTCATAGAAAAATACCACTCAAGATTAGGACTAAATATCAAGTACCAAGTCAAAAAGGTTTTTTTTCTATACAAAAAATAAACATAAAAATAAAATCTACTCCTAAAAAAATAAAAGATAATTGGTTTAAAGGGACCACCTTCAGAAAAGAATCGAAAAGAAAAACCAAAGCTAAGTGTGCTTGTACTAAAGAATAAAAAATAATAATAAAAAACTATTTTATATATTTATATATATATTTTATATTTAAAAAGTGGTTTAAGTGAAAAAGATAAGATTTTTTTTGTTCCGGTGGAGTCCGCGACAAGTCCGCATCGTTGATCAGGCATGGGGATTAATTATTTTTTTTAGGAAAAATTAAATTAAAAATTTGTTAACAAACTTAAAGCACACTCCACCGTAAATAATATATTGGAAGAATCCCCACCCCACACTTGAAAAGATATTATGTCCCCAAAACATTAATTAAAATTTAATACTAGAGTTAGAAAAAACTTTTTGAGGCCTCTAGTCCTAGCTAGTAGCACGTTCTCTCAATGTTCATCAAGGCTCGTACGCACCCCACACTTTATCTCAAACGTTCTCCTTGGCTTCAAATCTTAGGTACTGAAAGTTCCCCTTATATACAAAAATAAAAACAAAAAACATAACACTAAAAATTATAAAAATAAAAATAAGAAGCTATACTACAAATGGGTTGCCTCCCAATAAGCATCTAATTTAACATTGCGGCACGATGCAAGTCACCACTCATTTTTCTCTCTACTTTGAATATATGATTTGTACCCCCAATTTTACACCCATCTTTTTGCTTCTTTCATATGGTGGTGATACAGAGATAGTGGAACCAAGTAATGAATTATGCATGTAAGAATTCTTGTCTCTAAAGTGAGGCATGCTATTTTGTCTCTTTTCGGTTGTAAAGTTAAGAATATACGATTCTTGTTCCTTACCTTCATACTCCTCCATTAGTTCGGATGACTTGAAAGACATGTCATCATCTAAATATAATGTCAAAAAGTAATTTGAATGCGATCCAATACGTCCTCTTTAAAACGTAAACAAAATGCAACATGTTCACTTTTATAATCCTTAAAATGGCCTCTTGAAGAGAAGTATAATTGCATAGCATCTCCTTCTGTTTTAGCTCCTTAATTTGACTTATAAGTGTTTTTCCAGTTTCACACAAGTCATAACTATATGGTTGTGCATCAAACACAATAACCTTTGCATTCAATTCATTGCTAAAGTTGTGAATATGTAAGAAAAATATATCAATATCTTGCAAGAGCTCTACTCGTTTCTCTATAAAGTGTGTCATTCTATATTCTATTCTCCTTGAGCTCTGTCCATACTCCTCTAATAATTTCATCCAAGAATTGGCACTATCAAAGGAAAAAGGATTATTAAAATCATCATAAGAGGATTTTAGGGAAGGGTGACAATACTTGGGACAAACGAACCACAGAACACCACAAAATTTGCAAGATAGAGATGGTGCACACAACTCTCCCTCGAGAATATATTGATATTATTTCCAAAAATTGGGTCCTTTACAATAAGGACAAGGGTTCATCAAACAGGAATATTTATCACTCCACACTTTTTCTTGCGAAAAATTTATCTCAAAAAGGCTATTAATTAGTGCAAGAAAATAAAATAATAATTAATAAAACTTAAAAAAATAATTTATGTACAACTCAAATAAATAAAAGAGAAGAAGTATAACCTAGAAAAATAATTAATTTCTAAGTTCTCGTTAGTGGCGCCAAAAATATGTTGTGTCAAAACGCACACACATGTGTACGCGGTCTCACAAGTAATATAGTGGCTCTTTTTAGTAGCCGGATGTCAAACCAACAGGGACTTGTCTATTAAATATTTTTCCAAATTATATTAAATCTAATTATTTATTTAATCAAAATAAAGATAATACCATTAATATTTTTATAATATAAATTATAAGAATTAAATAATAAAATAAACTTATAATATTATTGGGACAATTCCAGGGCTGCAATGTACTAAAAATTCGTATTTCACATCTCTTTCATGGATTTCAGAAAGTTATCAAATTACTGATTTACAAGGTTGATTTTACAATCATGGTCCCACAACCTCTAATTAAGTTTGTTGACAGTCTAACTACATCGTTGAGTGGGGATAAGCATGAACCGACAAAAGATGCATTAATTCTATCATACTGTCTCATAACCAAGCATGGTATATATGTATGTGTCATGGACATCGTATACACAAATTATCCTATGCAATTCTAGAACAAACGTGTTCCCTATATTCTAGTGTTCTATCTCCTTTCAGTCTCTCGAGTTCAAGATAGACAACAAATTTATTCTAATGGTGATCAAAAAATAAAATAATAGAAGCAAGAATATTGGAGTGATAAAATGATAACCAACTAGATCCATAAAATTAATATTCAACAATTATTCGTACCCGCAGCCCTAGAACAAGGGTCTTTTAGCTACTAATATCTTCATAAAAGAAGAATAAGAAAAAAATCCTATGTAAAAATTTAAAAGTTTAGTCCCTTCTGAAAACTAATTTTATGAAATATTTATAGTTGTAGGAAAAAATTTCAAATAAAATAACTGAATCCAAAACTAATTAGGAAATCCAAAACCCAAAAGAATTGGGTCTTGTACGTGTGAACTGGGCGTCTCTTAAAATTTCACAAGTAACAGGCTTTTGCAATTTGAAAGTTTCAGATATATAAATATTAATATAATATTCAATTTAATCCATTAAGTTACCTGCTTGAGTTTCTTCTTTGATCTTCCATCTTTAATTGATTTTGGTTCCAAATTTCTTCATTTTCACGCTAGATTAATCCTACAAATAAGACATACACTTTAGCACAATCTATAAAATTTATGCTTAAAAAGACAAATAAAAAGACTAAATATGAGGCAAATAATGACTAAAAATATATATTTTTGGCATCACATCAGGCGGATTCAAATGTTAGAGGATATGTTGAGGGCATGCGTCATCGATTTGATGGGAAGTTGGGATGAGCATATACCATTGATTGAGTTTTCTTTCAACAATAGTTATCACTCCAACATCCAAATGGCTCCTTTTGAGGCATTGTATAGGAGAAGATGTAGGCCCCCGGTGGGTACAGGCTGAGGTGAAAGATAAAGAGACCAGCTCTAGATAGTAGAGGAGATGCAGAGAAGGCCCCCAGGGTACACATGGGACCTCAGGCTCTAGGACCAAGCAGGTGGAGCCCCAGTTATTCCATTGAAATTGATCTCTCTGAAGACCCTGATTATGTTATAGAGACCAATCCCTCAGAAGTCCCAACGATAGGTTCTCCAGAGCACCTGATGACCAGGGAAGTGGTTCCAGAAGCCACGTCAGTGGTTCTTATGACCAAGCACTATGTCAAGCCAAATCCTACGGTAAGTGTTACGGCATATTCGATCCCTCTATCTTGGTCATCGGTGAACCACGAATTACCTGGCTATAGATGTCTTTTGGATTCAAGTGAGGCAGACGACGAGGGATAAACAAGCAAATAGAAACCAGATAGAGACGGGGAACATACTTCACCTCCTAGGTCACCAGGTCGAATTGGGAACTAATCGACTACAGGTAGGACAGTGATAGGCATAGTTTTTATTGGCTATATGGGGAAATTTGTCAGTTTGGTTTCGGCTTAATGTAGGAAGCCCTGTGTGGCTGTAATATGAGATGCTATAACCTATGTATATGTTGACCCTGTGAGGCGTTATGGTTGTGATATGAAATGATATGGATGTATATATACATTGGCCTTGCATGGCATTGCTATTATTTCCTAAGTGCAGGGTTGGGATAGGAAGGAATATAGAGGAAACTCTGTTGAAGTTTTTTTTGAAATAAAAAGGGAATGAGATACAGGTTCATCATATGGTCTGGAAGTTGATACTGAGTACCTTATTATGATGAATTAAAGTTGTAGGGGTACCCTCTGTGTTGTTGGAATGGGGAGGCCCATGTTTATTTAGGAAGCTTTAGTTTGGAAGAAAACTCCTGTCGGAGGGCAAAGTGTCCAGCAATTGGGTTCCACTTTGGTGGGAATGTACAGAACCCTCAACCATTAGTGGTGAATTGGATAAGTTGTTCACGACTCAAGAATGAACTAGAGGGAAACCATACGAGTTAGGCACTAAACAGTATTATGGTGCTTATTGGATCTTAATTTCCTTCTGGTGGTAGTTAGAAGATGCTTTATGGTAACCTTTTATTGGTTATTAAGCGACTAAAATAACTTGTGGATGGAAGACATGAACTTATGGGTTGTCCAGAATCATGTGTTTCATATATTGGATAACATTCTAGAAGGATTCAGAAGGGTCGGTGATACCAAGGAATGATTTTCCCAAGGGATATAGTGGTAACGTGAAACTCCTCTGGCACAAAAATGGCCATGGATTGAAAGAATAGAAGGACTACTATAGGGAGCACTCAAGAAAGAAGTGATCAATTAAGTATGAGTATTGGACAAAAAAGGGAATAGATAGCTACGAACTAAAGGTGTAGTATGAAAAGGTGAGAAGATAAGACCATTAATAAAGTAAAATTAACATGAGACTGAGAAGAATTGAAAGTTAACCTCAGGTACCTGACAAGGATAAAAGCTTAGGAGATATAATGAAGTATTGTGAATATGTGATTCCGCCATGGTAAATATAAAGAACCCTCAAGAATGAGGGAGGTAGCTCTACAAAACTATTGATGCATTGTGAGTCCACTAAGAGGAACAAGTGGTATCCACTAAGATGAAGATAGTGTTATAAGAGATATAGAAATATGGGTCACTGGAGTACAAGTACTTCCAAATGGAGAAGTTGAAACAATTAGGGGCGCTAGATAATCACTGGTAGGGAAGAGAGGAATGTGGCTATGAATAAACTACTATATTAATTAGATGAATCGAGCACCAGTACTTGGACTAGATTGGGTACTAGTTATCGAGAATTCTAAGCACTCGATAGTTGTATTACGGGTTCTTACAGGGGCAACCTAAAGTATGGATGATCTAACAAAAGGTGTAGATATGGTGCAGTATGTCAAATATGTTGGAATAAAATTATATGCGTATGAACATTTGAAAATTAACAGAGGATGACATGGGTACACCCTAAAGGGGGGAAGTGGACAAGAGAAATACAAGTGTAAGATGAAGTCAACTGACACTATCACATCTTAATTGGAACGCTTAAACTTTAAGCGAGATCCCATGTGGGCACGAGTTAGAAAGGGATGAAGGCCAGTAATAAATGGATAAAAGCCATGATATTTGAGATCGTGTGGAGAACCATTACCAGAGAACCTAATGGAAAGGTGCATACAAAAGGGGTGAATAGAATAAGAGAGTAAGACCGAGCGATATACGGACCGTGAAAAGGGTAGCAAGGCCATAGTTGAGTAAGGATTAAGATATGGCAATAGAGTTATTGGCCACTGAGATGTGACATATAAGTATCAAGTAGAAAGAATAGAAAATCTCCTACGGTAGGAAATAAGGAGACCAAGGAGTACCTAAAGAAAGGAAAAAAGGTAGGATAAAATAGCACCAGCGCGAGCAAGTTCTAGTGTAAAGGCGATATGTGAAGCAAGATAGACCAGAAAATAAAAGGACTGCGTCTACCTCATACCGGTGGTATAAAAATAGTTATGCAACCTGCGAATATATATCATAAGACCAAGTGGAGGAGTATATGATGGAAATGAGTTATGATATTTTGGGTCTGTTATAGAGAAATACAAAAGAGAAGTTAAATCAAATGACCAAAAAGGAAATGGTCATGGTTTAACTAAAGATCTACCCCGATACCGGTTGTAAGATAAAATACGAGAGGGTAAGGCGAAACCTAAAGACTAGCCAAATGATGCTAAGGTAAATCTTGGTCCATGTTGAGTGCCTTCGCTCATTATTGCACAGATGGCAACGTAATGTAACGTGCAATAGGAAAATTGGAGCCAAATTTGAGAAAAGAACCATGGAAGAATCTGAACTAACGAGAAGCAACCTATCACTATCCTGGATCGGTGGAGTAGGAAGTTTGGAGCTAAGAATGTAGTTTCCATCAAGTTGTTGAGGCGAAATGACAATCATGAAGAAGTGACCTGGGAAGCTGAAGAGAAAATGAATCATAAGTATCCGTACCTATTCCCTGTGTCTACAGGTAATCCCACCCTTTAGAACTCTGATATTGATTGCTCGATGAAAGTATATATTATTGAAGGGAATAGAAAACTCTCCATATGGTTTATACAAGATCTTGAGGAAGGTTTTGGTTCATATTCGAGGACGAATGTTCTAAAGAGGATAAGGATGTTATATCCCATACTTTTGTACCTTGGAATACTTCTGAAGCTTCTTAAGTTTCTTGAAAGGTTCTTAAGTTTTGTGGAAGGTCTGTAAGCCTCTTAGAAGTTTCCATGCGAGCTGGATAATCTATAACGCTATCCAACAACTCTAAGGAAGGGAGAATGTGACACCCCACAGTGAGGAAGATTGGAAATATGATTATAAGAATGCGGAAAGAGTTGGAGGCCAAGTAATGAGTGGTAGGAATCGACTTAATTACATAAGATACCAACTTGAAAATCATACATACATAAGTTACTTGAGTACATACCAAGCTTACGTAGCAAGGATAACATAGGTTCGTAAAATAAGACAAGATTACGAACCCACAAGGAGGAAAAGAAGGTGACACATGGCAGCAATTGGAAGTTCCATGTGGCAGCCGCTGGAGCTAGGGGGTGGACCCCATATTCCATATGGCAGCACATGGTTGGAGGAGTGGTGTGTTTCCCCAATGAGGGCTTGACATGTGTCACCACTTTGGGGTTTACATGTGTCACCACTTTAGGGTTGACACGTGTCACCTCCTAAGGTTGCCTATATATATGTTTTATGATGATACTTATAAAGAAAAGTCATTCTTATCTCCTAAGTTCAAAAAAACTCTAGAGAATAAAAAAGAGAAGAGAAACCCTAAGCTAGATAGAGAGGCTACGGATTTGGAGAGGAAAAAGAGCTAAGTTCTCCAATTTCATTCTGTGAATTAGTTATATAAGGTATACCATGATGGTATGAAGGTTTTATTAATTTAGATTCATGGTTTTTAGCAGCACCAAAAGGTTAACAAACAACCACGAAGTTTTAGCCACGCTAAAAGAACTTCCGAGGTGAGTTTTGGCTAGTCTTTGCGAGTTTCAGGCAAGGTAATGTATTATCTTTAAATTTGGAGTTTATGATGTGGTTATGAGGTATATTACATATCTTAAATAATGTTGGAAGTGGAAAAATTGTATAAGTATGCTTGACATTAGAAACAAACTAAATTGAAGTTGTTATAGTCAAATCGAAGTCGAGTAGTGTGTTGTGATTGTGGTGATGCGGTTGCAGCTGGTTTGGTGGTGTGTTGCAGGGATGGAAACTGTTATAAAAGGGGTGTGGTTACTTTGTGTTACATCCACATTACCCTCTGTTTTATATTGTTAAAGGATTTACGAAATAAAGGTTAAAAAAACTCTATTTTGGTATCGTAGTTTTGAGCTAGTTGTTTGGAGTTGTATTGAGTAATGTTGAAGTGATTTGATTGTATATATAGCTTCTAGTTTTTGTTTCTAATATGTCTTCTAAGATTATCAGTTGGATAGGGAAAGTTACAAGAGAGATGCTTCCCAATTTCCGGTAACTTCAGAACTAATAATAAACTAGTCGAGGGAAATGAATAAGGAAACGATTCCTGTAGATACTTCATTGTAGATTTTGAAATTGTAAAGTGGAGGGTTATTAACCTTAGTATTTATTTTATGTTAAATAGGTTCAAAAGACGACGAGGCGAACGTGGTTAAGGGTAATCCATAAGAGGTATTTGAAGATACCTTCTTTCTCTTGGCATGTTTTTGGCATAGGTATGTAAAGCTGTCCCTTCTTTCTTTTGGCATGTCTTAGACGTAAGTGATGAATAATATGAGCGTTGGGTTAATTCCATTCACTAGTGTTGAACATGATGAATGATCCTTACTCACCTTTAAATGTTATGAAATGTGAAATACACGTTGAGGATAATTCCATTTGTGAGCTCCGAGTATAACTCGTGACCATTATTCACTTCTGAATATTGAAGTCTCAAAGTAGTTGAACTACGGCCCTCAAGTCTCCTATTCCTAAGGTCTTAACGATGACAAATGTCTTTAATTCCATAAGCTTTTTATCTTTGTCTCGATACACGTCCTTGATTCTTGAGACTCTAGTTGACATGATTCCTAACGATGTTTCAAAGGTACTCAGGACGATTACTACTCTAGTCTTCAAATGGTGGTCCACTTGACTGTTTCATTGAGTCTTGAATGATGATTTAAGTTGCATATGATTTCTCACTACTCTACTCGTGCTCGCTGTAGCCCATCTTTCTTTGAGTCCCATAGAAGGGTCGGGAACGTTATCGTGTACAACTTTACTACTCCTTCATCGAGTCCCGGGCTGGATATATATGTATATATTTATGAAGTATACGATGATGAAATGCCATATATGATAAATTAAAGCATACAATGACATTGTATGTGCTGATGTTATTCTTCGAGTCTCGAGCCGGATATATATACAATGATATGATGTAAATATGGATAGGCCATACATTTCTTGGCATTGTTTTAAATTATGGATCGGCCGAACATTCCTCAGCATATTTTACTATGTGATAATGGCACCGAGTCCCATAATGGGCTGGGTGTGGTATCATATGTACACTACTCTTTCACTGAGTCCCTCACTAAAAGGCCGGATATGATAGATAGGCGTGCATATAAAAACATAATGATATATTTGTAACATATGAGATGATGCCGTATACAATGACATGATGCCGTATACAATGATGTGACAACACCAAGCCCCAAAGTGGGCCGAGTATGGTATATGAGAAGGAGGTACATGCCCTCATTTCATAAGCTGCAGGCATAGTAATTGTTAACTGTTATACTCATTTTCCAACATCCCTATTTCAGTTGTTGTCTCAGTTATGATGTTTTATGCTTTATATACTTAGTATATGTATCGTACTGACCCCCTTTCTTCGGGGGGCTGAGTTTCATGCCCGTAGGTACAGGTACGCATTTTGGAGATCCGTCAACTTAGGATTTCCACTCAGCTATATTGGGAGTGCTCCACTATTTTGGAGCCTAGCTTGTTGGTACCGGTCCTCCTATGTATACATTTATTTGTTCAGGGGTACAATGGAGGCCCTATCCCACCTTGTGTTATTGTTCTTTCTCTTAGAGATCGGTGGACATATATGTAGGTTTTATATGTATGTGTGTACAGTTGTCCCTATATGTTGTTATAGACTCGTCGTCTTATATGTTATCATACCTATTGATACATTATGACTCAAATAGGGGACAGGTTTACTTATAGTTAGTAGGGGTATACGCGAGTGTTACACCTCACCCTTTTAAACACAGAATGTTTCATAAGTTCCTTGGACATTACCATATGAACCGGATATGCTACGACATTATCAAATGACTCCAACGAAGGGAGGATGTGATACCCCGTAGTAGGGAAGGTTGGAAGGGGAATCATATAAGAATCCAGAAGGAATAGGAGTCCAAGTAACGAGTCGTAGGACTCGACTTATCTACGCAAGCTACTAATTTAGAAATCTTACATACGTGAGTTACTTGATTACATACCAAACTTATGTAGCACGGATTACATAGGATCTTAAAATAAGACGAGATTACGACCCTACGAGAGGGAGCAAAAACTAGTTTCCAAACTTACGAAAGTGAAGCAAGCAGGTGACAAGCAGGCAGGTGACTCACCTACTTGGGATGGACCCCACGCTGCCACATGGCAGTTTTGTGTTGGAAGCTTGGACGAGGTGTCACCCTAGGAGGCTGCCACATGTCATCCTAGGAGGCTGCCACGTGTCAACCTAGGGGGCTGCCACATGTCACCTCCTAAGGAGGTGTATATATACATGTTGGCTGACTCTTTAAATCATTTTCCATCCATAAATATAAGCCAAATGAGAGGAAAAACGTGAAGAACCAAAAGGAACAAGGCAGCAACATTTTTGAAGAATTAAAGGTGAGTTCTTCAATTTTCCTCCGTAAATTAATTATCTACAATGTTTTTCAACCATGTGGGGGTGTATACATGTGTCTTAGGATGCCTAAGGAACCATGGTTGCAGTTTACACTTGAAAAGAAATAAGAGAAAGTTGTAGGAGAAAACGTTAAGAACTAATTAACCAACCCGTTTTTGGAAGGGACTGTTGTTAGTAATATGGGTATAACTTCTTGTGTACAGTTTCGTTTCGAATGATTTAATATGTTTTGGAAAGGTATTTCAGAGGCAGATAACTTTTGTTCAGACTCTAAAATACAGTTTTACTTGTAGACACTCGAAAAAGGGTGATGAAGTGTAGAGGAGGTACTGCCCAGATTTGGTTTTGGAAATCCTACACGGACAGCTGTGAGTATTTTAGTCATATCTTTTTGTACAAAATTGATGTAGGGATGATTGGAAATTTTTTGCGACCCTAAGACACATGTCCATAACTTTCATGAAGGACGTAAATCCTGTTTCCCTACATTACCCCTTCGAAATGAAGCGACAAGGTAAAACAGTAAGCTGTCCAGATTTCACATTTTGGATAGTTTTGGCGAGTTTGACAAGTTTAACGTAAGGTAAGGGTTCTTCTTTAAATTTGAGCTTTATGTGTTCTGATGGAGCATGTTACACGCCCTATTGGTGGCTTTAAATATGAAAATGGATTAGAAATACTTGGCGTTTGGAATAAACTAATTTGTAGTCGTTATAGTTGAATTGTTGTCGAAACAAAGTGTTGTTCTTGTGAGTTGCTCTGCAGGGGTGTGTCTTGTTGTTGCAGGGCCTGAATATGTCCTAATGTGGGTTAGGGTTCTGCTGGTCGAAGCCACATGACCCCTCATTACGTATAATTAAAGGCGTCACAAAATAAAGGCTAGACGCCCTATTTTGATATCGTATTTTTGAATAAGTCATTCGGAGTTTATGCTGTATATTGTTGGTATGAATTGCTGCAGGTTGTTGTTATTGGTTGGCTGTAGGTCTTAGGGACCTAATTGGAAATTCGGATAGGGCACATTATAGGGGAGGTGCTGCCCAATTTGCGTTAACGCCTTAACAAACTAAAGGACTAGCCGAGGAAACGACTAAGGAAATAGATTCCATTAACATTAAGGCGTAACCTCAGATGCTGAAAAGTTAAGAGTAGTTGATATTCATATTACTTTATATTGAATAGGTTCAGAAGATGATGAGGCGAGCAGGATAAAGGGTAACTCCCAAGAGGTATGTAAAGCTTTCTCTTGGCATGTTTTGGTATAAATTCGTACAGCTATCTTTCTTTCCTTTTGGCAAGTTTTAGCCTTAAGTGAAGTGTGTGTGGAATGTGGGGATAATTCCATTCCCAAAACTCCAAGTATGCCTCATAACCCATATCCATTGCTTAGTATTGGAATTTCTTCAAGAATTGAGTATTGCCTAGTAAGGCTTCTATGTGTTAAACACTAGTATGTGGAAAGCTATCTCTCATTTCCTTTGATACATATTTGGTACGAAAGTGAGATTATGATACCATAATGATTCACCGAGCCCCATGATGGGCCGGGTATGAAATATGTGTATGCATATCCCATAAAGGAAAGTACAGACCATATATAGTTTATTCTCTTTCTTCTTCTGGCATGTCTTAGTTGTAGGTTAAACATGATATGAGTTCTGGGGTAACTCCATTCTTAGCATCTCTTATTTACGTCTGAATATAGAACTTTTATAATAATCGAACTATTTCCCTGGAAACTTTTATATGTTAAAAAGATAACAAATGTACAGGCTCCAAGTCTTACAGACTATATGTTAACAAATGTTTCTGGTTCCATAAGCAATTTGGCTTTACTTTAGTACATGTCTAGGAGCCCCGAGATTATAATTGAGACAGCCCATAATGGCATTTAGAGGACACTCGAGATGACTACACCGTTACTCGGGTTCTCAAATAAAAGCTTAACTTTCTTATTCTGTCGAGTCTCTGATAACAATTTAAATTGCATATAGTTACTCACTACTCTACTCGTGTATACCGTAACACTTCTTTCCTTGAGTCCCAGGCCAGGATATGTTCTCGTGCACAGTTCACTGCATTATTCACTGTGTCCCTCAATAGAGGGCCAGGATACGTGTATAAATATATGATGATGTGTTGTAATAAGGTGGTGATGGCACTGGGGCCATGATGGTTTTACAGAGATGATTTTACAGAGATGATTCACCGGACCCCCGAAAGGGCCGGCTATATGATATGACTTGAACATGCATGTTTTTGTAATTCATAAAGTACAGGTACAGGTTTCTGAATTGATATCTTATCCCCTGATTCTCTATCTCAGATATGTTTCCAGTTGTATTATATGATGTTTTACATACTCAGTACACATATCGTACTGACCCCCTTTCTCGGGGGGCTGCGTTCATGCCCGCAAGTACAGATATAGATTTTGGGAGTCCGTCAGTTTAGGATTCCATGCAGCTCAGCTGAAAGAGGCTCCATTGTATCGGAGCCTAGTTTTTGATACTGTCCACGGATGTATAGAAATTGTTTTATCCATTTAGGGGTACGGCAGGGGCCCTGTCCCGCCATATATTGTCATTTATATGTTTAGAGGTCTGCAGATATGTATATGTGGGTTGTCTATGTCAGTTTGATTAAGCTAGGTCTACATGATATATGATATATGTTATTATGTTATGGCAGCCTTGTCGGCTTGCGTGCCCTGTCATGTTGTGATACAAACGAAAAGGGCTACAGTTTATGAAAATGTTATCGCCAGTGGGGCTCTGTTACATGATATTGTCTTATTTATGATTCAATGTGACCTCAGCTAATAGATATGTGTATGGGGGGTCCAGGTCGGACCCCAGTCACGGTCTATGGGGTTGGGTCGTGACAGAAGTGGTATCAGAGCAGTTCGTCCTTGGAGTGTCTGCAGACCGTGTCTAATAGAGTCTTGGTTATCGATGTGTTGCACGCCACATCTATAAACAGGAAGCTATAGGACATTTAGGATGTTACCTTTCTTCTACATCTGAGATCGTGCTTTAGATCTGAGTCATAGGAAAAAATTCCTTATACTAACCTTGAATCTTAACAGAAGGACGACACCAACAAAAGAAAGTAATTGATGACATGGAAAGTTACAAAGCACGCAGGTAAGTAAAGTGAAGGCACGAAAGATATCCGTTTGGTAAGGTAGTAAAGTATTATTTGAAATGTAAAGCTGAAACCTAAAGGGAAAGCAGTCAGGAAATGCAATAGTTGCAGTTTGAAGTTGGACATATGAGGTAAGTCTAATATTTTTATATTATTGTTGACGTTGAAAGCCCTGTGTGGCTACGATAAAAAAATGACATTGAAAGCCCTGTACGGCTGTGATATGATATGTAAATATATATGCTGGCCCTGTGAGGCATTGTTGGTATTTTTTGCATGCAGGTTTTGGGATAAGTAAGAAATGTAGAAGAAACTCTGCCGAAATTTTCCCAGAACAAGAAAAAGGAAGTAAAGCATAGATTTTGGAGATGTCTGAGGAGTTGATACCAAGTACCCCTACTGTGTTCAACTAAAGCTGTAAGAGGTACCCTTTAGGTGGTCGATAAGGGGCACCCTTTTCACTCGAAGAATTTTATTTCGGAGGAACAAAGGCTTATTTAAGTAGTAAAGTTCAGATTACGGTATCTCCAGCCGTATTTGTATTGTAAGAATATACACAGAGGGCTCAGAATGAAGGATAAGATGTCCCGCTAATGAGTTTCACTCTTTTGGAAAAAAATACCAAGCCCTCAACTCCTAATTGTAAATTAGATGAGTTGTTCATAACTCGAGGATAAACTCAGAAGGAGACCAGGTAGGTCAAGTACTAAAAAAAAAGTACTATAATGTTTAAGAGGTTCTGATTTCTTCCAACAATGGTTGGAAAATGATGTACGATAATGGTTTATAATTTGCCACTGACTAATTGGGGAAAGAACTTCTAATAGAAGCACCTCAAAGAGATGTCAGGAACCAAATATATATACGAGTTAAAAGGGGATACGTAAGTATGAACTGAACAGTGTGATACGAGTATGTAGGGATAAATTGGAACCACTAGTAAGATGCACTTCGTACGCGTTGCCTAAGTTAAAGGCCTGCATTGAGAATGGAGTAAGAGCATGGGGCTTAAGATATAAAAGAAATGACGCGTGTACACAACGTCGCCCCAAAAATAGTGGAATCCTTAAGGGACGAGGATGGAAAACTTAAGGAACAAATGACGTAACTTCTATTCACCCCAAGAAGCAAAGGATATAGGTTGGGACAAAACCACTACTTCGAGAAAACCTAGAATAGTTATCGTCAGAAAACTAACACTACCTAATTGGAATTGGAACAAAGGTGCTAAGTAATTCTTGGAAAAAGAAAAAGTAGAAGGTGGCCTTGGAGGAGTTGTTCCCTAGGTCACATTGTTCAAGTACTGATTAGTAGATAAGACATTACGTTAGATATGGAAAGGTTCTCGTCGCTTCGTAATTTAATCAAGGCTCCGTACGCGGATAGTCAGATTATAAACATGCAGATAAATGAAGACATGATGCGGTACCAAATAGATTGGTGAAAAGAATTGGACAAAAATTTAGACTGGACATAGAGACATAGAACAAAGTACAAACAGAGGAAAGTGCGGGTACCCCCTAAAGGGGGGAAGTTAATGAGAAAATGGAAAAGGTAGGAGGAGGTAATTGATATAGCAATAAATATGAGATAGACGTCTAAACTTCGATAAGATATCTTACTAAACCAAGTTGGAAAGCTCCGGAAGTTACCAATAATTGGATGGAAGCCGGAATGCTACATAAGGTAGTGTTAAGAAGTTTGTGACGAGACCCTGAACAACATAACACTAGAAGGTGGTTGCGGATAAAAACACAAAAAAAAATGTAACCATGGAAGGATATCGAATAACTCAAGAGACACTACGAAGGATAATGACAACATGCTAGACCAAAAAGCCAAAATATTGGCTATAGAGTTGGTCGCAAATGATGTTGCGATAAATGTATAACCAAGGACAAAGGAATAAAAAGCCTCCTGTGGTAGAAAATGAGAAGAACACAAAATGAATAAAGGATAGGGGAGCTCATATGTCAAATTCCTTTAAAGCTATGCCAGCTAATAATAGCCAAAACTCAAAATGGCTCCAGAGGTTACTATATGAAAGAACTTTAGCGCTACTCAATAGCCCACCCTAATGAATGGGTGCGTACAGAAAGGGGGGAATACAATAGGGGAAGTTAAAACCAAACTGACCAAAAAGGGACATGGTCATAGCAGAACTAAAGGTCTACGCCGATACTGGTCGTAAGATAACAAAGGAAGGACAGGGCAAAACATAAAGACTCGCGAGACAACACTAAGGTAAATCTTGGGCTAAATTGAGTGCCCACACATCGTAGAAAGGATTACAGTGAAACGATACACGAAGACTTCCCTGGAAGGTCACCCATCCCAATATTACTCTCGCCCCAGCATGCTTAACTTTAAAATTCTGATGGAACTTAATGCGTTAGTGCTGGTGTGATCCCGCGAGATGGAGGAATCTGAACTAGTGATGGAGAAACGATAGGAGATTATGTACCCAGAGTATTATAAGATATGTTAAGGCAATTGTAACAAGGGTTTAAGCAAAATAAGAAGGATTAGCTAATTGCTAATTGACGACGCACTTGAATTCCACAGTTCTTCAACATAGAACCAGTTAACGAGTGGAAAACCACAGAATAACTATATAGGCCAGTTAAAGTTCTAAATAAAGTCGTGAAAAACTATACGAAGCTAAGGATTCCCAAATTATCAACGTTACCACGCACCTATTCTAAACTTTTCAAGAGTAGGGTGCTATGAGGGTTATTGCGAGAAGTCTAACGAATCAGCCCATTTGCTTTCAAGCAAGACCACCTATGCAACTTGAATGAGGTGAAGTTATATAACAAGGAAGTAGGAAGATTCCGTGAAGTTCCCTAGCTAATATTTCAGATAGAGGAACTTCAAATATGGTTAACGTTTGGACCTCAGTCCAAGAAGAGGTCGGGAGCATAGAAAGACCTTCATACCGCATTTACCTCGGGCTTCTAAATAGACTGAGCATACTATCAACTGCTAGAAAATATATTGCGAGCTTATAAGGTTGGCTTTAAGTGTAGCTAGGACTATCGTCCATCAATTATTAGGTTTGCCTACGAGAAGGGCTACCATTTCAGTGTCCAAATGACCCCTACAAGATGTTGTAAGGAAGCGCCTATAGGTCCCCCTGATGGGAAAAAGACTAAGCTGGTAGGCCAAACAGGATTAAGCAAACTATTGACTAAAAGCCCAGAGTCGGGAGGAATGATATACAGATAATCGACGTTGACAAGCAGAGTTCAAGTTGATGATTGGATGTTCATAATGGGGTCACCTAGAAAAGGAGCTTGACCCAGAATATGTTAGACTGTATCAAGTTGCGCGTAAGGTGGGCAACGCGGCTGGTAAGTTGAGCTTACCACTTGATTTGGAGACCATACGCCTAGCCTATCAGATATAGATATTTCGCGAATGTACTATCGATCCACCCATAGTATGTCTTATAAATGAAGTCCATGAGATGGAAGAGTTATCCTATGAGGAGAAACTTATTGCCATCTTCGATTGGCAAATTAGAAGGTTGCGAACTGAAGACGTGCCTTCCGTCAAGGTATTGTGGCAAAAATCAAAACTAGAAAAGGGGATGACCTAAGAAATTAAAAAGAGGACATAAAACACCAGGTAAACAGGTAACCCCAACTCCTGAAACTCGTATACTAAGTACTTCGATGGAAATATATGTAAGGAAATAGAAACGAATCCCCCGATGGTCTGTATAAGTTCTAAGGGAAGTTTTGTTTAACATTCGGGGACGAATGTTCTAAAGGGGGGAAGGATGTTACACCTCACCCTTTTAAACTCAGAATGTTTCATAAGTTCCTTGGACATTACCATATGAACTGGATATGTTACGACATTATCAAATGACTCCAACGAAGAGAGGATGTGATAACCCGTAGTAGAGAAGGTTGGAAGGGGAATCATATAAGAATCCGGAAGGAATAGGAGGCCAAGTAACGAGTCGTAGGACTCGACTTATCTACGCAAGCTACTAATTTAGAAATCTTACATACGTGAGTTACTTGATTACATACCAAACTTATGTAGCACGGATTACATAGGCTCTTAAAATAAGACGAGATTACGACCCTACGAGAGGGAGCAAAAACTAGTTTCCAAACTTACGAAAGTGAAGCAAGCAGGTGACAAGCAGGCAGGTGACTCACCTACTTGGGATGGACCCCACGCTGCCACGTGGCAGTTTTGTGTTGGAAGCTTGGACGAGGTGTCACCCTTGGAGGCTGCCACGTGTCACCCTAGGGGGATGCCACGTGTCACCTCCTAAGGAGGTGTATATATACATGTTGGCTGACTCTTTAAATCATTTTCCATCCATAAATATCAGCCAAATGAGAGGAAAAACGTGAAGAACCAAAAGGAACAAGGCAGCAACGTTTTTGAAGAATTAAAGGTGAGTTCTTCAATTTTCCTCCATAAATTAATTATCTACAATGTTTTTCAACCATGTGGGGGTGTATACATGTGTCTTAGGATGCCTAAGGAACCATGGTTGCAGTTTACACTTGAAAAGAAATAAGAGAAAGTTGAAGGAGAAAACGTTAAGAACTAATTAACCAACCAGTTTTTGGAAGGGACTGTTGTTAGTAATATGGGTATAACTTCTTGTGTACAGTTTCATTTCGAATGATTTAATATGTTTTGGAAAGGTATTTCAGAGGCCGATAACGTTTTTTCAGACTCTAAAATCCATTTTTACTTGTAGCCACTCGAAAAAGGGTGATGAAGTGTAGAGGAGGTACTGCCCAGATTTGGTTTTGGAAATCCTACACGGACAACTGTGAGTATTTTGGTCATATCTTTTTGTACAAAATTGATGTAGGGATGATTCGAAATTGTTTTGCGACCCTAAGACACATGTCCATAACTTTCATGAAGGACGTAAATCCTGTTTCCCTCCATTACCCCTTCGAAATGAAGCAACAAGGTAAAACAGTAAGCTGTCCAAATTTCACATTTTGGATAGTTTTGGCGTGTTTGACAAGTTTAACGTAAGGTAAGGGTTCTTCTTTAAATTTGAGCTTTATGTGTTCTGATGGAGCATGTTACACGCCCTATTGGTGGCTTTAAATATGAAAATGGATTAGAAATACTTGGCGTTTGGAATAAACTAATTTGTAGTCGTTATAGTTGAATTGTTGTCGAAACAAAGTGTTGTTCTTGTGAGTTGCTCTGCAGGGGTGTGGCTTGTTGTTGCAGGGCCTGAATATGTCCTAATGTGGGTTAGGGTGCTTCTGGTCGAAGCCACATGACCCCTCGTTACGTATAATTAAAGGCGTCACAAAATAAAGGCTAGACGCCCTATTTTGATATCGTATTTTTGAATAAGTCATTTGGAGTTTATGCTGTATATTGTTGGTATGAATTGCTGCAGGTTGTTGTTGTTGGTTGGCTGTAGGTCTTAGGGACCTAATTGGAAATTCGGATAGGGCACATTATAGGGGAGGTGCTGCCCAATTTTCGTTAACGCCTTAACAAACTAAAGGACTAGCCGAGGAAACGACTAAGGAAATAGATTCCATTAACATTAAGGCGTAACCTCAGATGCTGAAAAGTTAAGAGTAGTTGATATTCATATTACTTTATATTGAATAGGTTCAGAAGATGATGAGGCGAGCAGGATAAAGGGTAACTCCCAAGAGGTATGTAAAGCTTTTTCTTGGCATGTTTTGGTATAAGTTCGTACAGCTATCTTTCTTCCCTTTTGGCAATTTTTAGCCTTAAGTGAAGTGTGTGTGGAATGTGGGGATAATTCCATTCCCAAAACTCCAAGTATGCCTCATAACCCATATCCACTGCTTAGTATTGGAATTTCTGTAAGAATTGAGTATTGCCTAGTAAGGCTTCTATGTGTTAAACACTAGTATGTGGAAAGCTATCTCTCATTTCCTTTGATACGTATTTGGTACAAAAGTGAGATTATGATGCCATAATGATTCACCGAGCCCCATGATGGGCCGGGTATGAAATATGTGTATGCAGATCCCATAAAGGAAAGTACAGACCATATATAGTTTATTCTCTTTCTTCTTCTGGCATGTCTTAGTTGTAGGTTTAACATGATATGAGTTCCGGGGTAACTCCATTCTTAGCATCTCTTCTTTACATCTGAATATAGAACTTTTATAATAATCGAACTATTTCCTGGAAACTTTTATATGTTAAAAAGGTAACAAATGTACAGGCTCCAAGTCTTACAGACTATATGTTAACAAATGTTTTTTGTTCCATAAGCGATTTGGCTTTACTTTAGTACATGTCTAGGAGCCCCGAGATTATAATTGAGACAGCCCATAATGGCATTTAGAGGACACTCGAGATGACTACACCGTTACTCGGGTTCTCAAATAAAAGCTTAACTTTCTTATTCTGCCGAGTCTCTGATAATGATTTAAATTGCATATAGTTACTCACTACTCTACTCGTATATACCGTAACACTTCTTTTCTTGAGTCCCAGGCCAGGATATGTTCTCGTGCACAGTTCACATTATTCACTGAGTCCCTCAATAGAGGGCCAGGATACGTGTATAAACATATGATGATGTGTGATGATGTGTTGTAATAAGGTGGTGATGGCACTTGGGCCATGATGGTTTTACAGAGATGATTTTACAGAGATGATTCACCGGACCCCCGAAAGGGCCGGCTATATGATATGACTTGAACATGCATGTTTTTGTAATTCATAAAGTACAGGTACAGGTTTCTGAATTGATATCTTATCCCCTGATTCTCTATCTCAGATATGTTTCCAGTTGTATTATATGATGTTTTACATACTCAGTACACATATCGTACTGACCCCCTTTCTCGGGGGGCTGCGTTCATGCCCGCAAGTACAGATATAGATTTTGGGAGTCCGTCAGTTTAGGATTCCATGCAGCTCAGCTGAAAGAGGCTCCATTGTATCGGAGCCTAGTTTTTGATACTGTCCACGGATGTATAGAAATTGTTTTATCCATTCAGGGGTACGGCAGGGGCCCTGTCCCGCCATATATTGTCATTTATATGTTTAGAGGTCTGCAGACATGTATATGTGGGTTGTCTATGTCAGTTTGATTAAGCTAGGTCTACATGATATATGATATATGTTATTATGTTATGGCAGCCTTGTCGGCTTGCGTGCCCTGTCATGTTGTGATACAAACGAAAAGGGCTACAGTTTATGAAAATGTTATCGCCAGTGGGGCTCTGTTACATGATATTGTCTTATTTATGATTCAATGTGACCTCAGCTAATAGATATGTGTATGGGGGGTCCAGGTTGGACCCCAGTCACGGTCTACGGGGTTGGGTCGTGACAGCGAGTGTCCAGTTCGGACACCCATCATGGCCTACGGGGTTGGGTCATGGAACGATAGCTGAAGTCTACAAGTCGTATACTTTAGGGCGAATCATATAACCTAACTCATAGGAGTCCCAAGTTCTCCTCATAGGATCTCTTGAATTTAAAATACTTTTAACCCTCATTTTAATGAATTGCATTAGATTTTTTTAATTACATTTTTAGTTGTTATCAATGATCATTATGAGAATGATTCTACATTAATTGCATGATATTAAGTTGAATTATGAATGCCCATGTATTCATATATTTCAATCATTATTATGAAGTTCAAAGATGAGTTCATATGAATTTGATTATGAAGTTCTATGATTTTCAAAGAAAAACTTTTATGAGTGAAGTAGAGATTTATCATTAAATGATGAAAGTTATGATGAAGATCAATTATGATCTAAGAATGTTATTATGGTATAATATATACAATTCTCACAAAATTATATTTTAAGGTGGTAATAAGGATAATTCTCACCAAAGATATAGATTTTAATGAATGACTAAAGTTATTAAACTACTCTAATGATTATTTTCATGATGAAGTTAATGATGATACCTCTATGTTTTAATAAATTCCATTGGGATATTGACTAATCACCGAGATGACTTATAGGTGGAATTCAGTACGGTAACGTAGTTTGTTACCCAAGAGAATCCTAGTGGCATCCTAAAGTCCCAAACTACTTTGTCCCCGTAGGTTGCCTTTATAACTTATCTAGTAGGTCAACATATAGCTCACAAAGTTAAAGTTGTTCTCACGGAGTCTACCTTGGCAAGTAGCCTCTCTCTTCTCGATGTAGGAGTTACATCAGATTCCATGTTATAGCTTGTATGGACTTAAGATGTCGGGTAAAGGTCCTATTCCATACTCAGGTTATATGCAAAGATATGAGATTTACTATGACGTTTTATGATACATTGACCATAAGTTTTCATATGTTTTTCAAATGCTTTTCAAGCTTTATTCGTGTTCATTATGATTGGTCATGCATCCTATGTCATATTTCTCATGCTCTATTACTTGCTCATGCATATCTCACATACTTAGTACCTTTTATGTACTAACGCATATTTTGCCTACATTATCTCATAATGCAGGGACAAACGATATTCACACTCTTCACATTCGTGGCTAGATCCGATTTAGTTCTCAAGAGTTGGTAAGTCCTCATTCATCCAAGACATGACTTTTCTTTCAGTTTTTTACTTCAATTTCTCTTATGATTTGGGTGAGCTAGGAGCTTGTCCTAATCCCCCATCAAGTTTAGAATAGAGGCATGTTTAGACGTTCAAATTGATGTAAGTCCATTTTGTACTTTTGGTTGGAGTTACTCTCCTTTGACTTCTTGTTGAATGGATTCTTCAGCTTATATTATCATATTCTTTTACCTTATGTATGCAATTTACTGTCACGACCCAACCTAGGGCCTAGTCATAATATAGAGATCGGGATGCCAAGGACCCCTTGACTTCTTGTTGAATGGATTCTTCTACTTATATTATCATATTCTTTTACCTTATATATACAATTTACTGTCACGACCCAACCTAGGGCCTAGTCATAATACAGCGTCGGGATGCCAAGGACCCCAACCATAATTCAACTTACAATACATCGCATACATAAGGAGGTAAAAAGAAGTAATCATCACAAGGGAATAGGACTAAGGGAGATCAACTCTATAAACATCCAACCGAACTACACCATAATATTGTCTATACATACCTCTAGTCTAATCTTTGATGGGGCTTAGGACAATATCCTAGCTCACCCTAACAAAAGAAGAAAGTCAAAACCATAGCAACATGAATAAAATTCATGTCCTTGATAGAAAGAGGACTCACACACTTCTCGAGAATCTATGGCAAACTCTAGTCACGAATAGGATAATCGTGATTATCGTCCATCCCTATATTATGAGACAATGTAGGCAAAATATACGTTAGTATGTTTGAATGTACTAAGTATGTGAGTTATGAATGAATAAGTAAAATTACATAATCAATATATCATAAGATGCATGACCAATCATAATAAACATGAGTAAATCTTAAAATGAATTTAAAACATAAGAAACTCTTGGTCAATGCATATCATAAAACTTTATCATAAACTCATCTAGGTATTGCTTGGACACCCTATTCATTAAGTCCATGAAAGTCGCGGGAACATTGGTCAAACCAAAGGACATGATAGAAACTCATAATGGCCATACCTCGTCCGAAATCCCATTATGGGAATGTCACACTCCCTCACCCTGAATTGGTGATAACCGGAACGAAGGTCTATTTTGTAGAAGTAACTTTCCCCTTGAAATTGATCAAACAAGTCATCTATTCTCGGAATTGTATACTTATTCTTGATGGTTACCTTATTTAATTGCTAATAATCAATATGCATATGTAGTGAACCATCCTTCTTTCTAAGAAACAATACGGGAGCACACCATAGAAAAATACTTGGCCTAATGAACCCCTTATCAACTGATCCTTCAACTGATCCTTCAACTCCTTTAATTCTGCTGGAGCCATCCGGTAAGGAAGAATAGAAATAGGTTGAGTATCCAGAAGAAGTTCTATACAAAAATCAATCTCCCTTTTGGAAGGTACACTGGGTAAATCATCGAGAAACATATTTGGAAACTCATTTACAATAGGGACTAACTCTAGGGTTGGGGCTTCAGAATTCTCATCCATAACCCTTACAGGATGATAAATACAAAACAAGGAAAATGGCAAAAATATGCTTAAACAACAACAAATCTGAGCATAGACGACAAGCCAAACACACCAACAACTACAATGGCGGAAAACAAACTGAGGCTTCTGAGGCTTCTCATGCGATGAAATCCACTAACAACAACAATCAAGCAAGGTAAAACAAACTATACCACTAAGATACAATAGATTCTACATAGGGGAAGGATGCACATCAGAATGAAACCAACAAAGCAACATCTAGTTGGTCCCTTCATCATCGTCACACATCAATAACAAAGAATCAACTCAAACAACCAAAAGGGAAAAATAACAAGGCAACAATCACACATGCAGGGCCAAAGTACTCAAAAGTAAGGTAGATAAGACGCAAATCAGAAGAGAATCACCTTCAATTTGGCCTCTTCATCATTTTCACAAACATGAGAACAAAGACGATAAGGAGAAGAACCGACTGCTATATGAAAAACTAGAAAACAAACAGTTATGCAAGACTAAAATTCACAAAAGATAGCTAGATTATTTGCAAATCAGAAGGGAACCATCGTCAATTTGGCCTCTTCATCTTCACAAACAAAGGAATTGGAAACAAAAATGGAAGAAGACGGAGAGACACTAGAGTCAATTAGGAAAGTTTGTGTAGAGTAATCTGTTTTCTAGTACATGTACCCAATCCATTTTTACAAGTAATGAAAAGCCCAAAGGGCATATTTGGAAAAAAAAACTCAAACACAACCCTTGGAAATCATCTTTCGATCTTTAAGTCATGAAATTAATTGACATTTAAATACGAAGTTACTACCCTTCCATTCTAGTACCAGCTCATTCGGGAATTGAAACCTAACCACTTGGGTTCTACAATCAATAGAAGCATAACATGTATACAGCCAATACATCCCAAGTATAACATCAAAATTGCTCATCTCAAGCTTAATTAAATCACATAAATTAACTTTATGAAAGACAGTAACCGAACAACTTCTATAGACTTTTTTAGCCATAACTGACTCACCTACGGGAGTATAAATGGAGAAAGGCTCTAACAATGTCCTGGGACTATCATCACACATCATGGCCACCTTAGGGGAAACAAAAGATAAGTTTTTACCCGGATAAATCAAAGCCTAAAATTCATAGTGAAAGACCCATAAAATAGCGGTAACAACATTGGGAGTCTCCTTCACCTCTTGCGTACCATAGAGGGAATAGAACCTATTGTTGCATTGACCACCCAATGGTTGCACTTGGCCACCTTGAGCAACTTAGCATTAAGGACGAGCATTTTTGACCTTGCATTCCTTAGCATGATGACCTAGCTTATCACACCAGTAGCACACATTCAATCCGGCTAAACATTCGCCGTTGTGGTTCCTACTACACTTCTTGTATGTGGGAGTAACTTAGCCTAAAGGAGCACCTCCTTGAGGTTTAGGGTTGGAAACCCTTTCTTTGTCAAATCTTGGACTAGTATGATTAGAAATGGCCAGAGTACTTTTGGCAAAAAAGAGAAAGTCCACCATTTCAAGACTTAGCATGAGAGAATTCACTATCATCGGTCCTTGGTCTCTTAGACTTCCTATTCTTCACCTTTAGGGTATCACTTTCTACTTGCTTCGCATAGGTCATAAGGATAGATATATCCATCTCCCGAATCAACATAGTTGTTTTTCACTCCGTTGCTACCATATCCGACACCTCGATATGAACTTACTCATACGAGCTCTTGATTCGGCAACCATGAATGAAGCACACTTAGAAAATTAAGCAAACTTGAGGGCATACTCCCTCACACTCATACCACCTTACTTAAGGTTAATAAACTCTTACACTTTAGACTCCGTCAACTTTAATAGGAAAAAGCGATCAAGAAATACCCCCTTGAACTCATCCCAAGTCATGGGCTCTGTCTCTCTAGGACTCTCACTTTTTCATTGATCAAACCAAATTTGGGAAACACCCCTTAATTAGTACGTAGCTAACTCTGCCCTCTCAACTGGGATAATCCCCATGAACTTGACAAATTTACGGATGCCATCTACAAATTTTTGTGGATCCTCATCAACTTTAGAACCCCAAAATTCCATAGGATTCATCCTCATGAAATCATTAACTCTTGTTGCCATCGTACCAATATTTGGGTTCAGGGGAGCAACCACCTCTTGATTGACTTTAGCAAAGCTTGAGCAAGTACTTGATAAGCTGCTCAAAACTCTTGGAAACTTGATCTTTTAAAGGATCATTTGGAGCATGTTGCTCCTCTTAAACCACATTCCTTCTAGTGGGTTATATTCATGGAAGCATATTCTAAAAATTGCAAAGAACAAACGTTAGAGGGAAAAGACTTAATCAATTTACCGCACGATATAGATCATGAAAGAAGTGAAACTTTTCCTAAGTCATTTTGTAGCCTCTTATTCATGGATGTAGTGCGCATCACACCAATGAGTAAGACTCTGTTTAACGCAGCATGTTAGACTCTCTCAGACTATTCTAAACCTTGCACTCTAATACCAAGTTTCTCATGACCCGACCAAGGTCCTAGTCATAACACAGTAATCGGGATGCGAGGGACCCCAAATATAAGCCATCTTAGCATACATCACATACATAAGGTAAAGAACATGATAAAAATAAGCTGAAGTAATCATCACAAGGGAATGGGACTAAGGGAAATTAACTCTATAAACGTCCAATTGGACTTACACCATAATATCATCTAAACATGCCTCTAGCCTAATCTTTGATGGGGCTTAGGACAACCTCCTAGATCACCCTAACAAAAGAAGAAATTCAAAACCATAGCAATATGAATAAAATTCATGTCCTCGATAGAATGAGGGCTCACCAACTTCGCAAGAATCTAGGGCAAACTCTAGCCACGAATAGGATGATAGCGAGTGTTTACCATCCTTATATTATGAGATAATGTAGGCAAAATATGTGTTTGTACATTTTAATGTATTAAGTATATGAGTTATGCATAAACAAGTAAAAGAACATAATCAATATGTCATAAGATGCATGACCAATCATAATGAACATGAGTAAAGCTTAAAAGCAATTTAAAACATAAGAAACCTTTGGTCAATGCATATCATAAAACTTTATCATAAACTCATAACTTGACATCTCATAACATAACTCCATCTTATATGGGATAGGACCATTAACCAACAACTAAGACCATGTGAACTATTACATAGAATCCGATGACTCTTGCAACGAAACATGGGAGGCTAACATTCTAGGGCATACTCCAAAAATAACTCAACTAAACTCATGTCACAACCCGATCTAGGGCCTAGTCGTAATACGATGATCGAAACCCAGAGGGCTCTAACCAAGACTCTTGTACATATCATAAGCATATATAAGGTAAAATATAAAAGCGGAAATATCATAAGAGAGTCTAAGCCATGTGTAGAAATCTAAAAATAATGTTTTATGACAACATAGACTCAACCATATGTCCAACTAGATGCCTCGAAACATGAGTATGGGGGAAGAGAGGGGGGCTAAGACATGTCTCTAGCTCACCCTAAATATACAACACAAGGAAACTTCTTTTGAGAATAAAGTAGTAAGTAATTTGAAACTAGTCCTTGGTCAATGATGACTCACCACAATGCCTTCGATTAGAGGATGCCTACTAGTTATATGAACGATAAGGATCTTCAACCTCAACCCTATATTATGAGACAATGTAGGCAAAAAGTATGCATTAGTACGTTGGAATGTACTAAAGTATGAGGGCGTGACATGCAAAGTAAATCATGGATATGCAAGGGTTAAGTAAATAACAGGATAAGATGGAATACATAAATTCATGAGAAAATCATATTGACCAAAGCATTTAAAACATAAGTTCAAGTAATAGCATACTTAAGAAGTCATACATACGTGGGATAGGAACCATAACCGACAATAAGACCATGCAAGCTATAATATGGAATCCGATGATATCTACATCGAGAAGGAGGAGGCTACTTTGCCAAGGTAGACTCCTAATCATGAACATGTGCTATTTGTAGATCCACTTGCTAGGCCATCAAGGCAAACGGTGGCACGTAGTTTATGGGATATGAGGCAGCTACTAAGGGTTTTGGTAGGGCCCCCACCTCAAGTCCACTCGGTCCTAAGTCAAATTCCACAGAATGTATACATAACATAAGATCATAATATCACATATCATAGTCATGTTCATAGTTATAGAGTAGCTCATTTTCATAACATACTTGTAATGTGAGAATTGTCCTTTCATCATTACAATTATTTTTGCATAATTCATATCAATAGGCCTTAGGTCACCACATAGGATCGTAAGTCACCTTACTTCATAACTTGCATGAAGTTCATACCCTAAAACATGTTTAG